>NC_136417.1:65932127-66532127 GCF_052625555.1 Lactuca saligna | reverse complement strand
GCTTAACTACTTGGAAGACGTGGTGGGCAGCTGCGCTACCATAAGGCAAGAAATCAAGGTTAAGAAAGTTCGGTCCATATGAGTTTGAATTTGTCGTAAACTTTGGTTTTAACAAATTCACATGGATAGGAACATATACACCATTAAAATCTAACTGTCATAAGATTTCCTCCTTCATGAAAAGGATTGTGAGGAAATGCTTTCACTAAGAAAGATTTTAAGAAGATAGTGATTGTAAAATTGCATTCTCAAATTCGATTATGGTTACGGTATCCCTTTCCATGATTTGAGTTGTGAGGTTTGGCAATTAGTCTTAATTGTTTAGACACACATGTGAACTATCTAAGGTAAAGGTGTATAAGTTCAAGAAGCCTTGATAAAAGATTATCAAAGCACTAAGTATTAGAAACATGGACTTAAGAAATTCAATAGGTATTGTCTTTCTGAAAGTTAAGATGTTTATGAATACATGGTGAAGCTAGTGGGAGCATAAGTGTTATGTTTTATACTAATCATCATGATAGTGGGAGCATAAAAGTTATGATTGTATGATTATTATGGAAAGTTTTGCAAGTTGGCAATATTAATTATAGAAAACAAGAGTTATACCTTACAAAGTCGTAAGGGTTGTAAAGTTGTTTTGCTATAATTAAGGGAGAGAATATTATGCTTCATTTCAAATCTAAAGGCTTAGTTTGAGAAATGTTAATAAATTTAGTCAAAGGTACATAGTGTGTTCTTAAAATTTCGATTATGATTACGGAATTCCTTTTCACAATTCGAATTTTGAGAACATAGCAAATAAAACATTGTACATCGTGTCCCATACGCTTCGGGTATAGGATCGATTGCAAATGTTTTAATGTTTGACCATTCTAAAATTTTCCAAATGTCTAGCGCATTTAGAGGGAAAAGGGACTAGAATTGGTTTTGACTAAAATAATTAAACAACTATCAAAGGACAATCCAAAGTTCGACGAGGATTGGTTGCTTGTGAGTAGTTGGAAGCATGGTATTGAATGGACCATATCGACATTATTATGAATAGACAAGATTCTATTAAGAATAAGTTGTCATAGGGAAAATATGGAAGCGTGTCCATATTGGGAAGTAAATATTGAAAATCTATGACTAGAAACTTTTATGCAAAAGGATGTTCAAAGAAATGTACTTTGAGTGAGAGACATCATATCTAAGGAATTGTCTTGTAACAATCTCCGATAGAGGACTTTGTAATATCATTGGCAATAGTCTATGTGACTTTGGTGCAATGATATTACGAAAGGATCATTGCATAGGATGTTAGAATCTAGCATATTCTATAAGTGGAAAGAAATTGATATTCTTACACTTATGAAAATGAATTTGGAGTTGTGAATTGAGAATGATTGGAAATGTGTTCAATTTGTCTATTTCACAAAAGTAAGAACCATAGGTAAACATTGTGTACATGCTAGGAGCATAGGACAAGTGTAATAATTCAAGTAAGAAGTTGATTACCCGAAACGACAAATAATGAGTAATCGATATGGTGATAAATAAAACGTGTTTTATTTATGCTCAAAGGGTTGAGGCCATATGGGATTAGTATTATTCTTGTGTTTCACTTTGCATGTTTTGACTTCCAGAATAATTGAGTTTATTAAGAATAATCAAATTATTCGAACGGGCCACAGTCGTTCATATGTTGGAAGTAGATATGAATGAAGATTGTCGTGAATTGGTGTGTGGATTGTCTAGAAAAGTATTAGACATAAGCAAACGTTTGCTGCAACGTTCATGAGTGCTTATGAATATGAATTTGAGCATTGGATTAAACCCACGCTCACTTGGATCACTCCATGAATTGTATCACGAGTGATTGGTGAGACGATAACATCTTATATTCTTGAAATCGAGATGTGTGAGTTGTATCTTGCTAATCGGTTGCACATTGATAATATGTAAATGCACTAGTAACTTGGTGTTATAAAACATATTGTTGTGTGTGGTTTGGTTAATGAGTGCAAGCAAGCATTGTATCAAAGTTTATCCGTTCCTTTTATCCAAAGAAGGATAAAAGCGATATCTTTGGGCCCCTCGATGATTTAGTGATGACAAACGTAAATGCTCGGCCGGGCTAGGGCTAATTTGATTTGTTCAATTAGTCAGTCGTCATAAATCGAAAATCAAGATATAGTACAAAGAGAATGATTAGAAATCATATCTCATACGATATCTAGAATGGAGGAATATATGATCCCTTATCTAAAAACACGCGTATCTGATAGGATCAGAGTTGACAGCGGCTTTGGAAAGCTACGATTGCAGATCAGGATCTGAAGTCATACGCATAATAGTTATTAGACTTATCCAAGTGGGAGACTGTTGGATTAGTGTCTAAGTCCATAACTATTTTGGTATGTACTTGACCCGATGGTGCATGGTCCTTTTGGGTTGCCTTCACCAAAGCAACTTGATTGGAGAAATATATAGAGAGAGAGGATAATATGATTTATTAATATGTTATAATAATAATATATTAAAGGAGAAATCATATTTGTCTAATTAATATTGGTCAATAATTAATTAAGAATTAATTTTGTGATCAAGTGTAATTAATTAAACTAGAGGGGCTGAATTGTAATTATGTGATAGTTACAAATTAAGGTAAGGATTATCTTATTATTAGGTTGGACGAATTTAAGGTGATAAGGCCTTAGAATTCGACTATGATAAGGATTCAAGGATTATCTTATGGGTTGCTTTTGTGGATAAGCAACTAGATAAGGATAATGACTGAAACCCTATCTCTACACCTATATAAAGGCCCTAAGGCTCATGAATTCGTGTATCCCTTCCCAAGAAGTCCTAAGGACGAATTCTAACCTCTCTCCTCTCTCTTTATACCTTCTCCATTTGCTCTTGGTGTTTGTAAGCCATTAGAGGAGTGACACTTGTGACTCTAAGCATTCCAAAGTCAATTCAAGGAGGAATTAGGATTGTTATTGCCACATAACAATCAAGGTAATATCTTAAACCTAATCATATGTTAATATCGATTTCCATATGCTAGAATTAGGGTTTATAGTCTTAGATTCAAAGCATGTACAATAGAGAAACCTAGCTCCAAGCATTAGGGTTTGTATGAGCACATAGGATGTCTTATGACCAAAACCCATCAAATGTCACCAGTGGTCTTCGCCCTGATGCTATCACATTTGACTAAAAAGAATGTGGTGAAATCGGGTAAAGACCAACGTCGTCTCGATATGCAGTAGAGAAAATACAACTCAACGGTGTTGATTTGTCCCGGCTCGTAACGAGCAAAGATAGAAGTGGATAGGATCTGGTGGGCAATTCTCCAGCAAGGATGGATGATAAAGGGTTCTTTTTGGCGACTGGGATTGAAATTGGGAAGGCTCGTGATTTGGGTCCAAAATTCTACTTTGGGCAAGCTTTAAAATTGAGTCCATTGGTAGCTGTAAATGTCGGAGTTGTTGATGTCATATGTGCCCATGATCTTGTTGAGGGTTTTGTACTTGAGTCGGTGTTGCGGACCCTGGAGTTTGAAAGTGAGTACCCTCTCCGTGTCATTGCGGGCATAGGTGGAGAGGAAGTCGAGTGTGGGCTGTTTGTAGGTGCATGCAGAAAGAGCGAGAAACTCATGCCAACCAATGTTGAAAAATAGTTGTCGCAAGTGGTTGTCAAGGCCGAGGTGCTCCATATAGTCTTGGTGGTAAAATTTTGTGGCGCGGATTGCACGCTTTTGAAGGTTGGATTTGAACTCTCGGCTTTGGACACTCGTGAGGGTAAGGTTCCCATCACGATCAACATGGTCGGTGGACATTTTCTTGGATGGTCCCGAGGATTGAGCTTCACGAGATGAACCATGAGATGAGTGAATGGTCTTGTCCCATGCCATTGTACCGGTGAATAAACCTAGCAAAGACAAAAACTTGGGCAAAATTATCCCTCGCACTCGCCTCACACCAATCCAATCAAATCAAATAATTAAAACCGGACAATGTTCCAAATTGGCAATTTAGCACAATGCAATTCAAGGCAAGCTAAGACGAATTTTATTTAACCTAATGCATAGCACAAGTCTAGTAAAATTAGAAATTGAATGCAATAAATTAAAAGGAATTACCAACTTCGTGTGTTGAAGTTCGAAAGCAATCCGCAAAAATCCACACCCCAAGCTTGAATTTTGGCCCACAAATTAAGTCTTTTGAATCTCCGGTGAGAAACAAAAAAATTTTGAATTTTTTTTATCAAAATGTGTGGCGGCGGCCGACGATGGCGGTGGACGGTGGCCGGCAGTGGAGTAAAGTTTTCCAACGAGCTGATTTGGGCAAATGTGTAGTAGATCGGTGTGCACGTAAGTATTTGCCGAAGAATGCCCCAAGAAAAATTGAAATTTGATGAAATGTGGAGGTGGAATGGGTGTTTTTGCGATTTTCCAGCGAGGGTGGTGGGTATTGATGGAGTGGCTGTTACCGGTGTTGAAAGGGTGGAGGGTGGTCGGAATGAGATGGGGGGAAGGTTGGAGGTGGAGCGCCGATGAAAGAACCAACGAAGGATGGTGTATCGGTGGTGTTCGTTTTTCCGGCGATGAAGGGAAGGTGAAAGTGTCGCTGCTGTCGGCTGTTAACGGGTGGAGGAGAGAGGTTGGGTAACGATGGCGTGATGGCGGAAATTGCAGTGGTGGTTGGTGGCGTTTGGCTGGCAGTGGCAGCGAAGCTCGACAGAAGCAGCAGCAGTGTTGGCGGAGGAGTAGAGGCGTTGTGAGCGTCGATGACGGGAGAGACAAGGATGAGGTATGGGGGTCCGATGGGTTAAAGGGGTTATAAGGGTGGGTAGGAAATGGCTTGGATACCGGGTCAAATAGCGGGTGGGTTCGGGTATTTGGGCCGAAATTGGATCGGATCCGGGCGGGTTATGGGTTTGGTTTGTAGAAATGGGTGGGTAGTGTAAGATTGGTTGGCCGCGCAACGAGGAGTGAAAATTTGGTCTTAGCCGCGCAAAGGTCTTGCAAGGGTGGGAATCGGCCGCACGCAACAATCAGAGAGCACCCCATGTGGAGGTAATTTGGAACTCGGGACCTGCGCGGTTGGGGTTGGTTGCGCAAATCCTGCGCGGGTACCCGCGCAAAAGTCGAATTTTTGGAAATTTTCAAACTTCACCAAAATCACTGGAAGACTTCTATATGCTTCTTTTTAGGCCAACTTCAAGTTTAGAAACACCCAAAACTTCAAGCGGAGATTATTTATTCACAATGCATTTATTTAACGTCTTTGCCAAGACATAGCCCCGCCTCGTCAATCTTCGTAATTTGGGTTTTCCAATGTTACTTTGTCGAATTCTCCCATGTCGAAGCCTTCATAGAACGATTTCAAGCGGTGCCCACTCACTTTGAATATTTGATTTGTGTCCAAACTCTTTATTTCAACCGCACTATGGTCAAACACTTTTATAACAATAAAAGGTCCGTGCCATCGAGATCGCAACTTTCCCGGGAATAACTTTAAGCGTGAATGATAAAGAGAACTTTTTGGCCCGGAATAAAATGCTTACGAGTGATGTATTTGTCGTGAAACGCTTTTGTCTTATCTTTGTAAATGCTTGCATTTTCATAAGACTCGTTCCTCAACTCCTAGATTTCTTGAAGTTGCATTTTTCAGTGCTTTCCACTTTCTTTAAGATTGAAATTGCACTTTTTAACCGCCCAATATGCCTTGTGTTCCACTTCCACCGGTAAATGACAAGACTTTCCATAGACGAGGCAGAATGGAGACATACCAATTGGAGTTTTGTAGGCGGTCCGATACGCCCACAATGCATATTCTAACTTCAAGCTCCAATCTTTTCGTGTAGTGTCGATCGTCTTCTCAAGAATTTGTTTGACTTCTAGATTTGACACTTCGGCTTGGCCATTTGTTTGTGTATGATAAGTGGTCGATATCCGGTGTGTGACGCCATATCTATTTGTCATGGCTTCCATCATTTTATTGCAAAAATGAGTGCCCTTATCACTCACCCAAGCTCTTGGTACACCATATCTTGCGAAAATGTTGGATTTCAAGAAGTCAATTACAGTTTTTGAATCATCATGCCTTGTAGCCTTTGCTTCAACCGACTTTGAAACGTAATCAACCGCCAAGAGTAGTAGGAACAGCAGTAGGTACAACAACAGCATTCACTGTAACTAGTTGTTGTTTCTTTGAGGATTCTTGTGAAGACCCCCCTTTCCTTTTGTTTCAGCCTTTCCCCCTATTGGTGTTGCTTCTTTTTTTTTGATCAGGTGAAGCAGTTGTTGTGTTCTGGTAGTTCCCGTGGTCGATGATAGATTTTGCCAGTTCTTTGGCACTGTCAAAAGTCGTAGGCCTTGAAGCTAGCACACTTACTTGTATCTGAGGCGACAGACCCCATATAAATCACTCTATCTTCTTGCTCTCAGGAGCAACCATATCTGCGCAAAGAATTTCTAGATCACAGAATCTGTTAGAATAGGCTGATACATTAGAATCAACCATTTTAAGACCCCAGAGTTCCTGCTCGAGCTTTTGAACTTCCCCTCGAGGATAGTACTCTCTCATTACCATGGCTTACAGGTTCTCCTAGCTTATTGAGTTTGCCACCACCAGGGTCAGTGACTTAACGTGGCCATTCCACCAAGTTAAGGCCCTGTCAGAAAAGGTGCAAGTAGCAAACATGACTTTATTGTTCTCCGGACAGGCGCAAATTTCAAAGATTGCTTCGGTCTTTTCTATCAACTGCCTCAAAACCATCACCCCGGCTTTTCCATTGAAATTTCGGGGTTTGGCATTTGTAAAATCCTTGTAGCTGCACTCTCTGGGGTGCCCATGACTCTCGCCATGGTTAGAAATGGGTGTTCCAATTCCTGATCCACTAGGGACAGGAGTATTGATTTGTGCCATGGCAGCCGCTACTACCGCAGTGACAGCCGCTTGGAACATAGTGACGTCAAACTGAGAAGGTGGAGGCGGTGGTGGTGGTATTTGTGCTTCCTCACCATTGTTACGCCTAGGATTTCTACGAGGCGGCATGTTTCAGCAATAAATTGAAAAGATAAAAACAATGTTATGAATTCAATAGTATAGAAAATGAATGTGCCTCATGAACTAAATCGCCATAGTTCAACAACAGGTGATAGTATGAGTTTTCTGAATAAACTAGATAACATGCCAAAATTACTGGTATTAATGATGTAAATAAGTTCGGGAAAATGACCTAACTGAAGGTCTTACATCATACCATAGGGGAAATTATTGGCAGTTTAGTAGTCTAATAAAGTACTTGAAAGACAGGAATATTTTACAGACAAATGCTTCATAGAGCACGGATAAGAAAGGCTATTCGTTAATCAAAAGAAAACATGTGTTAGACATCTTCTAACGGCGATGGGAATTCCTCGGGCGAACCCTAAGGTCTTCCATCTGACGAACCACTTCTTGGAGGTGTCGTTCATGAGCCCTCTGGCGAACTCGAAGTTCTATGACTTCAGCTTGGGAGGCAGCTAGTTGTTGTTGCAGAGTCTCATCAGTCCTCCTGATTCTTTCCATTGCTTCTTCAAGATGGCCAATGTTGACCGTGTTGACACCAGAGTTGGCACCAATATCTGCTACTCGGCCGATGGCTGCTCGACCTTGTTCAACATTCCGAACAATCCCGCGGACCATGATTGGTAGGGCTCGGTCAGCGGAGCCACCCTCGCTTATGTTGTAAAAGTTCAGTCCCCACTGTAGGGTAAGGGTTGACCTTGTTCATCGCTCCAACGATTCAAGTTTGTTGCCCACAAGGGTGTGGGACCTTGCAATGCGGGTCGGGGGTTGTTATTTGGGGCTTGACCTACTTGAGGTAGGTTGTTGACTTCGGGCTCGGAGTCAGATCCATCTGAGAAGCCTTCTACGAGGTGGTCATCCAAGGGGATTGGATGCTCATCTTCGGGCTCTTCTTCAATCCATCCAACATTGCCATGAGGTGGAAAGTACGGGTCGCCATGATGATGGAATCCAGCCATGTTATCTACGCGAGAAGTAGGGTAAGAGAATTAGTTTAAGAGACGAAATAGCTAAGATATTTATAGTAACACGAAATACTCCTATAGTATTTTAAGTTATGATTTTTTCTAAGGTTCTCATTGTAGTAGTGTTGGTAAGTTTTTAGACTTGTTGCCACATCACAACCATTCTTGGTCATATGTTAATCACTCCTCGGACCAACATAGTTGATCAGACTATGCCACTCCCAGTACTGACCATACATCCCTAAGCTTACTTGTGATATTCAACAATCGTAATACTTTTGTATTTGTCATAATGACACTGATTTTAGTATGAATGCAGGTATGTATACTTAGTTAAGTATTTTATTATTTAAAAGTATAAACTCTTTGTCAGATTGTTTTAATCCCATTGTGTTTATAGTTAGTATATATTTTATGGGTTGATATACTCAATTCACTATAAACAATGCTCTGATACCAACCTGTCACACCCCAAAACCGAGAACAGCGGAAACGTTCTGGGGCGGAGGACGTCATGTATAGTATCACAACACAGTAATAGTAAATAAGCAGACAAACATCATCCATTGCATTGAATATATAATTTTAATACATGTGTGTTCTGTGTAAAGTAATAGACACCAAAAATGAATGATAAAAGACGAGTCTTTTATGTGCTCCGTCTTCTCAAAAACCTGTCACTGGTACCTGTCTACTGATGACCTGAGAATACAAGTTATTTTGAAAGCATGTATCAGCATTTAAGCTGGTGAATTCATAAGTATTTTAATGTCTTTGATTTGTAAAACCGTAATAAAAGACTTGTAAATGATTGATGATACAATTCGTATAAGTGTAAAAACCCTAGAAAATCCCATATTTCCTACTAGTATAAAAAGTAGTCTTCTACCAAGACCCGACTGTTTTGCATGTTTGTTTCTTGTAAAAGTATGTAATTTTCCCATGTGTAACTATTATTATCAAAATATAGTCTACTTCATCATTGATGTGAATGTGTCACAAAGTAAAAGTAAATGGGAAACATTATATAAACATGTAAGTATTATCCTTTGGTGCTAGGATAAACACGGCAGAGTAACTTGCCGAATAGTAGTAACCGTAGACATCCATCAATGTGCATTTTCCCTCTATAGCTAACAACTGGGTGTAGAATGGTTAGTCCCATACTTATATAACAGTATCCGCTCATATAATATGTAATAGTAACTCATCATATAGTATGTAATCGTATCTCTTCCTATAGTAAGTAATAGTTTCTCTTCATATAGTATGTAATACAATTGTATAGACTCATGAATGAACTGACTCTTGTATGTTCCATTTGTACTAGGAATAGTAGGTAGTATTTCCCCAAGCTATACCTATTATAGTTCGCTGGTAATGTAGTTTGAAGTGTCCATGTAAGTTTATACACCTTTGTTATACAAGGTGTTGGAGCTGAAAACACAGCCATCCTATTTAACTACATATATATATATATATATATATATATATATATATATATATATATATATATATATATATATACTTACTACATAAGTGTATGGATATGGTTTCTATGAATATATAAGTGAAAAAGATGTTTTGTAATTCATTTAAAGGGTTTGAAATGAGAAAATAATCATGACTTGATGTCAGTTTGTAAAGCTATTCAAAAGCAGTTTGTTTGATAAAACGGTTTGAAAGTATAGTAAATACATATGTTTTGTAGTTATTAATCACATGTGATTGATATAATAACTATGATAATCAACTTGTATCCCCCCCATAAAAGTATTTAAAAGCATGTAAGAGCATTTAAAAGGTTGTTTAAGGGGTATGAACTCACCTGAAATGAGTAGTTTGTTCGGGAGTGTCGGAAGTGTCACACAAGGTGCTAGGTGTCAAGTAAAGACTTGAGCACACACAATGGTCCTAGTTATCATATAATAAGCATATATGTATCTAATTAGTCAATTAATAACTAATTAATCAAGTTAAAACACCCTGGGTCATGGAAACACTTTGATTCAAGTGATATGGTTACCACAGAGTTGCATCTAAGGGTTGTATGGCATGTTATTGGAGTTTATGGCCCATGAACCACCCCTTTATGGAGTTTACGGCCCATGACCATTTCCCCATGAGTTTATGGCCGTAAACTCATGGTACTAAGTGCCAAATTGTGTTTTGATGTCTTACAAGTCATGATTGGGCATCAAATGATCAAGTCCAAGCCTTAGGAAAACATTAGGGGCATAATAAGACCACCTTGTGGAGTTTACGGCAAAATGAACATATTCTTATGTGTTCACGGCTGTAAAATCTCTTAGGGACATGTTTTGATTGTTTTTTAAGGTCTTAAACACTTCTAGGAAGGTTCAAGGTTGGCATCCAAGGCTTAGGAAGGGACTAATGTCCATTTTACCACTTTAAAAGGGGTTTACGGCCCAAGAACATTGTTGGCCGTAAAATCCTTTGTTCTTGTGTTATTTGATGATTTTCAAGTGTTATAAAGTTCATATTAAGCACACAAGAAGCTAGGTCAAGTGTACTTACAAGATAGAAGCTTGATTAAGTGTTTAAGATCCAAGAACACTAGTGTGTGTTCTTGGTGTTTTGAAGAACACTTGAAGATCTAGCTATAAATCAATAATGAATGGATGAAATGATGTATAACTACTAGATGTTAGGTTATAACAACAAGTCAAGTCGGTAAACACTTACGTTTTCGGAAGATCGGGTGAAGAATGGGATGATAGTTGAGAGAGAATGGAGGGTGTTCTTGAGAATGGAAGTTGGAAATGAAGAGTTTGGGGAGTAAATTCATGCTTAAGGCATGAGTTCATAGCCTAAGGAGAGTTTATGGCCCAAAATCCAAAAGTTTGTCCGTGAACTCTTGGTTAGAGTGCAATAGGTGGGTTTGCTACTTCACAACTCGAGACGGTACTTCCTTTGCTTCGTTCGTTTAAAGAATAAACACCAAAAAACGCTCAAACGGACTTTTAAATTGGATAACAATTATTAGAAATGTAATTGACTTTTAATTGAAGTGATTAACTTTAGAGTTTGTCCAAATGAAAATTTCGGGTTGTCACAGTTTATCTTTGTTTTACCCAAAACATCAAACCTACCAATTTTAGATGTGCTAGAGCAAGAAAACATTTCTACTCCACATTTCATGAGGTGTTATAAACCTACTTAGTTTTCAATAAGCTTCAATATACGATTCGAAGTTACTAGAGTGTGACTTTAAAACTTTATTGGAAATGAAGTATGACTCATCACTTGATCAAACCAATTCAACAATGTCAGATTCCTCTTCTTAGTCAAAACAATTGCACTAAGATGTCCTTAGAGGATCAATTGTGACATGGTTCCACAATCATGAAGATGATCATGAATCATGATACTAAGGTAATCTCCTTTCTTTTTAGGTTGGAGAAACCTTTATCTTTCTTCCTAATAAATTCTTCATATTCGTTCTGCCATTCTTTGAACCCTTTCAAAGAATCAGAATTACACTTAATCTTATAAGTATAACCATATTTACTGAACCATCAGTCAATCTTGACGAACAGATTTATCGTCCTTTGTGGCGGATCTAACCAGTCCACATCAATGTGAACTAGATCCTTTAGTCCTTCACTTGATTCAAATAAACATGTGATTAATGAATCAGTCTTAACCTTCCAAGGATCAAGATTCTCATACATCACACAATTCGAATTGTATGACTCCAAGTTTCTATACAACTGAAACTTGGGTGATGAGAATTTCTTTTCACTTAGTTGATTAAGACATTACCACAAACGATATAATCAAGAATCAATCCATAATTAATATTGCTAACAATAGAAATATAACCACCAATTTTAATAAATGTCATTGCAAGAAAATGTAAAGCAAAAAGGATAAAATCAAAAATTTACTTTATTGATAAAATGCAGAAAATTTTATCCTTACAATGCAAATATATAAAAAATTATGTATCTAGACATATTTCCTAAGCAATATATTAAATTATCATAACTCCTAACCATCAGCTCAAAAATCTGATCCTCGAACCATGTGATCGAAATCCATCTCTCACGATAAGATTCAGCTATCTCTTCTTAAACTTCTTTCTTTCTCTTAGATCCTACAAAACATCAAATTGTGATTATCACGTCATGTAATAAGAATCTATGAATAGGAACTTAATGGAGTTAGATGGTGAAAGTACCTGAAGCAGATTCATACAACTTGACTTCACTATCTCTGAGATCTTCCAGGTAATCTGGACAGTTTCGCATCCAATGCCCCTTCAATTGGCAATAGAAACATATGGACTCTTTGGGAATGGCACATGGGACTATCTCAGAATTGGTTTCTCTCTTTACCATATAGCCAAACGGTTTGAACTTGGTCTCTCCTCTCATCCTCCTGCTAGTGGTGTTTGTAAGCCATTAGAGGTGCAACATTTGAGGCATTAAGCTTTCAAGATTCAAGGATCTTCAAGGTGTTCTTGTTATTGCTACATAACAAGTGAGGTAAACTTCTAAACCCTAATTATATGTAGATTTCGATTTATATATGCTAGATCTAGGGTTTTTCTTTGGTATTCAATTTGCATGTTCAACTAGTGAAAAAATTAGATCCAAAGTAATTAGGGTTGTATGAACACATAGGTTGTTGTTATGCTCAAAACCCATCAGTTTTACAGGTGCATAAATTTATTTTTTTGAAAAAAGATCTATTAAAAAAACATTCTTGAGTTCTCACGAATATATATATATATATATATATATATGTGTGTGTGTGTGTGTGTGTATGTATACATCATGGGCTAATATATGAATACATAATGTGTCTAACTAATCATTATACATATGATATACATTGTATAGATTGATATTACCTTATAGTGGGATTAGGTGGTTGATATTGAACATTCAACTCGGATATATAACCACAAAAAATGAGTATGATAACTGTTTTTTGAATATGTATGTGCATTCAAGATTGAACGACACATGAACTACTTGGTTTCTAATTGTAGTTACTATGTTACAAATAAGGTGAACGTCTATCTAATGTGTTTAATTTGTTTATGTTGAATCAACTCAAGGGAAAGGTATACACCATTAAAATTGTTATTGTAAACTATTTAAGCTTTTATTAAACGGTGATGAAGCTCTTAAAGAAGCCTACATAGCCAAAGTGTTTCAGGTACACCATTTGTTGATATGTTTCTTCAACCCTAGAGTGGCATATTGTTTCTTGGCGTTTAAAGGACCATACAAATAAATTATCGCTAAGACTTAACACCTTTTAACAATTATAATTATTTCAAAATCCTCTTATTGTTTTGGTCAAATTTAATAAGTGACACTTACATCCTTTTCTCGAGTTAATTTTGATCGGTTTTATTGGTTATAATTAAAACATGTGGCGGAAAAACATATCCCTTAAGTTCACATGCAACCTATTTGGATCTAAGTTTTCTCTATTGATAGAAACAATCTATGAACATCAAGAACCCTAAGGAAACCCTACTATAATCGAAAATTACAAGGGATTAGGGTTTATATAGCTTTTGATTATTATTGAAAATAATCAAACAAAGCCTTCTTCAAAAAGCTCTTAGAAAGCAAGCATCGGAAATCTAATACCTCTCATGGTTTGTAACCAAACCCTAGAAAATAAGAAGACTTGAGGAGAAAGGTGGGGGGATATGATTTTCGGCTAGCCCTTTGGTAGAAGTGGTGGCCGAAAATGAGGAGCCAAGTGGCTCTATTTATAGCTGATACAAGGAGCTTTAGAAACCTTAATTTAAATATAACACTATTATTTTAAATTTGGTAATTACGAAACTCCTTATTTATCTTTAAGGATTAATCTAAAATCCTTTAAAAAAAACTCCTAAAAACAAGTCTAATTAATTTTCTGGAACCTCTCTTGTTCAATTATTAAATAATTACAACTTAAGTCTCTACACTTTTAATTAATCCCAAAAGTAAGTCCAATTAATTTTCTGGTTAACTATTAATTAAATAATATTATTTCTAATTAATATATTAATCTCATAATATATTAGGAAATTATTTACTGGTATTTGTTAATCATATAATAAATCAATAAATCTCTCTCTCTCTCTCTCTCTCTCTCTCTCTCTCTTTCTCTCTCTCAAAGTCATTCTAGTTAATTATTAGTTTTGAGGTCAACCCAAAAATACTTTGCCTTTAATTCAAGTATATACCAATTTATTTATTGGCTTATACATAACTACAATTGCAAATTTAACTTCTAAGTAAAATATCAAAATGTGCTTTCCAAAGCAACTGCCAGATTCAGATCTGCTCAGACATTGGCCCTAGGATAAGTGATCAAATATTCCTCAGTTCTTCAAGATATGATATGGACATGATACAAGGATTACAATCAATCTCTTTCCCAAAACTTTGTTTCCCGATTCCCTAATGTGTGATGACCTCAAAAGACTACTAATTGAACATATCAATTCAGTCTTGGATGGGCCTAATATTATAATGTCAACACTAAATCATTGAGGGGCCAAAATATATTGCTTTTCCTGTTAGGTCAAAAAGAATGAATAAACTTTGACTTATATTCTTGTATCTTTTACTCACCAAATCATGCATGGCACTACATTTTATAACATCGCGTTACTGATGCGTTTACATAACACCAATGCCCAACTCACTTGTAAATTACAACTCATATATCTCCGTTTTAAGAATAAAGATATTATCATCTCATAATCACTCGTGATATAATCCATAAAGTAATTCTCCGAGCGTGGGTTTATCCAATACTCAAAATCTCAGTTTCTAAGTACTCATGAGCATTGTAGCAAATCTTATTGCAATGTCTAACTCTTACAGACAATCTATAATTCAGTTCATGATAATCTTGATTCACTAGTTTCTTCCAAAAGTATGAGCGAATGTGGAGTTTCGAATAATCATATCATTCTAGAAGTAAAACATGCAAAGCGGAACACAAGAATAAACAATTGAAAAAGGCAGTAACCATACTCATAAATAATCTCTATTATTTAATCACTAAAACCAATTACATTTATTTTGTTACACTTTTCAAACTATCAACTAACTACTAAAACTAATATCATCTCTTAAGCCTATACTCTTAACATGTTGGTTATGCTTAACCCTACTCAGAGCCTTTGCGAAATGATCTACAAGATTATCTTTTGAGGATACTCTCTTCACCAGGAGATGACCTTCTTCAACACTATGTATTATGTAATGGTATTTTCTGTCATTGTGCTTGGATCTACCATGATATGTGGGTTCTTTGATCAAAGCAACCGTGCATTCATTATCACGGAAATATTCAAATAGCTCTTGAATGGTCGTGACTACTCCGAGATCACCGATGAAGTTCGTCAACCAAGTCGCTTCCTTTGAGGCCTCACTCACTACGATCTACTCTGATTCACAAGTAGAATCATCCACCATTTCCTATTTGGAACTCTTCGAAGTAACCTCTCCTAAGAACAGAAGTTGTCTCGATCTGTTCGAAAGCTGGCGTCACTATATCCAGTCACTCTCAATGTATCACTACCACCAAGGACTAGAAACATTTCCTTTGTCCTTCGTAAACACTTAAGAATTTTCTTTACCGCGGTCCAATGAGCTCTATCAGGATTTCCCTAACATCAGTTAACCATGTTCAAAGAATAAGACACATCAAGGCAAGTACATATCATAACATACATGATCGGTCCTATAGCCAAAACATATGGGACTTGACTTATGTCATTTATTTCTTCATCTATACTAAGGATTTGAGTCTTACTTTACTTGGAATTACACTGAATATGCAGATCCCATTTCTTGGAATTTTCTTTCCTAAAACATTTTATTACCTTATCCAAGTATATACTCTGACTTAGACCAATAAGCCTTTTCTTTCTAACCCACAAAATCCTTATCCCAAGAATATAGGTTTCTTCCCCTACATCCTTCATGGCGAAACAATTCCCAAGCCAAGATTTTACTTCTAGCAAGGTCAGAATGTTGTTTCCCATAAGGAGCATTATAACACCCCAAATTGTTCAAAACATTTTCAAATGCTATGGTTATAAAAACATTTGGGTATTAACTCCCATTTAACATAAAACCGGTCCCACAAAAACAATTACAGTTAAAGCCTTGGGTGTTACCATTAACCATCATACAACCATAGCCAAAAAATACGAATTACATCAATAACATTAAATAAGGAACTTACCAAGTTCCACTCGATTCTCTATCTCTTAATCTTCTAACTTCCATCTATCAATTTTCTCCTTAACTGCAATCTAGAATACATGGCATTAAAAAGAGATACGTAAGACAAAAATGTCTCGTGAGCTATGTGAGTTTGAGACCCAAAACATTTATACCTTTTTCATAAAAAAAAATGTTTCATCTTTGAAAAACATACTTTTAGACCATAAACAGTTTCAAGCATTTTCAAGAAAACGCGTTTCGTACGCATCGTAAATATCATTTCATTTCATATCTTATCATTTCATTTCAAAAGATATATTTCCCTATTCCACTTTTATTTTATCACTAAGGTCTAATTCTGGTATTAAACCGTTACCATTTTTATACTTAAGGTCTACATCCAATAAATGAACCACTTCTAAGTCTAGACCAAGGTGGAAAGAACAAATTAATCCACCAAGGCATCATTTCCATTAGGACATCTAAAACAAGCTAATCAGTGAATTTGGCGACAAATTCAAGACACCGGTCTCTGAACCAAATGCAGCAGAACCTTTTCATTGTGCTCCTTCCCAAGCTGCTCAAGATCCTCTTGTTAATCCTCCTCCTATCAGAACCACAAGAATTGTTGACCGATTTGAAAAAGAACCGGTTGAATCCAATCCAAGAGTTATTCTCAAACGAGCTCAAAAACAAGTATCTTCACAAAAGAAGGGGAAGTGGCTCTTCATGAAAAATTCAGATCAAAATGTTCGTAGAGACCAGCCCCAACTGATTGTGACTGACCTCGGAAAGAAGCAGTTCCGAGATAAGTATGGTGATCGGTCAAGAATTCTAATGTGGGGTTTTCATGACAAATTAAATTGTTGTTCGGTAAAGCGCAAGAGCGGAAACGTGGAGTATTACAGGCACAAAAATGACTTTTCTTCTTGGAAGAAGGTGGACCTCACTGAACTTGCCGATGCTCCATTTTCAAACCCAACTCATGATCCACGAGGAACGGATTTCAAACCATTCTTAGAAAATCAAGTGAAGAGAAAATTCGATGGAATGAAGAGAGTCGAATCCTTCGTGAAAAGAGCGAAAGATGTTTTTGACCCTAAGACCTACAAGAGCTTCAAGAATGTAATGTGGCCTCCTACCAAGCAGATGACACAAATTCCTATTGTTAAGCATTTTTGTGATGGATCGCTGAACAATATGGAATACTGGGCTTTTGATGAAGCTACAACCACTGTTGTCATCAAATTTCCAGATGACGTCTTTCGTTTTGTTGATAAGTAGGATTTGCTATAGTTTGGAGAACGGGATATTCATACTTTGGCTCAACATCAAATCATATGCAAGCATGAGATTCTAGAGGCTCCTGCTAAAGAATTTACAAGCATGTTCGTTGAGATTATTGAAAAGAAGATGTGGATAGGGTCAATGGGAAGGTCAGATGTGCTTGTCATTAAGAAAGGTTGAACTTATACTAGCCTCAAACCACGAGGATACTGTTAAGTCATATTTTGTTGGTTTGGGCTAGACATTCATTTATATGAGTCATGTTAGTCTTTGTTTTGGTGTTTATAGGGTTTGCGGTTGGGTAAACCGAAAACATGGTGTTTTTGGTTCAACTGGTGTTTGCGGTTGTGAGTCTGTTTGCGGCTGTGAACTCGTTTACGGTTCATGTTCCCTATATATAGTGTTAATGTTGTCAGCAGTAGTGTTCGACTGTATGTGTATCCATTGTACCATACGTTTGCGGTTCAATAGAAACGTGTGCAGTTTGGATCATTCTTGTTTCTACTCCTTCTTGTTCTCATTGTTTATTGTTTGTTCTTGTGTTTGGTTACTAGTTGGTTCCAGATTTGGGGACTTACATATGTAGAACTCGAAGGTATTCTTTTTCTGATTTGCCTTAGTGACTTTAAAGATATTCATTTCTTGATTTTTTGCTCTAAGTGTGATCACATATTCCTTTTTCCTCTTTGTTGTTTCAAAGTACAAACTATAATTTTTTTCTTTAAGATTTGTTGAAAAATTTAGGTCCCCTCATAAGTTTGTCCCTTAGGCAGTCGCTTATGTCTCTCTCTCTCTCTCCCCTTCCCCTCCTCCTCCTCCTCCTGATAGCTTATTTTATTTTCTTATTTTTATTAGTTTATTTTAGATTTTTAGCTCTTTTTAATTAGTTTTGCATTGTATATTCTTTATTTTCTTTTTCATGGATCGTATCGGGGACTTTTTATTTTGCATAAGAAATTTTGCAGGATTTTGGAGCTCATTGCGGTTGCGGTTTGACTGGAGTTGGGCTTAATGGGCTTTCCGATGCATTGTTGGGTATGGAAGATCTATAAAAAAAAGATTTGGGCTTAAAAAGCTAAAGGCATGGATGAAGTAGGCTTGTGAAGATGGGTCTTGGACTTTTATTTTGGGCTTGGCGCATCCATATTGAAGCTAAAATATGATTGGTTAATTTAAATCATATGGATATGGAGGGGACCAATGGAATCTTCGGCAGTGGAAGGGTGGAGTGGAGAAATGAAGAGCCAATAGCATTACAGCAGCACTTGCACGGGTGGAATTTTCGCCGCGCGGGTACCCACACAACTGCCCAGTTTGGGCATTTTGGTCATTTGGCACACCATAACCGTGGGGGATCAGATCTATCAGCCAGATTCTCGATTTTTCACCATTGGAGACCTGTAGGAGGCGATTTTGGAGCTTTAAGACTCATTTCTTTTCATCTTTCCAAGATATTGGTAGTTTCTTTATGCAATTAGACTTTTGTGATTGTTTTTCTATTACCATGAGTGGCTAAACTCTCTATATTGGTTAACTTTGGTTAAAACCTTTGAATGTTTGTGGGTTTTTGAAGGATTCATGCTAGATTATCAATTATCTTATGTTTATGGTTCTTGATTATATTTCTTATGCTTGTTTAATGCTTTGATCATGAGCTTGGCACTTGAATGAGCTAATGTTAGTTTATTTCTTTGGTTTTGTATTGAATCATTGAATTGACATAGAACAAGAGCTTTATGATGATAAAAAGCATCTATAGTTTATGAATCATAGCTCCTTTATGGATGTGTAAGCATTGACATCCTCTAGGAATTGGGGATTCCTTCTTTCTTAAGGCTAATCAACTTCTTGGGTTCAATTGCTTCAATTAAACCCTTGATCTTGATTAAGAAGGTGTGTTGTGGGCTTCCCCAACCTCCATGCTACCTAAGAGGAATCTTGGCATATCCTGCTTCATGATTGCTATAACCAATTTGGGATGAATGATAAGCTTCATGTTGAATCCTAATAATAAACACACAAATATTCGTTGTGTTGAATTGCCTTAGTTAACCAACTTTCTCTAATATTTGAGCATCTCACTATCTTGCTTAATTGCAAGTTTTTAGTTATTCAAGTCTTTTAGTTTTCAAGTAATCAACCCCCCCCCCCCCCCCCTTTTTAGTTTAATTGTAGTTAGTTAGTTTATTTACAATAGTTCTTTTAGATTGCATTGGTGATTGAATACAACCATTTTCCCGAGGATCGATACCCCTTTTTACCATTATATTACATTTTATTTGCAAACAAATGGTGTAATTTGTTTGGTGGACTTGACATCCCACCACCTGCCCTCTCTCTCTCTCTCACACACACACACACATCAGTTGTTGGATTTCTCTATAGTTGATCTAATTTATAATTAAATTTATTTAATCAAATAGAAATCTATCATCAAATGATTTATAGCCTAGTAGTATCAGATATGGTGGAAAAACGCCTCTCCCCAAAGGGCTTGTTAGCATTATTTGAGGCTTCAAGTGTTATTTACAAAAGACTAGACTTAGGAGTAGGATTAATACATTTGTTAGCCGTTTAAAAAAAATACAATAGTTGGATGTATTACATCTAACTTCGTACAACATAATCTTATTTTATTTCTCTTTTGGTATGGTTTGCTGCAAAACGTACCTCATAACAAGTCGAATATCGTTTGCAATCATGTAAAATAGCACTATATTGATTACAAAGTATGAGTTTGATAAAATATCGATGAAATTAATATAACTAATTCAAGAGGTACATTGGGGTTCCTCATTTAATATTTTTGATAACTTTTTCTTTAGCTTTTTGGGCCACAACATCGACCACATTTTCCCTTGCCCTCTTTACCAAACCACCTTTTGCTTCCAATACCTTTCCTTTAACATCTTTTTTCATTTTTGAAACCTGAGTTTAAATCAAACCGAACCCAATATTAAACCACTTATAACATCTTAATTAATTAGCATGTTTTTATATTATTATAAAAACATAAATATTTGTAATATATTCATACAAATTACCTGCTCGAATCCTTTCTTAACTTCCTCCGCCGCTTCCGTTACCTCTTCACAAGTTTCTTCCACTTTCTCATCCGTGTTCTGTGATTTTTATATCGTTTTATTTTTTTGTTTTTACTCAAAACTCAAAAAGAAAATATTCGGAAATAATTTATGAAAAAATCTCAAACTAAAATTTATTTATTAAAAACTCCTAATTATCGGTAAAAATGACGATTTGATAAAAAAAAATTCGGTTTATCGGTTTCATTAAAATCTCATTATTTTATCATGATTTCATTAAAGTCCTATTATTTTATCATAATTTGGGACTTATTCGTAAATTATAATAAAATAATAAGACTTTAATGAAACCGGGTAAGTATTGAAACCGATAAATCGAAGAAAAAAAAGTCGTCATTTACCGGTAATTGAGACTTTTTCATAAACAAATTTTAGTTTAGGACTTTTTTCGTAAATTAAGATAAAATATTATGACTTTTTCGGAGATTTTCCAACTCAAAACATGCAATTTAACAATAAAAACTTATTTCATATTACGTTTTGCAAGGATATACAAAACAATAAATCGATCAACTCGTGCATAAGAGCAAGATCATGATACATCTGATTTTTTTACCTTAAGTAAAGGTTTTGAAGAGGTGACAAATGCTCTAGGCCTTCTTGAGAAAGACAATCGGGATATGTCATTGAAGATAAGATCTTCAGAAGCCTTAAAAAAATTACGTGATTTCAACATCGTGATGCTTTAAACTTTAGAAATCATAAGACAAGTATTTGTTCTTTATTTGAAGCTGATTGATGATAACAAGAAAACAGGAGAGACGGATCTAAACCTATTGCCACATGTTTGTCATTGAAATCTTTTAGGCAATATTTTCATGGACTTCAAAATAAATTCTAAATTGTATCGAAATAGATTATCAAAATATGTGACATGAAATGTCCCACTTGTTGATCATCGGTTTATGTTACAGTTTTTTTGTATTTATGGTTTATTTGTTTTACATCCACAAAAATGGTAACGAGTGTAAGAGACATTGGTCGAACGGATCTTAGAACATATGTTGAAAAGGTTGGTAATTAATTGTGTGTGTCTTTTTTCAATTTTTTATTTTTGCTAATAGCTTATTCATAAATACTTTATTTACTATAAAACTATGCATTACCACTAACACCTATAAGCAAGCCCAAGATCAGGCCCAAAATCATCCACCAACACTAATTTGTTAGGCTATTATGAACATGACTAATCTCATAGCAGGTCCAATCCCAGGATGAGCAGGCTGCGGGCCTATGGCTCAAGACACCATAGTCGAGTTTAATTTGTAACTTCTATTGTTTATTTCTCTCTTTTTTTTTTTTCTGGCTTACTAATAGGAATTGTAAAGTTATTTTTCTGTTGCCTTGAACACTATATAAACTTCTAGTTCTCTGCAACTTTTATTTTTCATTTGTTTTAATGACTGATGTTAACGAGAATATGTTTTCATTGTTTTCCTTAATTGGGTTTAGTCGTTAATATGTTTAACAACTAGTTTTTTTTTTTTCAAATAATTATTTAAGTTTAAAAAGTTATCAAATTTATTCTAGAAAAATCTTCAACAAAATGCCCTATATTCTATGTTCATTCCCAACAAGTTCATATATATATTTTTTTTAACATAAAAGTATAAAATGTTGTCAATTTTTACAAAAAAAGGACTAGAAACTGACAATTGCTTATACCTATTTGGGTTAAGAAAAAAAAAAGATTACCGACTAAACTCTCAAATGTGTAAACGATTTTCGTGTTCTTGTCAATTTCTATTATGCTTATCGGTTTTCTTGTCCCTCTGTAAAAAAAATAATAAAAATAAAAAATTATAGTTTTATCGTTAATGAGCTTAGAATATAAAAAATTTGATGAAGTTTTCTCTTGATTCTAATTCGAAACCTGGATTTTTAATAACTTCATGAAAAAATAATATTGAATTTGCATTAAGATCGAAACAAAATACATCAATTTATGGCTAACCGTTAGGGGCGAGCATCCGACCCGGAACAGTTTGGAACCAGAATCAGTTTAATGGAAAAGAGTGGACCAAAAACGTGACCAGTCAGCCC
The DNA here is from genome assembly GCF_052625555.1 of Lactuca saligna. Taxonomy (NCBI): domain Eukaryota; kingdom Viridiplantae; phylum Streptophyta; class Magnoliopsida; order Asterales; family Asteraceae; genus Lactuca; species Lactuca saligna. The sequence continues at coordinate 66,509,442 of NC_136417.1, read as the reverse complement.
CGATTATCCAATTATTTACTCAGATGGAATCGGTACAGCTTGTTATGCTGAATGTACAACTCAATGAAACACTTGCTATCTAGTGGTTTAGACGAGTTATTTGAGCATTCACAGGTAGTTAAATGATGTAGAATAATACCAAATATAATAAAAAAAAAACTTGGTTATTTATAAATAAAACTTGGCATTATAGAAAAAAAAAAATTGTTTTGATACCCTGTTTTTTGAGGACATGTAACTCAAATAATTTGTAACCAAATAAAGTGAAGTTTTGATCTAAAATGAAGTACAAAAAAGAAACTAAATGCTAGGATAAATCAAGTAACTTATAACAATTTAAAGAATATGATTGAGGCAACATTATGAAGTGATTTTGGCCCTTCAAATTTTGAGTTGTGCCATTTATTTACTCGGAACGGATAACACTAAAACCATTTGGAACCGGAACTGATATAGCCCTATCAGAAGAAACAATAACTTATCCACATTATCAAAACCTGCTCTCATTTCGGTCCGGTCTAATTAAGTCAAATGCTCACCCTACCAACCATGAGAATTGCAACACATAATGTATATTTTCAAGATATGAAACTAAAATCTTCTATAAATTTGGTCATATCAATTACTTATATTGTTAAACCAACAAATAATTATGAATCTTAGGTTCAAATAAATAATACAAAGCTATATTTCAAATAAAACCCATATGAAGTTTTACCATGAGCAGATTGTATCCATTGAGCAAATATAGGTTCGATTAAGATTTGGATTAGCTTAGTTGAAACCCTAACAATGTAACCATGAACACAAAAATTAAACAATAAGAATCCAACTAAAAAAATAAACATTCAAACGTGAACCATAACCTTCTCTCTGGAGACCACAAACTCATCAAACTAATTCCTCTTTGAGATAACATGGTTTAATAAGTATAAATTCCTCATAGTTTCATGATTATTCTCAATGAAAATGTACATTCGAGCATATGTTTGTAGATGAACTTTCAATTTATAAAGCAATTCACTACATTTGTAATTTAACTATCAAAGAATTTGCACAAATTGATATTTATAAATGATGGCAAGAAAGAGAACATGTTTCATTATATTTTCTCTTTCTTGCTACCATTAAAATAAATGTGGGATTAGATCACTTAGTAGTGGCTTTGAGTATATTTGGCACAAAGTGCTTGAGAGCATCTGATTGCTACCATTTAAAAATAAATGTGGGATTAGGGCACCTAGTATGTTGTCTATATGTTCATGTTTATGTTATGTTCAGTTTATGTCGGACTTCGATCTGATGTCGGGCGGGGTCCAAGTTATTCCGGACTTGAGTCTGATGTCGGGCGGGGCCCGATGCAGTGGGTGGGGCCCAAGTTATGCCGGATTTCGGTTAGATGCGGGGCGGGGCCCGATGCAGTGGGCAAGGCCCAGTTTGTGTTATATATGTTATCGTATGGTATGTGGTAGTTTGGGGGAGCTCACTAAGTTTTGTGCTTACAGTTTTCAGTTTTAGTTTAAGGTACTTATACTAGCCAAGGGAATGGCTCGAGATTATCACATGACACACACCATAGCTTTCAGTCTGGGATTGATTGAGACTCTGATATTTTCACATGTGGTTTTGATACAGTATCTGATATGAGATTTTGAGATACATGACACTTGGTTTTTTTATTGATCATGGATGATTATAGTTTTTGATAATATTTTTCAAATGAAATTTTTCGCTTGTATTTTTGGGATGTTACATATATTCTAATATATTAATATGAAATCATATTGTTTAATTAGTATTGATCAAGAATTAATTTGGAATTAAGTTTGTGATCAAAAGAGACTAACTAAATATGTGAGGATTGATTATGTAAATCTTTCATTCTTATATAGTGGGGTTAAGGTCCATGATTCACTAGATTGGGCTAGGACCCATTGGGCGCTCCATGGATGCTCTATGGAGGTTATAAACCCATGGATTATGGGGAAAATGAAAATCCATGCACATTAGGGTTTACATGGTGTAACCCTACATGTGACACACTATATAACGAACCGCGTATGGAGCATAATCGGCCACTAAGACAAAAAGATTGAGGGCTAGCTGAATTTGTGCTCAAGTGTACTTCTCTCAAGTTATTCTAAGTGTTGTGGTGTTGTGTGAAGCATTTGAGGCATCACATTTGGGGTGCTAGGCTCACAAGGTCTTTAGGAATCTAAGCAACAACAAAGGTATGTCATTATACTAATTTTTATATTACAAGTACCCCATGCTATGCTAGTTAGAATGAGAACCTTGGAAAAATCATATTTGCATCTATATTAGAGAAAACATATATCCAAGGTTTCTAGGGTTGCATTTACACCATAGGAGTGTTAGAATGCTCAAAATCCATCAATACCTTCACGAATCCACTGAAACACGCACCCGACATAGCTATCCTCGAGGTGACGGCGGCAGTCGGAGCAGTGGCAGAAGCTCATCAGCCGCTCGGAGCGGTGGCAACAGTGGCACATCAACAGAAAAGAGACGGAGACGTGGAAGGCGTACGGTCTCCGATCAGGAACAACAGCAGCAACAACCATGGTTTGCTCCTTCAGCCTCCTACTGCCCCGACATCCAAACAACCCACTCTTCGATCCCTCATTCGTCGGCAGTAACTATGGTGTTATGGCAAGTGGCTCGCGACTTCGACAGCGGGGGTGTGGCGACGCCGGTTGGAGGGGTCATAAGGGTGGCAACTGGTGAAGATGCTCTAGGGTTAGGGTTAGGGTTAATGTATCTTGAAACGGGAAGGGAAGAAGCATCGGGTTCAATCCCATGCCTTCATCCAAGCGTATGCTCTTTTTTTTTCCAATTTCGATTCCTCTCCATAAAATCTTTTTCAAAATAACTATATAATTTACCATTCAGCCCCTTAGCCTCCAAAATCCTTCAATTTAAGTCCAACAGCTACAACATAAGTCTAGATGTTTTATTCTAAGTCGCATGCTCATATATTCTTAACACTACAAACCCCGAAAGTACCCTTCAGCCTTCCATGGAAAAATCAATGCAAATTACACCCTTCCTCACCAAACCCTTTATTTAAATTTCATTTTCAGAATAAATAACACTTAAAATACAGGGCTACAATAAAATAATGTAAGAAAAATGGTATAGTTTACATATCGGGGTTTAGGGCTAAATATATTTACTTATTTTATTTAATTTAAACGGAATGTTAAAACTACCTTTGGGGTTTTTGATAAGCTTGGATTTAAGGGATATGATGCGTGATTGAGAATAGGAAGCAAAGATGGCAATTAGTCTTTCCCAAGCATCTCGAGCAATGACAACAGAGGATATAAAGGGTTGAATAGTATCTGAGCAACTTCCAAGAATTATTGAGAGAAGCATTGTGTTGGGTTTAGTACCTTGTCTTCTTTGCCATCAATCTGCTTGACAGGTTGATTTGAATCTCCAAGGATGAAATCTTCAAGTTCAAGTCCGATGAGTGTGGAGTCAACTTGCTTCCTCCATCTAAATGGTGGGTTTAGACATGACATAGATTATGGCTTTTTTTCTAAGGATCAAGTATGAGCAATTAAAGCTCTGCTACCATATATAGATAAGGAGTAATGAAGTGATTTCTATTATGTTTGATACATGTACAGATACATCTATCTATGGAAATGATATATGCTAAAGTGGGAGAATATACAACAAGTAAATCAGTTTGATAATAAAAATTATATGCAAAATATCTCTTAATAATGAGAGCAAACTCAATACGATTATGAAGTCGTCCACATAATATTTTCCTTTTACAAGAAAAATTAAAGGAGAGCTGTCAAGTTGAGTGAGGTGTTTACCACTACATACAAATTGTTTTTGTAATTATTACATTATTTTTAAACATATTGTAAGACACATATAGTACATATTTTTAAATATAAAAATATAATTTTAGGTGTTTGTATAATACATATAATATGCATAAATACATATATTACATATAAGAATAGACAAAAATATATATTTAAATAAAAAAAATATGTATTCAAATATAAAATAGTTAAAATACATATATATTTATTTGTGAAAATATGTTTTATATGTATTTATGCATAAGAATACATAAATAATCCGTACCAATACATATTTATATTTAAAAATACATATTATACATACTAAAGTAATTTAAAATATATTTAAAAAAAGATGAGAATAATTTAGGAAAAACAGCTCTTGACCTAATGGTAAATACCTCACCCAACAAAGGGTCTTTGGTTTGAATGTTTGATTTCCACGTTTTCTTTTAAATTTCAATGAACAAAATATATAATGCATATTAATAGCAAGGGTTCAATCGCAAAAACCGTGCGTTGGTCCAATGTTAAGGCATTGCAGCTTTGATTCTTTGTAAGTATATTTTTTTTTTTTAATTCCAAAAAAAAAATGGGAGAAATATTATGCCCACAAATATGCCTCAAATTTGTAGCGTGGAAGGGCAAAAGGGTAAAACTCCATCCAAATGTGACTTTTTGTTGAATTTGCACACAATATTTGATAAGAAATTCATTTTATAATGTGTATTCATTTTGTAAGGCCCACTGTAAAATACCAAAACAACTTTGTTTTAAGCATTTCATAGTATTATTCCCTATTTCACATTGTCCTGAACAATTTGTGGTTATTGAAGATTTTTCTTAGATTTTAGCTTGTTTTTGTAAAAAATGAAAAAACAACAACTATTTTCGTCATATTCTCTAAAAACATACATTAGGTAATTTTGACCCCATTTTGAATAATATACATCAATTACAATTTAACCAAATTTAAACTATATCTATTTAACTCGTTAGAAACTAAACAAGATCCTAACAAATTCGATAATTTGAAAAGTCAATTGTTTAGAAAAGATTTACTTTTTAAGTTACATTTTCCAACAAAAAAGAATAAACCGATTAAACTAATAAAAAAGTATGTGAATCTCAATGTAATGAATTCGGGTCAGAGGCCATGTATAAAGAGATTCCTTGCATTTACTTTATGCCATTCACACCTCGTGGTACAATCACCATGACCAATACTGCATATTACATATGAAAGTTTCCAAATATGTAATAGGTACAATTTAATTTACATACCAGAATCGTACACTTTGCCGATAAATTGTAATTTAAAATGTGAGAAAATGACCTAAAATGAGGTAGATGTAGTCAAAGGGAAAAAGGATGGGCAATCTAGCCTAGGCATCAATTATTTGATGGGATGATACCAACAAACTTCAATCATTATTTTCTAAAAAGGTTAAACTAGTAATTAATTTGTACTGTTATGTCCTTAAAATAATCCTTCCATGTGACAAGTCTTTTATCATTTAGGTTTTGTTTGTTATTCAAACGAAAAACTAGCTGAAAAGTTATCTCATAAAAGTTATCTCTGTTAAACTAGTTGAAAATATAAAATAACATAAAAAGATATTTAGAAAAATATGTTTCTATAATAAATAAAGATATATTTTGAAATTTTTTTAAAAAACTCATAAAAAAACTAGTATAAATGGGTTTTTAAAATACTAATTTATAAACTACTTTTTAACTTGTCAAAAAAGTTTGAGAATGCAAACTTATACCAAGAAGATCTTTTAACATATTAAGATATTAAAATGTCATTATATCACAAAATTACAACAAATGACCTTTAGCATTAGCATAAATGATCATTAATTTTGCAATTAGTTAAATCGTATGATTCAAGTGTAGTTGCGAGAATTGTTTTTTACAAAGAAAATATTGCAAAAATTCGATTAGGTTTTGCATTTTTTGGGTTAAAATTTTTCTAAAGATTTGAAAAATATCCATATTTAAATCAATAAAATAAGGTGGAATTTTCATAGTTTTTTTAAGGGTTAAAAGTTAGTATCACCGTATTAGTATAAATCACCAATGTCTGAATTAAAACTCGACGGTCGATACCTACAATCTTAAAGAAAAAAAAAAAGTCTACCAAGTGGGCTAGTCTCATAGTGGCTCATAGTTCATTTAAAAAAAAAATCTAACATTCTTTTACATTTTTTATATCAAATACTTGTGTCTAAAATTGTGTGTTAACTCACCAAAGTATACCCATAAAGGTAAATGAATTTCGAAGTATTATGCAATGTAGAAAAAGGTAAATGAGTAACAAACTCCTCATGCGGTCCTAAATATTGTTGCAAAAGTTGCGAATTCATAGATATAAACCTTAGATTTTACAATGATCATTGTTAGTACATGATAGTATGTTAGAGATTAGGGTTTAGGCCCATAGCTCTTAGGGTTTAGGTTAGATAGAAGGCCCTTTATGTATCCTTATTTATATTAGGTTTTACCCTTACTATTAATTAATATTATGGTATCAGAGTCGGTATCTCGCATCCCCGTGTCCCAAATCCTTATTTATCCTTATCAAGCCTTCGATTCTTAGAGGGAGTGTTACCGTATCCCAAATCAGTGTGATACGGTCTTATAAGTGACCATATATGTTGGAGTCCTATTTTTATCCACAATGGTTCTTTTGGAGAGACAATCTTGGACTTAACATATATTTGCATGGTATCAGAGTCGACGTCTCATACCCCGTGGTTTATCACATCCTTGTTTATCCTCATCGAGTCTCCAACTATGAGGGAAAATGTTAGTGTATCTTACATTGGTGTGACACAGTTCAATAAGTGTCTATATATGTTGGAGTATCATTTCTCTCCACATGGGCTCTTTTAGATATAATCGTGGGATCCACATATATTTACATGGTATCATAGCTCTAGGTTAAAACCTTACTGCTGACCATAACCCACAATCGATTTCCTCCACCTCTGAGGACCTTCGCTAATAGTCTTTAGAGGTTCCTTTATTAAGATTAATGTTTTCCTATTTCTTATTTCTCCTCCTAAATTATAATAATGTAGTGGTTACAAAATCAGAGCTTCTTCCTCGATTTCTTTTATTGCCTCCTCTATTTATGCCTCCTCCTCAGATGACCTCTGCCTCCGAGCCTTCTGTCTTATCCTTGGTTGGCCTCTTATTCTCTTAATCTATTTTCCAAGTCAGTCCATTGCGATATTGTTGTTGCTTCCTTCCAATGGCACCTTCTCCATCAGGCAACCTCTGATCCACAGTTCTTTTTCTTTATTTCTCTCTTTCTCTCTCTCTCTCTGTCTCTCTCTCTCTCTCTCTCTCTTTCTCTCTCTCTCTCTCTCTCTCTCTCTCTCTCTCTCTCTCTCTCTCTCTCTTTTGACTCCTCTATCACATGTCACAGGCTCCATGATCGTCGTCCCTTGGTATGTAAATACTTTGCAGATTTGATCCATAGGGGGCAGTTTTTCCATTTTCGAAAAACTTGTAGTACGTGGGGCGTACTCCTCATACGCAGGGATATATAAACCCAACCATGTTGACCGTGAGCAGGTGGACCTTCGGCAGAATTAGGAGGCTGTCGAGATCAGCAGTTATTATTGCCATAATTCCGTTCATTGTGCTGGAGGAGCCACCACCACCACCACCTCGATTTAAGGGAGTGGTTGCAACATGAAGGAGGGAATTGGATGAGGGAGTGTCATCAGTAGATGGGGCAGTGACACGAGGTTTGGCGAGCCTGGTTTCTTCTGTAACAAGAATGGAGCGCATCTCAGAAAAGTAGGAAAAGGTTTTGACAGGCGGATAATGTTGGCAAGGCCCCTGGATTTACTGGACAATCCGTTGAGAGCGTGAATGACCACATGCCTATCTTTAAATTTTTTGCCTAAACCTTCAAGAAGATCAGTGAGTTTCTTGATTTTGTTACAGTAATCATGAACACTTAGGTTCCCCATGGTGATGCACCGAAGCTCACTTTCTAACTGCATAACTGTGGTTTCTTTGTTGTCATTGAAGATGGAAGATATGTTCAACCATATTTTACGATCAGATGCATGAGGAGAGTAAGCGTTGTAGAAGAGACTCTGGGAAATTGAGTTAAACAACCACAGTTTGACGAGGTTGTTAAGTTGTCACCATCTCATGTCAGTGGGTGGCTTGTTTGGTGCATCATAAGTAGCATTGATGTGGTTCTGGAGGTCGTAAGCAATGCAATGAGCAGTAAAGAAGTCACTCCATGGATCATAGTTATGACTGCTGATATCTAGAATCAAGGGTACATAAGTCTTGATGTTGGTTATTCCATAAGCCTTGTAAGGATGTTTAGAGGAGGTGCTATTGTCTCTTAACATTGCACAAAGAGAGAAAAGAAAGCAAACAAGAGGAAGGAAGATAGAAGGGATCGTCTAGGGTTTTAGAGAGGAAGTCTCTGATACAATGCTAAACATAATATTCCCATATGAACGTATTATGTATTAATCAAGCGTATAAATTGGTCAAAATGGATTACTTTTAAAAATATATACTAAAAGTAGTTAGTTAACTCATTTTCTTTACACTTCTTGGTATTTTTTCATTAACTATTTTTTTCAACACTAAAACAAACAAAATTCAACAAATACGTATTACTTAAAATCCAAATGCCAAAAAGTGGTCATTATTCTACTAGTTATGAAGAAGGTTCATAAGCCAAAATGGGCTCAAAATTTCTTCTACTTACAACACACGTCCCATATCTCTTAATTTACAACTAAACCCATTCAAATATCCATTAAACTCAACACCAAATATAATTAAATTACCATATCTAAAAAATTCCGAAACATCACACACCCAAATCAAGAATCACTTTTATTCACTTGTAGGCGACTCTAGAAGACGACGAGTAAAGCAACGAAGAACCAGAGAAGCTACTCGCGTTACTTCTCATCCCACCACCAGCCACAGCAGCAGCCGATGAAGATGATGTTGCCGGAACTCCTCCTTCCGCCTTACTTCCGGTGGCAGGTTTCTCCGGTGAACCCTTCAAAAGAGCGTCAACTTTTGCATACTCTTCTCTTTCGTGCTTAATTTCCCTCAACATTGCCGCAACATCTTTCATCGTTGGTCGTTCTTCCGGCAATGAGTTGACGCATAGTAATGCAACGCCTAATGCTTGCATCATTTCTTCAATCTCGGATTCCGAACGAGATAATAAGCTCCGATCAAGTACTTCGATCCATCCTTTTCTCTGTTTCACCCAATCCACGACGTGTAATCCGTCTGGTATCGTTGGATCGATCGGCTGTTTCCCTGTTAAAACTTCCAGCATCACTACACCATAGCTATAAACATCGCTCTTTTCCGTGATCTTCATCATGTATCCGTATTCTGAAATTGCACACAACCTGTTCGTGAAAATGTCTCATAGAAAAACAATCATGAAATGAAGGAAAGAAATGTGTATACCAGGAGCGATGTATCCGTATGAACCAGCGATTGTATTAGAAGAACGAGCAAAATCACCATCATCAACGAGCTTCGCGAGACCAAAATCTGCAATATATGGCTCAAATTCCAGACCGATGAGAATATTATTAGCTTTAATATCTCGATGAACAATCGGAGGAACACAATCATGGTGCAAATAAGCAATTCCTTCAGCAGCCCCCAACAAGATATGATACCTCAATTCCCACTCCAACGAACTCCCCATTCGTTCATGAAGAAGACTCCCAAGACTTCCGTTTGGCATATAATCATACATAAGGAGCCTCGTCTTCTTATTCCAACAACAACCCAGAAACCTAACAATGTTCTTGTGTCTCACAGATCCCAATGTTTTCACTTCAGCTGAAAACGAATCTCGAACTGTAGCTTTCTCATCTTCATAACCACCATCAACCGCCATTGATGGCCAAAGCTTCTTCACAGCAATCACATCACCATTATCCATATCAGCACGATACACAACCCCAGAGCACCCTTTCCCGATGACATTAGTGTCCACTAAGCATTTCAATATTCGGTCAACTGAAATATTTAGCTTCTGAAAAGGCGTGAATTGCCATGGCCATGATTCGCCAAGCTCAGATTCATCATCACCCTTGAAACCCCTTCTTGCACGTAAAACCGCAGCCACTCCCATAATCATCATAGCAATCGTCAAAGTAATAAGCAACGCTAGCGCTAGTCTTAACCTCTTTGCGTTTTTTGATTTATACTCATCTTTCCCATTTCCTGATTCTGCAACATTGTTTAAAAAACACGATTCTTTTCCAAAAGAACACAACCCTCGATTCCCGGCTAAATCAGCTTCCGATAACTGCCTAAAAAGCTTATTATCCGGTAAATATCCCGTAAAATTATTATACGAAATATTTAACGAAACAAGATTATCTAGACGCGAAAGTGGATTCAAATTTCCTTCCAAATTATTGTACGACATGTCAAGAATCGAAAGCTTGCTTAACGCAGCTATTTGATCCGGGATCGACCCGGTTAACCCATTGCAACTTAAATTCAAGGCGATCTCGAGCGCTTGAATGTTTCCTAACTCAGGCGGTATCCCGCCTGATAATTTATTACTGCTCAGGTCTAGAAATTGTAGACCTGAGCAGAGCCCGAGCGATCGAGGGATCGCTCCTGCAAACTCATTCTTACTAAGAATGAGTTTGTTTAATGAAACCAACCGCCCGAAACTAGCGGGAATGGGACCGGAAAACCGGTTATTGGAAACATCCAGGACTTGGAGTCCTGATAATGATGATAAAGAATCCGGTAACGAGCCTTGTAATGTGTTGTTGCTAAGATCCACCATTTCTAACTCGGTGCAACCGGAAAGCTCACCGGGAACCACCCCGGAGAGGTGGTTTCCGGACAAATCAAGAAAGTTTATGCTTTTTAATCCGGCGATTTCTTTCGGGATTTCGCCGGTGATTCGATTATCACCCAATCGTAACCGGACTAACGCGGTGGAGTTCCCGATTTCCGGCGGGATTGAACCGGAAATGTCGTTTGAAATTAGAAGCAATTTGGTGAGGTTTTGGAGTTGAAACAACCCTGGAGGGATACTTCCGGTGAGTGAATTGTGAGATAAATCTAATGCTTGAAGATTTGTACAACTTCCTAAACTTGAAGGTATGCTTCCTTCAAGATTGTTATCCCATGCGAAGAACACTTCGAGATTTGTTAATTTTCCTATCTCGGAAGGAATCAGACCGGAGATTTGATTGGTGTCCAGCTGTAATTGTTGGAGATTGACGGCGTTTGAAATAACAATCGGGATTGAACCGGAGATGTTGTTGTTGCTAATCATGAATTCTTCTAACTCAATGAGATTACCAACGGAAGATGGAAGAACGCCGGATAATGAATTTAAAGAAACGTCGAAGATTTTTAAATTAGTACAGTTTCCGATTTCTTCAGGGATTGATCCGACTAAGTTGTTCTGCCATAGTAACAGTTTTTCAAGCTTTTTGAGCTTTCCGAGGTCGGGAACGATGGAGCCGGAAAGTGTGTTTTCGTATAAGAACAAGTTTACAAGCTCTGAACAGTCGCCGAGCTCCGGCGGGAGCTCACCGGAAAGCATGGCGGTGTAGATGGAAAGTGTTTCTAGTTTGGTGAGGTTACCTAATGAGTGAGGGAGAGAACCTGATATTCTTGTGTCTGCGAGGCCGAGAAACGTGAGGTTTCTGCAATTTCCGATTTCTTCAGGGATTTCTCCGGCGAGGTCGTTGTTTCCTCCGGCGCGGATGACTTCAAGGTTATGTAACTGACCTAATTCAGGTGGGATGTTTCCGGTGAGTCGGTTGTCAAACAGGTGAAGATTCTTGAGGCTCCGGCAGTTCCCAAGCTCACGTGGGATTTTTCCGGTGAGTTTGTTGGAGTTTAAAATCAAGTCCTGGAGGTTTTCAAGGTTGCCAATGGAAGACGGGATGGGACCCACGAGACTGTTTGAGCTTAAATCAATGGCGACAAGCTCCCGACAGGAACCAATGTCGTCGGAGAGAGTTCCGGTGATGTTAGCGTCGGATATCGTAAGGCTTTTCAGATGGGAAAACGAAGAAAGATTCGCCGGTAATGGTAGCTGCAATGGTATCGACTGAATATTGATTTCCGAAACAAAACCTTGTGAATCACATTTAACGTAATCCCATTTGCATGGGCTTTTGGTGTCGCCGGAAAGTGTCCAACTCGAAAAGAAAGAACCGTCGTTACCACCACCGTTATCACCATGAACCCAAGTGAAAAGCACAACAGCTTCTTGGTTAGGACCTCCATCGCCGCCGTCAGCGGCGGCGGAACAGTGAATCAAGAAAAGAGTTATAGAAATGAAGAAGAAAAGCAGAGGAGATTTCAAGAAACAATGGAGATTAATAGGATAATGGTTATCGGATTTAGGGCACGACAACATCGACATTTGCCTCAAATTGCAAACTTTTCTTGGGTTTGTATCATTTGAGGTTTGTTTTTCTTAATCTTTGCGTCTCTCACTTCCTCTGTGTCTTTCTCTCTCTAAAAACCTCTCCTTTTTTCTGGGTTTTTCTTGCTTGGTTCGAACACTGGGGTGGTGATCAAGAAATAAGCACAGGTTTCATGGCGAATTTCAATATAAAAAACAAAAAGATTAAAGAAACATTAAAAGAATACCTTGAGATTTGCAAAATTAGCAGAGCACCACCCCTCACCCAGTCACCCCACCCTACCCACCATTTTTGTATAATTTCTTTATAGTTTAATCATGCTTTGATTAATCTTGTTCTTGACTCTTTCAGTAAAACACAAGACAAAGTGAGTGTGGTAGCAGTTAAGCATCAATCTCAAGTCACCCCTGTTTTCCTCTATCACCATTTTTAAAATTTAACTTCTTTAATTTCTTCCATTTGTCTCATGGTCTTTGGTACAACCGGTCAATGCATTGGTACAAGTAACTTAAGCATATAAGTAAAAAAAAAAATCATTACTATAGACACTACGAATGGTAGTTAAACGTAAAAGCTTTATTAACCGTTCGTGGTGTCTACTGTCTAGTTAGCAAATCGATTAGGGTTTGAGATTTATCTTTCTACCAATGAAAATTCAGAAGTTGCTAAATTAGAACCACAAAGTTAATTTCTAATCAATGTACGTCCATAAACAACGAGAATGACAAATCTACTCCCTTTATATATGTTAAATAAATTGAAGGAATCGAAGATGGAAGATACGAAAAGGAAATTATAACAAATGCAAAATGAGGTTAGACGTAAGGAATATTTTTGTGATTTAATGCCAACTTTATTAATATTATGGCATAAATATTGATAACATAATGTTAAAGGGTGGGAACTGGAAGTGTAAAATAATGAGAAATTGAAAGTACGTTGTTATTGTTTTATTTATTAATGGTCTATTTATTTGTAGACTCTAATGATATAGTTGCACATTCTTTTATAGCGTCCCTCTTATATATAGGTGAAATTAGACTAGAATTGTGAGTACATAGTGATTTTTTAGCATATATGCCTTGTATATAATATTTCCATTATATAGTGTTAGTAATTTTTTTTTGACTAGTGTCCGATTAAATTTTCGATTACTTTCTAGGTGGTATGGAAACAATATAGCAGTGTCCATACCTAAACAATATCTTAAAGAAATTTTATCTTTAATAAAAACTATTTGATGAAGTATTAGTTTTGCATTAGTCATTAACTTATTTAGATACGATAAAAATTGTTATTATCTATTTTCTTAAAATATTAGTTATTTTTTATAATTTAACTGATTAGAAATTTTGGTTCACCGACCACACAGTCTAATCTCTTATCACAAGTCGACCGACTTAGTATTGCATAACGATTTTTACTAACTTGACATCATATGATCTTTTGCGTCTTTCCTGAACACTATACAATATGTGAAGCATCTTAAAGAAATTTTATATTTAATAAAAACTATTTGATGAAGTATTCATTTTGTATTAGTCATTAACTTATTTTGATATGATATTAGTTGTGTTTATCTATTTTCATACGATATTAGTTATTTTTTATAATTTAATTGATTAGCAATTTAGATTCACCAATCTTTTGTCACAAGTCGACAAACTTAGTATTGTCTAGCGATTTTTACAAACTTGACATCATATGATCTTTTGCATCTTTCCTAAACACTATATGTACTACTCTTTACATGTTCGGTTGATATATATATATATATATATATATATATATATATATATATATATATATATATATATATATATATATATATATATAGAGAGAGAGAGAGAGAGAGAGAGAGTAAATTACACGAACGGTCCTTTAGGTTTCTTGATTTTCCATGAAATGCTTTTTATGAAACTTTTTTCTGTGAGATGGTCCTAAGAAGAAAATCTAGCATATAAAAGGCCCATGTGACAAACATTATTAAATTTTTTTGTTAAGTTCTATTAAATGACAATAATACCCTTTGTTCTATGCATACAAATGCCCCTCCCCTTCTCTCTCTCTCTCTCATCTACAAAAAATGAAGCCATATTTTCATCTCATATTTTTTTGTTTATCTCAGATGGAATCACCACTAAACCCTACTTTCAATGATGTATCCTGATTAACTTGAGTCAATCCATACCTAAATTGCTATGCAAACCTTCTTATTACAGTGAATTTATAGAACCCCCAAAATGACCATGCTCTAGACTAAATAAAATCACAACAATGGAGAAAATTTTGAAAACCCAGATCTTCAAACTGTCGAAGAAGATGATTCTAGAAATGTTCTGTCACACCCCAAAACCTGAACGGCGGAATCGTTCGAGGGTGGAGGACATCATGTATAGTATCACAACAATGCAAAGTAGTAAACAAGTAACAATATCATCCATTGCATTAATAATATAAATTCATACAAGTGTATTCTGTCAAGTTATATAGACACCAAATAGTACATCAAAATAAAAGAGGAGTCTTGAACAAGCTCCATCTTCTCAAAAACCTGGCACCGGTACCTGTCTACTGGTGACCTAAGAATACAAGTTATTTTGAAAGTGAGTATCAGCTTTAAAGCTGGTGAGATCATAAGTATATTAGTGTCTGAGTTTGTATGAAAGCATTTGTAAGATGTAATGTAAAAGTTTTGTAAAGTTTGTATTTGTTTGAATTCTCCTAGAAAACCCTATGTTTCCTACTAAAAGTAGCCTTCTACCAAGGCATCTAGTAACTGTGTGTGTCTCTTGTAAGAGTGTGTATTTTCCCAAATCCGACTATCATTAACCAAAAATATAGTTTTTACATTACCGTGCATCGTGTGAATGTTCACGAAGTGAATGTAATGGGAAAATTATAGTACGGTAGTATTGAATTAAGTAACTACTGTTGTACTAATTACCTTAAACCAATTGTTATTTAAAGTACCATGTGATCGGCCTGTACCCTGCTACCGAATCAATAGTAAAACGATGATGTAAGACGCCGTAAGAAATGACATTTGGCACCCGTAGACTTGCAAGCCCCATTGTAGCGAGCAACAAGGTGTAGGATAGTCAATCCAGTATAGATCTATACGCAAACTCATACACTCCCCAATTAAGGAGATTCAGGATACAAAAACGGTCATAGCGGGTAGTGCCATGCCCCGTTTAGTGGCTCACAAAACTGCATGAATGTATATGTAATGTATGTGCTAGCTGTTTTGTGTGTTCTCTCTCTATCTAGCTTGTATAGTAATGTACTGTGTGTACTAGCTGTATTGTGTGTTCTATCTCTATCTAGCAAGTAGTGACTCATGTATGAACTGACTCATTGTATGATTTATTGTTCTAGTAATAGTATTAGTAACTTCCTAAACTACGCCTATTGTAGTTTACTAGTGATATGACTTGTACTTATGAACATGAACGTATACCCTTGCTACCCAAGGGTATTGAATTGACTGATAGAACCCTTATGTCTCTATATGTATACATAATATATAACTAATATTTAGATGACCTTCAGACGGATAACCGATGCCCTAAAGCTACATCCCAACAAGGAAAAGGAGATAAAGCGAGCTAGCATTCCTAAGTCCTTTAAACATTTCTTATATAACTATACATACATAGGCATGCATTTGAGAATATTAAATTATAAAAGAAGTTTTGTTAAAAGCATTTGGTATGTAAAAGAGTTTGTAAGACAGTTTGAAGTAAAACAGTTTGGTAACACAGTTTGAAAGTAAGAGATTCACTTGTTGATAGTTATTAATCACATGTGATTGATATAATAACTATAGTAGCTTTACTTGTACCCCCCCCCCCCCCCTAAAAGCATTTAAAAACATTTAAAAGGTTAATTAAGGGGTATGAACTCACTTGTAGTGAGTGATTTGGATGAAGTGAAGATATAGGATTGCTAGGTGTCAAGTGAAGACTTGTACACGCACAATGATCCTAGTTAACATATAAATTCACATATATGTAACCAATTAGTCTTTAAACAACTAATTTACAAAGCTAAAACATCCTAAGACAAGTTAAACACTTTATATAAGTGTTATAAGTCCCAAGGATTGCATCTAAGTGTTGTAGGACAAAGCTATTGGGTTTAGGGTTCAAAAGAACCCCTTTCTTGAGTTTACGGTTTTGTAACCTCAACTCATTGAGTTTACGGTCATAAACCCATGAGTTTACGGCCGTAATCTCATACTCCTTTGACCATTTGTTGATTTGAAGGTTTATAAGTCCCTAGAAGCATTTTGTACTTGATGTATAAGTCTAAGGAAGAAGTTAGGGCACCATTTCCCTCCTTTGAGGAGTTTACGACCCTAAGACCATTTCCTTTTGGGTTTACTACCGTAAAACCATATGGATTATGGTATTTTGATGTTTTCAAGTCCTAATCATATAATGGAATGAGTCTAGACTAGTTTCCCAAGCTTGTGAACGGACTAGGGTCACTTTGGCCCCTTTAAGAAGGGTTTACGTTTTAAGGAGTTCTTGGACCGTAAACACCTTTGATCTTGGTGTTTCTTTGTGTTTTCTTGATGTATGGACGTATAATAAGCTCTATGATACTATAGGATAGAGGCACTTACAATATAGAAGCTTGAAATGAGCCAAAAGTCCAAGAACGCTAGTGTGTGTTCTTGGTGAAACTTGAAGAATCAACCTTTTGGAACATTTTCACGGATGGATGTGTGTTAAAACACAAGATTAGGTGATATACTAACTTCAAAGGGCTATAAACACTTACTAGATTGTAACGCCCGTGTTTTTAGGCTCGCCATTTTTAGCAATGTAATAGTTTAGGTTAACCTTGTAACTCAACTTGAAATAATAAGAATGTATTATTTGTGAATTATGTGAATTATGTGTTTATTTTCTTGATTTTTATAATTTAATGAATTAAGAATAAAATAAGCGTCAAAATTAAAGTGTGAGATAAGCCCGATATCTTTGCATAAAGTTGTAGTGGTCGAAACAAGGATTCCGGAGATATAAGGAATGCCAAAATCCGAGTTATAACGAAGAAGTTATGACCTGTCGAAGTTTCGAGACGGAACCAGCACGACGCCGAGTGACGTAAAATATGAATTTAATTTAGATCGATATTTAGCCTTAGCGGTCTAATCGAAAGTCGTAGATTTCGTTAAACCGAGAGCGTGCATAAAAAGAACGCCCAAATCTGACTTCGTATGAGGAAGTTATGATTTTTCTAAGTTTCGACTTGGTAGTATGCAGCCAAAATACTCGATTTGAGATCGAGCGGTTTTTAGCCGAAACAATCTAAATGAGAATAGAAGATCTCGTTGTTAGTATCTAAACGATGAAAAGATAGGCGAGAACGGACGTCGGACGAAGAAGTTATGATTTTATAACGAAGTTTTCCTGTCCGAGCCTTCTAAAAATAATTAATAAAAATAAAAGTCAAAATTAGCCGACGGAGTCTAAACGAAAGTTGTAGAGCGTAGTCTCACCTTCGCGTGGATATAAAGAACGTCGAAATCAGAGTTCGTATGGAGGAGATATGAATTTCTGAAGTTTAATAAAATATTTAATATTTACTTTTATTTTACTCCGATATTATTCGAAGAGAGGAGAGGCGGTCTATCCGAAGTACGCAGCGCGTACTGCTGTACGCCCCGCGTACAGCGTAGGGCACTCGAGTTCTACGGAGTAGTGAGTCATATGCAATGACGTAGATGGACCGATGACGTAAGCGCTGACGACCACCAAGGCGTACTCCCCGCGTAGCCTCGTACGCCCCGCGTACGTGCGAGGGTTCAGCACCTATAAAAGGAGACCCGAAGCAGCCGAGTTTCCTTTGCAAATTCCATCATTCTCTCTGGTCCTTTGCCTCGTTTTGCGTGCCGTTTGTACCTCGAAGCCCCGGTAATATTCCCGAGCCCCGAAGCGAGATCCGAAGCCCCGAGAATCCCGAAGAGCGTTATTCCCGAGCCGAAGCCCTGCCCGCGAGGAGCCGGTTTTTGTGAAGATCTTCCAGATCTACGGAGAGGCGCCGCTTCTATAAGCTATAGTGCTGTCGGATCATCTTCTGATCAAGTGAGTGTGTAGTTATTTTCATTCCAACGCAATATTATGAAGTATTTCCTATAAAATACGTGTTATGTGTATATATTTGGTTGTTATACGTGTGAGTGTATATTCACTCTCTTCTATCTTATAGATCTGATGTATTCTCTATGAAATACGTGTTATGTGTGTATGCCTCATCTGTTATGTGGAATATGTGTTGATTAAAACATGTTATACAGGTTTTTAAACAATGTATAAAAATGTATATTTTTATCTACTAATAAGTTGGGTAGAACATGGGTAGGTAATTGGTGTGTAATAAACAGATGAGAGGCCTCGGTGTTATTGGTGTTATTCTAGTCATTCAGCAGAGTATGGATGACGACCACGAACTATTCTAGACTGTCCTGTGGAACACTAGCAGGCTCATTACCTGTAGGTGTTGTGAACGACGTGTTCACCGGTGTACTCTATCCCCCACATGGTTGCCTTTAGGACACTTATTGTTGAGGAAGCCCCTCTGCAGTGATGTCCGTCCCGATGAAAATCCTGAAATAGGTTCCTTATAATAGACGTTATTTTTAGGAACGTAAGGTGAGGATAACGGGAATGGGTAATCGGGTTTATTGTTGATTGTTGAAATTAAATATAATTATTGTAGGTTGAAAACCCTATATGCTCACCAGGCTCCCAAGCCTGACCCACTCAATTGATTTATTTTACAGGAAGTGGCGCAAGAGCTTAAGATGGGCGAACATCAAGTTGTTTTGTTTACAAGTCTGTATATGTATATATTTGTTGAATGACTTGTAATGCTATCGTTTATGCTTTATGACCTGTATCGGAACATGACATCCCGACTTTTGATTATGAAATGAAATCATATTTCTTTATGAAATGTTTTGATAAATATCTATTTTATCATGTTTTGTTTTTGGGAACAAATTCCGCATCTCTTTTAAAATTAAAAGGATTTACTCTGAAAATGTTTAAAAAGCATAAATGACACCGGTCTTTTCTGGCCGAGATTTTGGGGATGTCACAGTTGGTATCAGAGCATTAGTTTAAGCGAATTAGGAATTTGTAGGATTTCTAAACTTAAACTTAGGATGCTAAGTGGAGATTGTTAGGTGTGTGTCTGATAGATTTTAGACACAAGCACTAGTTTATTTTAGGAAAGTTGCCTAAAATGCTTTTATGTGCTAAATGTTATATGTTGCCATATATGATATTATTTGTTCGGATCTATGGTTTGTTGCCAACCGGATCTGAAGGTTTATGTGTTTAGGATTCTAAGCGTATATGTACGATATTAGAACTAGCATGTAATCGTTTGGAGTAATAAGGGGAAATTATTCGGTGTATAGATCAAAATGGTGAGAACAAGAAGCGGAATTGGAAATGCTGATGAAAACAGGAATCAACCGCCTGTAATCGAGCAAGTACCTGTCGTAGCTGCTGCACCTGAGCCGATAACAATGGCTGGTGTACAAATGATGATTCGAATGATGTTGGATCGTCAGATGGAAGAAACAAGACGCTTGCTTAGGCAGAATCGTGAAGAACCGTCAATTCAAGCGGAAGAGCCCGAGGAGAATGGAGGGCAGTCTGAAGGAGAAAACTTTAGTGGGATCATTGGTCAAGACGAACAACCAGTGGTTAGACGCAATAACCAGTATGGAGGAAATGATGGTCGTGGGTGCAAGTATAAGGATTTCATGGCATCCAAACCACCATGCCTATCCGGAAGCCCGACGCCGGTGCAAGTTATGGACTGGGTCTCCGAAATGGAGACTATGTTTGAAAGTTGCGAATGCAGCAACAGGCAGAAGACCGCTCTTGCGATCCCTCTGCTAAAATCTGGGGTGTTGAGTTGGTGGAAGCTGTTAGCTGACTCTATGCCCAAGGGAAAAGCAAGCAAAATGTCTTGGGAAGACTTTCTGGAACAACTAAAACTGCAATACTGCTCCGAGCAGGACCTTCTGGAAATCAGTAATGAGTTTCAGAATTTGAAGAAAGGGAAATTGAGCGTTACTGAATACGCTACAAGTTTCACGGAAAAGATGAAGTTTATCCCATATTTGGTGCCTACAGAACTCTCTAAGGTCAACAAGTTTGCCCTTGGAGTACCAGCAGACTATGGTCCAATGGTTAAGCAAGAAACCACATTGAAAGCCACCATCTGGGCTGCTAAAAATGTTGAGACCCAGATCAGGGAAAAAGGTCTAGAAAGGTCAGAGGTTGGTGAGAAAAGGAAAATCGATGGATTTTCAGGGTCCAACAAGAAAAGTAAATTCTCGAAGTCTAGTTCGAGAGGAAGTGGAGGAAAGGTAGAGGCGAAATGGTGCGACAAGTGCAAGAAGAAGCATCATGGGAAGTGTGGCGGGGAAACCACATGCTTCAAATGTGGAAAGCCAGGGCATTATGCCAACGACTGCACTTTCACCAAGAATGTTTGTTATGGTTGTGGTGAGGAGGGGCACATCTCAAGGGATTGTCCGAAAAAGAAGGAAGCATCAAGACCCAACATTCCGCGAAAGCCAAAGGCAAGAGCATTCCAGATGACACTGGAAGCTGCTAAAGATGAAGCTGATGTCGCTTCAGGTACCTTTCTCATTAACAAATTGCCTGCACAAATTTTATTTGATTCTGGAGCCAACTACTCCTTTATATCGCATGAATTTGGTAGAAAACTAGCTTTGCCTATTGTGAGACTAGATAATGCTTTATTAGTCGAAGTTGCTAGTGGCAAGATTGTACCTGTTAGCCATCGTATGAAAAACATTTTAATTGATGTGAATGGGAATAATTTCCACGAGGAATTATTACCTATAGAACTTAATAGTTTCGACATCGTTTTGGGAATGGATTGGCTTAGTGCCAATGATGCCGAAATTTTATGCAAGAAGAAAATAGTGAAAGTGAATTTGCCTGGAAAGGAATCGTTTATGGTGTATGGAGATAAACGCAGAGTAAATTCTGGAATCATTTCTCTAATGAAAGCCAGAAAATGTTTGACCAAGGGGTGTACATCATACTTAGCATTCTTGATCGATGCTAAGAAGGAAAAGAAGGTGATGCAAAATATTCCTGTTGTGTGTGATTATCCGGAAGTATTTCCCGAAGATCTTCCTAGATTACCGCCCGATCGACAAGTAGAATTTCGTATTGACTTGTTGCCCGGAACAACGCCAATTGCAAAAGCACCTTATCGATTAGCACCGACGGAGATGAAGGAGCTAATGATGCAACTTCAAGAGTTATTGGACAAAGGTTTCATTAGACCTAGTTCATCACCCTGGGGAGCTCCGGTGTTATTCGTAAAGAAGAAAGATGGAAGCATGAGGATGTGCATTGATTTCCGAGAGCTGAATAAGGCAACAATAAAGAATAGATATCCGTTGCCGAGGATTGATGACCTATTCGATCAGCTACAAGGTTCAAGTTATTTCTCAAAGATCGACTTGAGGTCAGGATATCATCAGCTAAAAGTAAGAGAGCAGGATACAGAGAAGACTGCATTCAGAACCCGATATGGACACTATGAGTTTTTGGTTATGTCGTTTGGACTAACCAATGCTCCGGCAGCATTCATGGATTTAATGAACAGGGTTTGTAATCCGTTCCTTGGTAAATCTGTGATAGTGTTCATTGATGACATTCTGATTTATTCAAAAAGCCAAGAGGAGCATGGCAGACACTTGCGAGAAGTTTTGGAAGTCTTGAAGAAGGAGAAGTTGTATGCGAAGTTCTCCAAATGTGATTTTTGGATTCGAGAAGTCCAATTCTTGGGTCACGTGGTCAACCAAGAAGGTATAATGGTTGATCCAGCAAAGATTGAAGCTGTAATGAAGTAGGAACAACCAAAAAGTCCCACGGAGATCCGAAGCTTTTTAGGATTAGCCGGATATTACCGAAGGTTTATCCAAGGCTTTTCTTCGATTGCTAGTCCATTAACAGCTTTGACCCACAAAGGAGCTACTTATGCTTGGAGTGATAAGCATAAAGAAGCATTCGAGAAGCTAAAGAAGAAACTATGCGAGGCACCGATACTTTCTCTACCCGATGGAGTTGAAGACTTCGCTGTTTATAGCGATGCGTCTGGTGTTGGATTGGGTTGTGTTTTGACCCAAAGAGATAAGGTGATCGCGTATGCATCTCGACAGCTGAAAGAGCATGAAAAGAACTACCCGACTCATGATTTGGAGTTGGCAGCGGTAGTTTTCGCTCTGAAAATATGGAGGCACTACCTCTATGGCACGAAGTGCAAACTTTTCACTGATCATAAGAATCTCCAATATCTCTTTAGTCAGAAAGAATTGAATATGAGGCAACGACGCTGGCTGGAACTACTTAAAGACTACGACTGTGAGATACTTTACCACCTCGGTAAAGCCAATGTTGTCGCTGATGCTCTCAGTCGGAAAGTCAATCTTGAAAAGAGAAGGCCAAGAGCGTTGAGAATTGAAGTTTTCTCAACCATTTTGGAAAGTATAAAGAAAGCTCAAGAAGAAGCTTCGGAGAAGAATGACCGAAAGGAGGAACGTTTGGGCAAAACGTTGGTGTTCGATGTAAACAGTCACGGACTGAAGGTGTTCCAAGATCGGATTTGGATACCTAAGACAGGAGGAGTCAGAGATCTTTTGATGGAAGAAGCTCACAAGACCATGTACTCAATTCATCCCGGTATCACTAAAATGTATAGGGACCTGAAACCCTATTATTGGTGGCCGACGATGAAGCTCGACATTGCGAAGTATGTGGCCGAGTGTGTGACTTGTGCAAGAGTCAAGACACAACATCAGAAACCGTACGGGAGTTTAGAACCATTGCCTATGCCTATGGGTAAGTGGGAAGACATTACTATGGATTTTGTCACTAAACTGCCCAGAACAAAGAATGGTCACGACATGATTTGGGTGGTCGTCGATCGATTCACTAAGAGTGCGCATTTCATAGCAACCAATGAGAAATGGTCTATGGAAAAGCTTGCGAATTCTTACGTGAAGGAAATTGTGAGGCTTCACGGTGTTCCGATAACGATTGTGTCGGATCGTGATAGCCATTTCACCTCAAGATTTTGGAAAAGTCTACAAGAGGAATTGGGTACCAAGTTGTGTTTAAGTACAGCTTACCATCCGCAGACTGATGGTCAGAGCGAACGGACGATACAAACACTTGAAGATATGTTAAGAGCGTGTACCTTGGAATTCCTAGGTAATTGGGATGAACATTTACCTTTGGTAGAATTTTCCTATAATAATAGTTTTCACTCGAGCATAAAGATGGCACCTTATCAAGCTTTGTATGGACAGAAGTGTCGTACGCCGTCTTGTTGGCTTGAGGCTGAGGAAAAGCAGTTTATGGGGCCAGAGATAGTCCATCAAACTGCTGAAAAGTTGAAAATAATTAGGGAGAGAATGTTAGCAGCTCAGGACCGTCAAAAGAGTTATGCTGACAAAAAGCGAAGACCGATGACTTTTGAAGTTAGAGATTCGATTTTGCTTAAAGTCTCGCCGTGGAAGGGACTTATAAGATTTGGAAAAAGGGGAAAGTTAAGTCCAAGGTTTATTGGACCGTTTAAAGTTCTTCAGAGGATTGGGAACCAAGCTTACAAGCTCGAACTACCAGAAGAACTAAATGGAATTCATAACACTTTCCATGTGTGTTATTTGAGGAATTTCACGGGAGAAGTTCCCGACATAATTCCACTTTCAGAGTTGAGGATCGATGAGAACAAAAGGTTGATTGAGGAACCGGAGGCAATTGTTGACCGAAAGACTAAGAAATTGCGACGTAAGATGGTGGAGTTAGTGCTTGTCCGATGGAAACACACGAATGGGCCAAATCTCACCTGGGAGACGGAGAGTGACATGATGAGTCACTATCTGCATTTGTTTGCTGGTGTGTGATTCCGGGGACGGAATCATTCTAAGGTGGAGAGAATTGTAACGCCCGTGTTTCTAGGCTTGCCATTTTTAGCAATGTAATAGTCTAGGTTAACCTTGTAACTCAACTTGAAATAATAAGAATGTATTATTTGTGAATTATGTGAATTATGTGAATTATGTGATTTATGTGTTTATTTTCTTGATTTTTATAATTTAATGAATTAAGAATAAAATAAGCGTCAAAATTAAAGTGTGAGATAAGCCCGATATCTTTGCATAAAGTTGTAGTGGTCGAAACAAGGATTCCGGAGATATAAGGAATGCCAAAATCCGAGTTATAACGAAGAAGTTATGACCTGTCGAAGTTTCGAGACGGAACCAGCACGACGCCGAGTGACGTAAAATATGAATTTAAGTTAGAGCGATATTTAGCCTTAGCGGTCTAATCGAAAGTCGTAGATTTCGTTAAACCGAGAGCGTGCATAAAAAGAACGCCCAAATCTGACTTCGTATGAGGAAGTTATGATTTTTCTAAGTTTCGACTTGGTAGTATGCAACCCAAATACTCGATTTGAGATCGAGCGGTTTTTAGCCGAAACAATATAAATGAGAATAGAAGATCTCGTTGTTAGTATCGAAACGATGAAAAGATAGGCGAGAACGGACGTCGGACGAAGAAGTTATGATTTTATAACGAAGTTTTCCTGTCCGAGCCTTCTAAAAATAATTAATAAAAATGAAAGTCAAAATTAGCCGACAGAGTCTAAACGAAAGTTGTAGAGCGTAGTCTCACCTTCGCGTGGATATAAAGAACGTCGAAATCAGAGTTCGTATGAAGGAGATATGAATTTCTGAAATTTAATAAAATATTTAATATTTATTTTTATTTTACTCCGATATTATCCGAAGAGAGGAGAGGCGGTCTATCCGAAGTACGCAGCGCGTACTGCTGTACGCCCCGCGTACAGCGTAGGGCACTCGAGTTCTACGGAGTAGTGAGTCGTATGCAATGACGTAGATGGACCGATGACGTAAGCGCTGACGACCACCGAGGCGTACGCCCCGCGTACGTGCGAGGGTTCAGCACCTATAAAAGGAGACCCGAAGCAGCCGACTTTCCTTTGCAAATTCCATCATTCTCTCTGGTCCTTTGCCTCGTTTTGCATGCCGTTTGTACCTCGAAGCCCCGGTAATATTCCCGAGCCCCGAAGCGAGATCCGAAGCCCCGAGAATCCCGAAGAGCGTTATTCCCGAGCCGAAGCCCTGCCCGCGAGGAGCCGGTTTTTGTGAAGATCTTCTAGATCTATGGAGAGACGCTGCTTCTATAAGCTGTAGTGCTGTCGGATCATCTTCTGATCAAGTGAGTGTGTAGTTATTTTCATTCCAACGCAATATTATGAACTATTTCCTATAAAATACGTGTTATGTGTATATATTTGGTTGTTATACGTGTGAGTGTATATTCACTCTCTTCTATCTTATAGATCTGATGTATTCTCTATGAAATACGTGTTATGTGTGTATGCCTCATCTGTTATGTGGAATATGTGTTGATTAAAACATGTTATACAGGTTTTTAAACAATGTATAAAAATGTATATTTTTATCTACTAATATGTTGGGTAGAACATGGGTAGGTAATTGGTGTGTAATAAACAGATGAGAGGCCTCGGTGTTATTAGTGTTATTCTAGTCATTCAGCAGAGTATGGATGACGACCACAGACTATTCTAGACTGTCCTGTGGAACACTAGCAGGCTCATTACCTGTAGGTGTTGTGAACGACGTGTTCACCGGTGTACTCTATCCCCCACATGGTTGCCTTTAGGACACTTATTGTTGAGGAAGCCCCTCTGCAGTGATGTCCGTCCCGATGAAAAATCCTGAAATAGGTTTCTTATAATAGACGTTATTTTTAGGAACGTAAGGTGAGGATAACGGGAATGCGTAATCGGGTTTATTGTTGATTGTTGAAATTAAATATAATTATTGTAGGTTGAAAACCCTATATGCTCACCAGGCTCCCAAGCCTGACCTACTCAATTGATTTATTTTTACAGGAAGTGGCGCAAGAGCTTAAGATGGGCGAACATCAAGTTGTTTTGTTTACAAGTCTGTATATGTATATATTTGTTGAATGACTTGTAATGCTATCGTTTATGCTTTATGACCTGTATCGGAACATGACATCCCGACTTTTGATTATGAAATGAAATCATATTTCTTTATGAAATGTTTTGATAAATATCTATTTTATCATGTTTTGTTTTTGGGAACAAATTCCGCATCTCTTTTAAAATTAAAAGGATTTACTCTGAAAATGTTTAAAAAGTATAAATGAAACCGGTCTTTTCTGGCCGAGATTTTGGGGATGTCACATAGATTGAAGATCTTGAAGAAAACTTGGATGATACTTGAGAGAGTTTGAGGTTTGTTCTTGAAAAGGTGGAAAAATGATATAAATGACTAAGTGTCACTTATATACCCCCTTCCTTGGGGTTTACGACCGTCAACACCATTGTTTAGGCCATAAACTCCAATATTTTTGATGTTTCGGGACTTTATTGTTGCACAATAAACCCTAGGGCATCCTCTCTCCTGATATCTCCTAAGTTGTTAATCCTAAAATACTCAAACTTATCCTAAAAAATCTGAAAATTAAAAGTAACTGTTCTGACTTCTATTGACATGATATGTTTTACAGAATAGAAATTTCGGGTTATCACATGTTCTCCGACCAATTCATGTGTTTCGATAAACTAGTTCTTAAAAAACAATCTCCCTCTTCATATTCTCTATGCATCCCACCTATAAACCTTAAAACCCATAATCAAACCCAAAAGAGTACTCTGGAGGTGTGGAGTACAAATATATCCAAAATTTGTATAAGAAACAGATAAATACATGTATTTGCAAAGAACTTGAGCTCTGGAGCAATATAATTGACCCGGATCAAGACCCATTCAGAAAGATATGACGGACGACTGTAACGACAGATAACATGGCGGAGGCTATGGAGGTGAGACAGCCAACGGCACGGTGGTATTTGGGGTTCTCTTTTCCCTAAAAACTTGGCACTAGTCAACCAAATTAGAGGTACCTGGAACAAAATCGAGGCTGAGAGGTTGTAAATTCTTGGTTGTAGTTTCTTCTCCACTCTAGCGGCGACTGTTTGACTTTGACCAACAATCTACAGTTGTCGTACGGAGCGTACATCCTATGACTTAACCTAACTAGAGATGGTTGGATAAGAGTGTTCGATGTTAGTGGTCTGGTAGTGTTAAGAAAATGGATTTGGTTCATAATGGTGCAATTAAGAAACTAAAAGAAGAAGAATAAGATGGGGGGATTGGGGGAATTAGGTTTCAGTTTCTTTTGAGAGAAAGAGAGAGAGAGGGACCATCTTTGTACGTAAAATAAAGGGTACTTTTGTCATTTAACAGAACCTAATAGAATCTTTTAACAAAGTTAGTCACAGGGGCCTTTTATGTGCAAGGTTTGTTTCTTAGGGACCATCTCGGGGAAAAAAGTTTTGTAAGGACCATTTCATGGAAAAACAAGAAACATAAAGGACCATTCGTGTAATTTAATATATATATATATATATATATATATATATATATATACATATATATATATATATACACACACACACACACACACAAAGAGAGAGAGAGAGAGAGAGATTGGAACAAATAAGAAGGATTAATTTGGTAAGAAGGATAAGAAATGCATCACTTGAAAAAACAATACAAACAATTATTGGCACAATCTTATTTTGCTCCTTTATTTTTATTGTCTATGGCAGTCTGTAAATTTATGTTTGTCCACCTTTAGTCCTTATTATTGTTGATGTCGATTTGAATGGTTATATCACAATTTAAGACAAAATATTGATGAGGAGGAATCCACACTTGACATTTTTCATAAATTTGTCTTTATTGAGATTTTTAAAGTCCTACATCTTCTGATAGTGTGCTAAAAGGGTCATCGAAAGTTCACAATATCATTTTTAAAGGGAAAGGTAACAGTTCTTCATCCATAAATTTCGATTTAATGTACATTACATAGATAACAGTATATCCTACTTCAATTTATATAACGTCGGAACTTTGGGACCTTATCCTAACAACAAAGTTCGATGTATATAAATAGAAACTTCTGCATACATCGGTAGACGTGAAATCACAATCCTTTACATTGGGCATGTATTACAAAGGTCTTGTTATTCAACACACCCTTACGTGCATAGATCCTATAATCTTAATTTTTATCGATAAAAAATTTGTAAAATATGGACCACAATGGATTTGTTGGTTTTTCTTAATGAAATATAAAATACTATAATGAAAATATGTATTATTGTATTCCAAGAAAACCATTGTCTAATGGCCTTAGAATCTTGAAGAATTGTGAAAATTATAGGGTTTTCATAGATTAGGCTCTTGATAATGGGGGAAGTATAAATGGATAAGTAAATTGGTCTAACTCTATGTTTTAGTTACAGACACATCAACTAAGAGAGAGAGAGAGAGAGAGAGGGGGAGGGAGGGAAGGAAGAGAGACTTAAAGTATAAATGTTGGAAATAAATCAGAAAACATATACATAGAGACTGAAACCATGGTGGTGGAAAATTCACAAGCAATGGACATTTCACAAGTGCTTCACAATTCACAAATGTCAACATATTGTAATTTTGTCCCAACATGTTAAAAGGTTAAGGAAAGTCAACCTCGGGAAACCAATGTATGATCTAGTGAGTAAAAGTTAGAGAGATGTGTTAGTTTATAGTGATGATAACAATGTTCCTATGTAATATAGGACTCTAAATGACTCTAATATTCATCATATTGTTCAAATTTTACATTGTTTCTATTTGGCGTCTGGTCCGAAAATTAATCTCTAGATATGTAGATTCTTGGGGATTGGAGTTTCATATCAGGAAGTGGAGATAGCTATGTTGCTTATGATGGCTTTTACATATAATAACATCCTATGTGCTAATGCAAACCCTAAAGCTTGGATCTAGGTTTCTCTATTGTACATGCAATTCATCTAAGACTTATAAACCCTAAATCTAGCATACATATTTCAAAATGGGAACTGATTTGTACACAACACTTTTTCTCCGTACACAACAATTTGTGCTTTAAAGTGTTGTATTGTACAACTCTATAATGCATAAATTGTTATGTACGGTGAAAAATTGTTGTGTACGAATCACTTCCCTTTCAAAATTATCATAAGAAAATAGATATAGATGATTACCTTTTCAACAATAGCTTGAATCTTTTTGTCTTAGAGCTTAGAGTCACAAATATCACTCCTCTAATGGCTTACAAACACCACACAAGATGGAGGATGATATTGGAAAGAGGGGAGAGGCACAATTTCAGCTATGAACTCTCTAGGGTTTCATGTGGCCGAAAATTAGATGCCTTGGGGTATTATTTATACTGGTGCTGCTAGGGTTTCAGTCAAAACCCTAATGGACAACTTAGGCCTTAAGCAATCCAATGAAGCTTTAGGAATAGAGCCCTTATGGCCAAAATTAGGATCGACACATCCCTAATTTCGTCCATGCCTAGTCCATAAGCCTTCTCAGCCCAATATTCAACTATAACACATTTGACAGTTTAAGTCCCGTTTATTTAACTAATGTCTTTTAGTCACAAAATTAATTCTTCATTAATTCTTGTCTGATATTAATTAAGCTATATGATTTCTCTTTTAATATATTATTCATGTAATATTTTAATAAACCATAATAACCTCTTCCTTTATAAATCACCCTGTCGAGTTGCTCTGGTGAAAGCAACCTAAAAGGACCATGCACAACCAGGTCAAAACTTACCAAATATAGTTGCGGGATTAGATACAAATCCAACAATCTTCCATTTGGATAAGTCTAGTAACTAGAAATGAAAATACAATCCAATTAGTAATCGTAGCTCTCAAAGACGCTATTGAACTCTGATCTCATCAATAACCTGTCCTTCAGATAAGGTTTCGTATAGTCCTCTGTTCTAGATATCGTGCAGACAATTACATGGACATAATCATACTTATTGTCCAACAATTTTATTTCTCGATCTATGATTCGTCTAACATAGAACTTAATTAAACACATCAATTCAATCCTGACTGAGCTCGGCACATAAGTCAAACCAAATCATCGAGGGGCAAGTTGCTCTGGTGAAGGCAACCCAAAAGGACCATGCACAACTGGGTCAAGTACTTACCAAATATAATTACGGGCTTAGACACAAGTCCAAAAGCTTATTGGTTGTGGTGCAAGTAAATAGCCTTTCACTTATTTTGGAGTCATGGTTGGTGTTTGATGTCTAGGCTCCAATCTTGGTGTATTTTGGTGTTGAAGGTGTTTGAACGACTATCTAGGTGGAAGGCTAAAAGTCTTATTACTGGTGATCATCTCACTTTGTTAAAATCTTTGTTAGGGGCCATTTTCAAATTATTACCTGGTGTTTCATAAGGTTCCGATTTGCATCATTTCCATAATGGAATCTTTTAAAAGGAAAATTTTAATGGTGTTGAGATGGGTGATAGAAAAATGTCGTGGGTCTGTTCGGACAACGTGTTAGCTTCCAAAGACATGGGTAGGTTGGGAGTTGAGATTTGTTTTTGCTTTGAATAGAGCTATGCTTTTTTTAATGGGTTTGGAGGTTTCTTTCTCAAAATGATGCTCTATGGGTTAAAGTGATTAAAGCTATCCACAAGTCTCATGACTATTTGGATCGTATTCCCCCGGATGGTGAGGCATTCTCCTTGGCTTGGTATTATTTTTTATATGTCTCATCTTAAGGATAAGGGTGTTGATTGCTTGATGTAAAAAGGTGATAGCTAATGGGGAGAGTTCTGTCTTTTGGGACGATGCTTGGTTAGGGGACTGTACTCTTTATTCGAAGTTTCCTAGATTTTTTATGTTGGAAAATTAGAAAAACGTAGCTGGGAAGTTGACAAATCCTTTATCTTTTTCCTTTCGTCGACTAGCTTTAGGTGGATCCGAGAGTGAGTACTTTATTGCTCTTGGTTCCATTTTGGAGCCGATTGTGTTGAATCATTTTCCATATAGATGGATTTATGTGCAATCTTCTTCTAGGGAGTTTTCGGTTGCTTCATCTCGTAGCATGGTGGATGATTTATTCCTTCCTAAGGCTTCGGTTGCTACTAGATGGGTTAACTTAGTACCTATAAAAGTTAACATTTTTTATTCGAGATTAGTTAAACATTGTTTGCATACTCGTCTGAATCTTTCTAAGTGAGGTCTTGACATTCCTTCATTGGTGTGTCCTCTATGTGATAATGTTGTGGAGTCGGTTAACCATTTGTTCTTCACTTGTTCGGTGGCTTTGGCTCTTTTGGAGAAGGTTTCTAGATGGTGGGGCATTAATTTTCCAATTCTTTTTTCTCGTGAGGACTGGAGTTCTTGGTTTGATAGTCTTCGGCTTCGAAAAAATGCTAAGGTGTTTCTTAAAGCGGTGTTTCTAGTTATGTGGTCACAAATTTGGAGTTTTAAGAATACGTTATTGTTTAGTTCCTTTATTCCTATGAAAGCTCTTATATTTGACAATATTGTCACGTTTGCTTATTCTTGGTGTCATAGTAGGTATAAGGGTTCTTTTAGTTGGGTCGAGTGGTTGCAAAAACCTTTTGTGGTTGTTATGTAATTTGTGACTTTTTGTTTTGTTAGCTTCTTGCTAGTTTTTAGTTTAGTTTTTACCATTCTAAAAAATGAAAGATTAGATCGGCCTATGGTTGTGTTGAAATCAATTATTTAACTGGATCGTATATTAGGGTTTGCAAAATTATAATAAATGTTTTCTGATGGGTATTGGTTTATGTTATTTCTTTATACATTTCATCAAACTCTATCAATTAAAAAACCAGGTGCAACATAATTAAAATTTCAATTATCCAACTTCAAATTTTATAATTACTTCACATTAAACTTTCAATTATCCAACTTCAAATTTTATATTTACTTTACATCAGTTCATAGTAACACTTGATGCAGTGGTGGAGCCAATGTCTAATTAAAAGGGTATGCAAAACCGATGGATTCGATTTCTCGGTTTTCCGAACTTGGTTTCAGGTTTAAACCCAAACTCATTCGAAAGTTTAACTTCTTGAGAATTGAAGTGCTTGTGTTTCTTATATAACATATGTATATGAGATATGTTTCATGATATGGTTGATGTGGGACAATTTTAGAATTTTAAGAAAAGCTGAAAAACTGATAAACAAAATAAAGTACACTCATGTA
This sequence comes from Lactuca saligna, assembly GCF_052625555.1. Lineage (NCBI taxonomy): Eukaryota > Viridiplantae > Streptophyta > Magnoliopsida > Asterales > Asteraceae > Lactuca > Lactuca saligna. The sequence goes on along the minus strand of NC_136417.1, from coordinate 66,476,903 downwards.
AGGGCTAAGATTCAAAATAGGGACCTCAAAGCTCTAAGTTTATTTACCACTTTGACAACTCAATACATGTGTTTAATTTTCACAACATCATAATATAACTAGGCGAATGCCCGCGCGTTGCGCAGAAACATCTATATAACTGAAATCCTTACAAATATATGTTTTTTAAATATAACAATATTTTTGTTGTTAAATTTGATATAATAATTCGTATACTAAGTTGATATAATATATTGATTATTTTGAATTATATGATAATATGCACATCTATTAAAACTACATAATCTCAATCTTTTGAATGACCACTACCTGCGGGTTACTCATGAATAAAATTAAATATAATATATGGTTTCATGTTATTTATAGTTTTGTTATTGTTAATTATTTTTGTAAAATTAAATATAATATATGGTTTCATGTTATTTATAGTTTTGTTATTGTTAATTATTTTTGTAAAATTTATTTGCTTAGGATTTTAATTTCTATCATTGTAATTATTTAAAACATCAAATAATTTTTTTTATTTTAAAGGTAACAATATAATCATTTATATAAAGTTATTATGAACTATTGTTGTTGTAAGTTATTTTAATCTACTTATTTATAAACTTTTAAAGATTATAAAAATATTTTTAAGAAATATTTTAGTTAAACTGATATTACAATTTAATTTTTGCATTTAGCACTATAATTAATCACTTTTAAACATTCACAAAATATTATTTGAGTATTTTAAATGGAACTGAAATTTATATTGATGTAGACACTATAATGTTATATATTCAAATTAACAACTTAAGTATTTTATTTTCAAACTGTTCAAAAATTATAGCTTTAAACTGATAATGGTTTACATACAATAACATATTAAATCTAATAAATTAAGTATAATATGTTAAAAGTTAAAGACATAACTTTATAAGTAAAAGTAAAAAGATTATTTTAATATTAAAATTTAGTTTATTTATGATTCCACTTTATTTGATACTTGTTTAACATTATCAACCAACTTATAATCATTATTAGAAAGACACTGCAATTTATCATTTTTAACTATTGACAAAATATTCTTTGGTTTTTAAGTCGAACTAAAATTTATATTTAAGTTGACCTATAAGGTTATATTTAAATTAACAATTTAAATATTTTATACAAATTGCTCAAAAGTTGTAGCTTTAAAATGATAATGGTTTACATACAACAACATATTGGACCTAATCAATTAAGTATAATATGTTAAAAGTTAAAAACATAATTTTATAAGTAGATGGAAAATATATTCTTTTAATATTGAAACTTAGTTTATATATAATTACACTTTAGGTTTTATATTTATTCAACCATATTAACCAACTTATAATCATTATTTGAAAGAAATTGAAAAGTCATGGGAGTTTCAAATGAATGTGGTGAAAGGAAAAATGAATGGGAGTTTCAAATGAATGTGCTAAAATGAAAAATGTTTCCTTTATAAGTATATTAGACGAATTCTCGCGCGTTGCGCAATGGAGATTAAAAAAATATTTTTAAAATATTGAAAAATATATGTTTAAAATGGTTATGTTATTGACATTAACTTTGAGATAATATTTTTACACTAATATATATATATATATATATATATATATATATATATATATATATATATATATATATATATATATATATATATAATCTCAATTATTTTGAACAATAATATTCATTGACATCAACTCACATTCCTCATTAATAGAATTAAATATGATTATGTATTTAGTATTATTTTTAACAATTATTATTATTGATTAATTATATTTTTACTTATGCGATCATTTTCTAATTTCAATAATGATATTCATTTAAAATACAATTTATTTATAGCTAAATGTAATTTATAATTTGATGTTATTATCATTTAAAATTTTTATTCATTAATTTTAAACCACTTATTATTAATAATAAGTTAAAGAAGAATTTTAAGAAACACTTAATATTATTATTAAAATGTGAAACATACACTAAATAATAAAGTGATAGGATAGACAATTTGTACTTCAAAAGAGACTTGCATGGATAATATGAAATATCGATGTAATTTGATTTTTTATTATTTATAATTATTGCTTATATATTTTAAAACCACTTGTTATTATTAATAGGTGAAAAAAACTTATAAAAAACACTTATTATTATAATTAAAATGTTAAACATATACTAAAATATAAAGTGATAAGATTGATAATTTACATTTTAAAAAAGATTTACATGGATAATATAGATAATATGACATATCCATGATTTTTAATTAATTATTGTTTTGAAGCAACATGAATATACAAACATGTATTCAATAGTTAATTAAATATTATATATATCACCTTCCATAACATATGATCGCTAACATAAATCTAATATAATTTACATTAAAATTTCAACAATAACATAAAATGATATTCTTAAAAGAATACTTAAATCAAGAAAATACAAAAAATAATTAGTATATAACAAACTTACAAAATAAAAACTTCAACATAATAACGTTGCTCAAAAAATTGTTCAAAGCCCTCAAACCAACACAAAAAACTTTAAACTTATTTTCTTTGTGAATTTTGTATGTGATTTGTATTTGTGTGTCTACCCAAAAAGATTGACCTTTTTATAATAGAGTATCCATTAATTGTTTATTAAATATATTATATAAGTTATAAAACCTTTAAGTGTTAATCATTATTAAGAGACTATTGAGTGGTATTCATTAAAATAGGAGGTTTCAAATGGATGAGGTGTTTGCAAATTTTTATGGGGGTTTCAAATGCATGAGGTTCAAGAAAAAATGCTAGCTTTATAAGTATGTATGATAATGATAAATATAATCTATATAAAGCTATATAAAAAGAGTTGCGAAAATAAAAAAATAAATAAATGTTTGAAAGCTGATTTGAACTTGCAACCTTTAAAAACACCCCCTAACACTTTAGGTATTGAGCCAACTACAACTTGTGTTATTATCCTCTTTCAAAAAAAAATTGTTATAATCTCGCTAAACATATTAATATTATGTATATATACACTACATACAACAAAAAATTTCTAAAAAAAATAGTACTTAAATTTTTTTTTAGGAATACCCGAGGATCTATTGTGTATCCAGCCATGGCTTGACACTTTTAGAAAATATCATACTTACACATCACCAACTTAGTTAATAAATATTAAATAAAATCTTAACTAGTATATAGTCCTTTAAAATATAACTAATAAATCATTAATATATATATATATATATATATATATATATATATATATAATTCATTTGTTAAACTTTTATAATAATAATAATAAAACATTATATAACCTATAAAATTGCCAAAATCATTAGTTTACAAATGATTTGTGCCAAAAAAAAAATGCAAAAACCTAAGTTTCTATCTACGATTAGGCATTTATCATCAAACATAAGGCTATAGGTGTGGGCAACATGTTATTACATGTAACCACACCCAAAAGGTCACACATCATCATCCTAGTCATAAATGAGTGTTATAACACCAACAGTGGAAATAGCCAATACCAAATAACATGTAATAAAACCACTTATTTTCTATTTTATTTTTAATTTTTTTTAATGTTTTTACTTTCTATATTTTCGAATTTCATTATTTTTTTTATTTATGTCATAATATAATTATAATATAAATTAAATCTTAAATTAAAAATAACATTAAAAAATAATGATAACAATATAAATCCTAAACTAAAAACAACATTAAAAAATTACAACTAACGATAAAAACACATTTAGAAACCAAAAAATAAATAAATAAATAAAGACGAAACAAATTACATTTTCGATCTAAATCACTCAACTTCACTGTCATCATAGATATGATCTGCCAAGTCTTCTCGAAGTTGTTTGTGTTTTCGTTGATCTTGGATATCAACGACTCTATGTAAGTATTCTGTTGTCCCTGGTTGAAATTGAATGTGTTCAGGTTCCGTAGGTGAATACTCCGCAATATTTCTTCCTTTATCTTCAATCACCATGTTATGCATAATGATACATGCATACATAATATCTCGTAGTCTGCCCAACTCATATGCTCGTGCAGCATGTTCAACTATGTGTCACTTTGCTTTCAGAACTCCAAAAGCACGTTCCACGTCCTTACGTGCTCCTTCTTGTCTTCTCTTGAAAAATTTATCTCTTGGTTCTATCGGGTGTCGAAACGCCTTCACAAACGTGGAATATGTTGGATAAATTTCATTCGTGAGGTAATACCCGAACTTATACTCATGGCCATTTATTGTGAAAGGAGCATCTGATGCCTTTCTTATCAAAAGGTCTTGGAATATTGGTGCCTGATCAAGAACGTTCACGTCATTGTTTGAACCTACAACTCCAAAAAAAGCATGCCAAACCCATAAGTCTTGTGATGCAACCGCCTCTAATACTAACGAAGGCGATCCAAGATGACCACTTGTGTATTGACCTTTCCACGCCACAGGACAATTTCTCCATATCCACTTTGTGTAATCAATGCTTCCAAGCATTCCCAGAAAACCATGTCGTTCTTCATGCGCCACATATAGTTGTTGTATGACATTCAATGAAGGTTTGCGCAAGTATTTTTCACCAAAGTTTTCGATAACACCTCTCGCCAATCTATACAAACTTTCTCATGCGGTTCGCTCTGACATTCTTATATAGTCATCAATAGAATCGGGTGATTCCCCCAAAGCCATAAGTTTGATTGCAGCAACACATTTTTGCAACCCTGTAAAACTCTGTTTACCTCTCGCATCGTACCTCAGTCGGAAATATTTATACCTAAAAAACATATAATAAAATTACCTAAAAACTTCTTAATAATCTAAAAAACATATAATAAAATTACCTAACAACTTTTTATTAATCTAAAAAACATATAATAAAATTATCTGATTTCCATTGCATTGACTATTCGCTGAAATACATTTTTCCACAATCGAAACCTTCTTTTGAAATCGTTTAGTTGGTAGACACAATTATCCGCAAAATAATATTTTACTAGACGTCTATGCCCCTCTTCACGATCTCTGTTCAACGTCGTACGTCTGGTTAGTAGTGGAGCTTGCTCTGGAGTATCATGTTGGTAACATATTGATACATCATACCCATGAACATATCATCCTCATCGATATCATGATTGTATAGATGGAAGAAATCAAAAGGATCCATGTTATAATTAAATAGAGTATGAAGGTAAAATGAAATTTTTTTAAATTGAAAGAGATGGAGATTATTGAAAGAGTTGATAATTCAGAAGAAGGTGAAATATATTTTTGAGTATTTATACATTGTGAAAATAATAAAGATTTTTTTTTAAAATTTTGACCGTTTGTTTTCGAACGGTCGAAAATATGACCGTTCCAAGCTAAAAAACCGATGTTACGTTGCGTTACCGTGGTAACACCTTTTGCCATAACGCCGAAAAACGCAAAAGGGGGGCGGTGTTTATGGCGTGATAACGCCAGTATTCCATATCCACGTCACAATAATGCCTAATGGCGTTGCCCGCTCCGTGCTGCCTAAAGGTTGGATGTTTAAAACCAAACAACCTCCACCTCTTAATGTTATATTTGTGGGTGGGTCGTAAAAGTCAACCCGTCTCCAAGCTAGATCCAATTTATATTTTAGGTTTTTATGGTTTCATTTTTTTTTCTTCTTTTTACAGTTTTCTTATTAAATACTAAGTGTTAGACACGTATAATATACGAGTTTAAAAAAAAAAAAACAAATTAATATATTTTATTAAAAATTACATGTTTTTTAATATTAATTTTACATAATGACAAAAATATATAAAAAATAAATTAATATAAAGAAATAAAATAAAAACGTATGTATTTATAAAATGATGATATCAATAATGTTATAAACATCAAACATTAATTAAATAAAAATTGATAAATATGTAAAAACAAAATGATGAATAAGTACGTAAGATAATGTATAATAATAAAAACAATCATTGAAATATTGAGAGTTATTTTTATGAATTACAAATTTCCAAAGACTTCTTTGAATACAATATTAGATGTCGTATTGGTAAGTTTACAATCTTTATCTAAAATTAATATTTTTAATCCATATTTGCTCTTCACTCTCGACAATGCAACATACAACTGTAAATGAGTGAATACTTGTTGTCTCAAAAACAACCCCACCTTCGATAGTGATTGTCCTTGACTTTTATTTATTGTCATTGCAAAACATACAACTATCGGGAATTATCGTCTTTGAAATATGAAAGGAATCCTTTTATCTGAAGGCGTCAAAGACATTCTTGGAATAAACTACGGTTTCCGATATTACTTCCAGATATTATCTCAGCTTCTATAACACATTTGCCCAATGCAATAATCCGTAGCCTTGTCCTATTGCACAATCTGGATTTTTGATCAATATTTCTTAGTAACATAATCAGAACACTGACTTTTAATACCAACTTATGAATTGGCATACCTGAAGGTCTAAGACCATTTAGAACATCAGGGGAGTATAAAGTTTCATCAATGTCATCATGAACAAAATCTGCATATGAAAGACTATCTTAACTTAAATACTCCTGTTGAGCTCCTGGAAATAATTTTAACAAACGCTTGTTAATCTCTTGAATGACTTCATTCTTCGGTTCAAGGATTGCTCTTTCTTGAAAATAAATCGGATTCTTGGCATTTTCAATAATAGAAGGATAGACAAATTCAATTAATGAACCAATAGGATATCTGTAATAAACGGAAGCCATGAAGCTTCACATGCAGACAAATACCTACAATCATAGTAGTTTTATATTTCATCGATGGAAGCATCATCATTATCATCTCCGTTGTTTTGTACAACTGCAACAGTAGCCCGATCAGGACCCTTGTTAATATATTTAAACAAATATTTGATGGAAACCACTTGATTGCACCACTCAACATTAATGTGAGCCTGATATCTTTTCAAAATGGCTTTGTGATATGGAACCACACTTCTGTTGTCTAACCTAACACCAGACTTTTCAACAAAAGATCCATCATTACGTCTCCTATATATAGGATAACCATTTGAATTGAATGAGGTATTTTCTAAGAATGACTTTGGGAAATTTTTTGAACACTTGTTGTCACTCATGCATAGGCATTTAGGATTATCAAAACCACATGGACCATGCATCAAAAACTCACTGACAAGTGCATACAATTATGGATCATCTTCTTTATTTGGAATTTCAGCCCAAATAACTCAATCAATTTGTTCAGCAGTAATAAGTTTGTAATCACAATGCATGAATAAAAATATATGCGCACGAGGTAGATTGTGCTTTTGAAACTCCACAGTATAAACAACTGTAAATTAGTTAAATATATATAATATTATAAGATAATAAAAATAAATAATGATAAAAGTGTTGTTGTATTATAAAGTACCTGCTTGGACATGTGACATCCCCAATTTCACGGCCAGAAAATACTGATTTGTTTATGTTTTGTTTTATAAATAAGAGTAATCGTTTAAAGAAAATGGTTGCGAAATTTGTTCCCAAAACAAGATATGAAAATAACTTATCAAAACATTTCTCAAAGAGAATGTATTTTTTTATTTAATAATAAAACCTCACGATGTCATGTTCTGATACAGACCAAAAGCATAAACAATATAAAATAGACCTTACAACAGTTATTTATAACTACTGATCTATAATTTAAAATCTCTCGTCAAGTCCATATCATGGAAATGAGAAGAGGAAAACATGAAATGTTCAATTAAAAAAGAATCAAATCATTTTCGTGATGCTGTAAACTAAATGTTTCGAACATCACATATATTAACACGATGTAGTAGAATGAGGCGATAATCCACTTTGATGATGAACGTGGTGATGCAATAAACCTTCAATCTCTCAATAAAATGTGACATATGAATGAGATTGTAGTTGTATATATTTTACAAAATTTGAATTTGGAAAGGATATGAAGAATATCTGTGATTGAATTGAAATTTGATAAGTTTCTGCAAATAAGCGTCAGTTTGAGTGATGATTTCCGAAAATTGTGTATGTAATTTAGGAAGATATAATTGGATTTAATGTATCCATTGACAAAAATCGGGAGGAGATATTTATGTTTCCTTTCTTTGTGTAAAATGCAGTAAATATTTGATATTTTTCAATTTTATAAAAAACCAAAAAAATCCATAATTTGCCAAGTGGAATTAAAGTTAATTGAAAAAATTATAAAAACGTCATGTGTCATAAATTATAAAAATGTCATGTGTCATATTGAAATGAGGTGGTATGTAAGAAAAAACATTATTTATTAGGTAGGATAATCTCAAATTTATTAGCTTATTAATTTAGTTAAGAAAAAATGGATGCATATGCCTTGCAACTAAACTTGCAAAATTCGAAAGGGTGAACGGGTGATATGGCAATTTTGCAATTCTATTGTAAGTGACAAGTGACAACGTTTAAATAGTTGAATAGTCTCTTTTTGTGTATTTGAAACTCGATTTGGAACCTTTATAAATTTCTCACTATATTGTTTCAAAAAAGTTTCATATATAAATTAATTTAATACAGTTCAATTTAAAAATTAATGTCTGTATCAACATTCCACATTTAATATAAATATGTATCACAAAAGAAAGTGACAAATGAAATGTCCCACTATTTCCTTAAAATGAGCATGTCCTTTGATTCTTAATCCCACCCAAAATTATATGAGACAAGATATCCTTATCATCAATTTGATAGGATTTTAAAAGTGAACCAGATAACCACGTTCGGACATACATGTTGAAATGGAGGATAGAAATCTTAAATCGAAATCTAATATTTAAGGCCAACACACACATATATATATATATATAGTAGACGAACGTCCGCGCGTTGCATAAAACAACCTATATAGTTGAAATTTTTGCAAATATATGTGTTTTTTAAATATAACAATAACTTTGATGTTAATTTTGATATAATAATCCGTATAATAAATTGATGCAATATATTGATTATTTTGAATTATATTATAATATATACATTTATTATAAAGACATAATCTCAATCGTTTGAATGATTTCTACATGCAAGTTACTCATTAATAAAATTAAATATAATATATGATTTAATATTATTTATAATTGTTGTTATTGATAATTAATTTTTTAAAATTTGTTTGCTTAATGTTTTAATTTGTATCATTATAATTATTTAAAACATCAAATATTGTTTTTTTTTTATTTTAAAAGTAACAATATAATCATTTATATAGAGTTATTTTTAACTATTGTTATTATAAGTTATTTTAAGCAATTTATTTGTAAACTTTTAACGATTATAAAAATATCTTTAGAAAATATTAGAGTTAAATTGAGATTATAATTTAGTTTTTACATTTAATAATACAATTTATCACTTTTACTGTTCACAAAATATTCATTAGGTTTTTTAAGTGAAACTGAAATTTATATTTATGTTGACACTTTAATGTTATATTTAAATTAACAATTTAAGTATTTTGTCCATATTGTTCAAAAGTTGTAGCTTTAAACTTATAATGGTATACATATAACAACATATTAAATCTAATAAATGAAGTATAATATGTTAAAACTTAAAGACATAACTTTATAAGTAGAAGTAAATATATTTTAATATTGAAATTTACTTTATTTATGATTACACTTTAGGTTTGATATTTATTTAACCATATTAACAAACTTATAATCATTATTAGAAAAACATTACAATTTATCACTTTTAACTATTTACAACATATTTTTTGGGTTGTTTAAATTAAACTAAAATTTATATATAAGTTGATCATATAATGTTGTATTCAAATTTATAATTTAAGTATTTTATACAAAATTGTTAAAAAGTTATAGTTTTAAATTGATAATGGTTTACATCCAACAATATATTAAAACTAATAAATTAAGTATAATATGGTAAAAGTTTAAAAACATAAATTTATAAGTAGAATTAAAGATATTATTTTCATATTGAAATTTAGTTTATTATGACTACATTTCATGGGAGATTCAAATTGATGTGGTGAAAGGAAAAATGATTCCTTTTTAAGTGTGTGTGTGTGTGTGTGTATATATATATATATATATATATTGTGAGACCCATGTATTACATGGGTTAATTTAAAAAAGAAAAAAGAAGTTAAAACTCATAAAATGACATGTGAAAAAAATATAATTTAAAATAATCACAAATTGATATTTAACAAATTAAATGAGAGTGTGACAAGTGGAAAAAAAATATCTTCATTTATTAAAGTGTGTGTGTGTGTGTATATATATATATATATATATATATATATATATATGGAGTTCATTGATGATCGCTACACAACCATTACTGAGAAGGCTTCTGTTGTAGCCTACGCAGTCGTGGCGGCTATAAGTACTGGGTCTGCTCGGGCTTCTTACTATCGGGACTTCGATAATACGAAGCCCCCGACTTTTGATGGAGTTCAGGACCCGATCGTAGCCATGGGGTGTTTATCTGATGTTTCACATGTTCATGCCCTGCTCACCAGAACTTCAGGTGCACTCTAAATCTGCTGAGGTCTGGAGCAAAGGATTGGTGGAGACTTGTGTGAGGATCATACTTTGATGAGCAGTGGGTGGTAGTGTCTTGGGATCAGTTTAGGGAGATGTTTTGCACTCGCTACATTCCACGGGTTGAGCGAGAGATGTTGGCTCAGGAGTTTTTGGATTTGAGACAGGGATCGGAGTCGGTGATGGAGATAACCCAGATGTTTATTGAGAGAGTGATGTTTCTCCCTGAATTTGCTTCTGAGCAGGCTCAGATGACCCGTTATCTGAGTATGATTAAGATGGATATCATGCAGTTTGTTTCTACTCATAGGTGTGATACTTTGTTGGAGCTACATGAGGCCGCTAGGCGGCATGAGCTTGAGATTAAGCTTCAGTTAAGGGAGCAAAGGCAGGTCGTGGTGCAGTCGTAACTGTTGGATAAGGTGTCTAATTCCATAACTATTTCTGGTATGTACTTGACCCGACCCGGCATGGTCCATTTGGGTTGCATGGCACCATGTAATTGGATAGACTAAATGAGAGAAATAACACTTGGAGATTATTAATATATTATAAGTTCTAATATAGTAATAATATTATTTGATTAGTTTGATCAAGAATTAATTTAGAATTAATTAAGTGATCAAAAGATAACTAATTAAATATATGTGTTGATTATGTAAATCATCCATATCTTGTATAGTGGGCTAAAAGGCTCCATGGACCATCAAGTTGGGTTCCACCCATAGGATGCTCCATGGGAGTTACAAACCCATGGGTCATGGAAATGAAGAGTCATGACACATTAGGGTTTAACCCTAGATGTGTCAACACTATATAAGTAACATATTCTCCACCCAAAATTGGCTACACTAAGAAACAAGAGGGCTTGGCCGATTTTGAGAAGTGAGTATTCTCTCATAAGTTCTTCCAAGAGCATTTGGTGTTGTGTGAAGCATTTGAGGCATCACACTTGGGGTGCTAGGCTCACAAGGTTTCAAGGAACACAAGCAACAACAAGGTAAGTTATTCTATCTATACTTTATGTTAAAATTGTTCCCCATGTATGCTAGATAGGAATATAACCTTGGAACCAACTTTGCATGACAAATTAGACAAACATAGATCCAAGGTTATTAGGGTTGCATGTACACTTAGGAAGTGTTAGAATGCTCAAAACCCATCAGTGGTATCAGAGCCTAGGCTTGTTTGTTCTTATTTGTGCTTAAAAGTTGAAAACAGAATCGGAAATTTTGCTGTCTGCGAATGGACTCGTCGAGTCTATAGGGGGGACTCGTCGAGTCCATGAGTATCTTCAACCAACTCGGCGAGTCAGTTTATGCACTCGGCGAGTAGGGTCGACTGAGTGCAGAATTTCGATTCAGTTGCTGGAAATGAATTAGAAACATTACCCTAAACTGTTTTGGTAATTGAAAACTTGTTTTTAGTGGTGTAATGACTTTGCTAATTCATTTACAACAACTAGTTATCAAAATTACTAAGTTTTATGTAATTTTGATTATGTTCATATTCATGTTCTTGTTCTTATGATGTTTTAGATGATCATAGGAATTATTTGTAACCTATTTGGTAGTTTAATTCTTGATCATAATGTGTTTTAATGGAGTCCATAACTTATCCTTAAGTTATGGAAAACCAAGAGTCACACTTGAGTTAAAACCATTAAGAAAAACACAAGAGTTAGAAAAATGAAGAGTCTTCATTTTATTACTCTATTAAACTCATAAGTTACAAGAAATGAAAAGTTTTGAAAGTTACAAAACTTGCCCTCAAGTTTTGGAACAAGTAAAGTTAAGTTAAAACTTTAAGTTCCAACCCCTAGAATTTTAAAAGTTAAAATTCAACCCTTATACTTATATTATGATAATTTAATAATTATATATATATGTATAAGAATAAAGTCGTCTTACCGCTAGTACGCCTCATTCACGAAGCCGGTCTATAAGGTGGGTATAAGGTTGTTGCCTATAAAATGGTGACTTAATGGGTGAATATTCTCACCCACCGCTTGCTTGACTGGTGGAGGGTCGTTAGCCGAACGGGTAAGACAAGGACTTATAAATTCTCATTCAAAGTATGATGAATATAATAAAGTAACTAAATGTTTATTAAATTCCCAATCTTAGTTACTTTAGGAAAAATGTGAATAAGGTGCTAATCCATGAAATTACACTTTACACTTTGTCTAAGTCGTTGGTGGAGCGTGTGTGGTTAACCGGCACACTAACTTGGACTTAACAAGGTAGGTAAAGGGTGACTTAAGGTTTATTATAGTATCGGTGGAGCGTGTGTGGTTTACCAGCACATCGATTGAGTGATAAACTTTAAGGGTACCAAGTGATTTGCATGGTTACTTCACACCTCGTTTTGTGATCCTCGGCATCCCAGTCACAAAACCTGGAGGGCACTCCCGAGATTGAAACATGCCTTTGAAAAGTTCATTGAATCTCAAAGAATCTAGGAATTTCTAAAACCAACAAAAAACTAAATATCTAATATTTCGGTTTTCGTGGTGGAAATTGGTGAATCGTCATTCACCTACCTTTCAAATATGGTATAGCTTAGATTACGGCATACCTCTTCTAAGTTATATTATATTGTGATTGGATCCTAGCCTTAATATTACATTTGGGTGTTTTATTAAGGACTCTCTTAAATCTAAACTAAACTTTTTCTTCTCTTTCAGATGTCTTCAAACAATGCTTCTGGCTCGAATCCTAATGGCTCCTTTACTCTTATGAGTTTGTGTGGGAAAGTCACCTTTGATGGATCCAACTTCAATAAGTGGATCAGAAACATCAGGATGATTACCCGCTACGAGGACAAAGAATATGTCCTTGACAAGGAGCTTAAGGAAATTGACGAGTCCACTGCAACTCCCCAGGAGATCGCTGACTTTCATACTCATGAAAGAGATGCAACCAAGGTGGCTTGCATCATGTTGGCCACCATGACAGCTGAACTCCAAAAGTCTTATGAAGACTTCTACCCTTATGAAATGCACCAAGATTTGATGGAAAGATACCATCAAAGTGCACGACAAGAGAGGTACGAAGTCATCTGCTCCATGATAACAACCATGATGAAGGACGGAGAGTCCGTCACGAGCCACATGCAGAAAATGCAAAGGTATGTGGATCGTTTGCTGAAGCTCAATGTGAACTTCCCTGAGGAGCTTGCAATAGATATCATTTTGCACTCCTTACCATCGTGCTATGATCAATTCCGCATGACATATCACATGAACAAGGAAGAGGTCACCCTCAGCAAACTTCAGGGACTTCTCAAGACCGCAGAAACAGGTCTTAAGGGGAAGTCGGTTGCTATCACTCCTACTCCAGACTCAACTCCGGTCTTGGCAATCGGGCAAATTCGAGGGAGGAAGAGAAAGAGATATTCGAAGGGTACCAAGGCTCGGACCCTTGATGGATCTTCTTCAAGTGGAACCAAGAAAGGTTTCATTACTCCTTCTTCTGACCCAAAAGAGGCTGAATGCTTCTATTGCCATGAAAAAGCTCATTGGAAGCGGAACTGCCCAAAGTACCAGCAAGATGTGAAGGATGGGAAAGTCAAACCCAACCATGCAGGTATTTACACTATCATTTCTAATAACTCACCCCATTCGAAATCTTGGGTCCTTGATACCGGTTGCGGTATTCATATTTGTTGTGACTTGCAGGGACTAGGAAGAAGTGAGAATGTGGAGCAAGGAAGAATAAACTTAATCATGGGGAATAGGAAAGTTACACCTGTCACCAAGATTGGAGTTTATACTTTATCGCTAAGTAGTAGGTTAAATTTAGATTTGAATAAATGTTGTTATTCGCCAGAAATGGCAAGAAATATTATTTCCTTTCATGCATTGTACAAACAAGGTTTCACCTTTTCGTTTGATAATGAAGTTGGTTCGATTAATGCTTTCTTTAATAATGTACTTTATTTTAAAGCATTACCTTGTGATGGTGTGTATGAAGCTGTATCTATTGTAGATAACTCAGGAAATAATGTTTTGTGTATTGATTCTACTAATAATAATAACTTGGATAAAGCATCATTATGGCACTATCGTCTTGGACATATAAGCAAGAAACGCATAGGCCAACTCCAAAAGGATGGAGTCTTGGAGTCGTTTGACCTAAAGTCAAATGATAGTTGCGAATCATGCTTACTTGGAAAAATGACAAAGTCACCCTTCACAGGCTCGTGTGAAAGGGGTGAAGGTTTGTTGGACCTTATACACATGGATGTGTGTGGACCATTCAAACATGCCACAAGTGATGATAATCGTTATTATTTGACTTTTACTAATGATTACAGTAGATATGGATATGTCTACTTAATCAAGCATAAGTCAGAGACTTTCGAGAAGTTTAAGGAATTTAAACAGGAAGTCGAGAATCAATTGGGCAGGAACATTAAGATGCTTCGATCCGATCGAGGTGGTGAGTATTTTAGTTCAGAGTTCCTCGACTATCTAAAGGAATGTGGGATTGTCTCACAATTGACACCTCCCAGGACACCGCAGTTGAATGGTGTGGCTGAGAGGCGTAATCGAACCTTGTTGGACATGGTTCGTTCCATGATGAGTCGAGCTTCGCTACCAATCTCATTATGGGGGTATGCCTTAGAGACTGCCGCCCATATCCTTAATCTAGTCCCTACAAAGAAAGTTGCCAAAACTCCTCACGAGATGTGGACTGGTAAAGTACCTAAACTAGACCACATCAAGATTTGGGGATGCGAGGCTTTCGTGAGACGCGAGACTCATGATAAGCTCGAACCCCGAAGCGAGAGGTGTATTTTCATCGGCTACCCACAGCAATCCTTTGGTTACCTCTTCTACAGACCTAATGACAATGTGATCTTTGTAGCAAGAAGAGGAGTCTTTCGAGAAAGAGAGTTTATAAGCCAAGGAGACAGTGGGAGGCAAGTTGATCTTGAAGAAATTCAAGAGTCAAGTGGTGAAGGAACTTCAAACTCTAGCCCTCAACTTGAGGAGGAAACTCCTGTTGAGCCAATTGACGAATCTGTACCTCTGAGGCGTTCCACGAGAGTTAGGAGTGCACCTGAGCATTACTATGGATTCCATATTACTGTAGAAGGTGAGACACTTATTAGTGATGAGACACTAGTAAGTCAAGATGACCCTAACAGCTACGAGGAAGCCATGGCGGGCCCCGAGTCTGCTAAATGGAAAGAGGCTATGGATAGCAAGATACAATCCATGTATGACAATCAAGTTTGGAACTTGGTTGAGAATGTACCAGGTCGAAAGACTGTAGGGTGCAAATGGGTCTTCAAGAAGAAGACCGACATGGATGGTAAAGTACACACTTATAAGGCTAGACTGGTTGCAAAGGGCTTCTCTCAAATTCCTGGAGTGGATTATGATGAGACCTTTTCTCCAGTAGCCAAGATTAAGTCTATTCGGGTTCTGTTAGCCATAGCCGCATTTCATGACTATGAAATTTGGCAAATGGATGTCAAAACCGCTTTCCTTAATGGGAAGTTGGCTGAAGATGTTTACATGAGTCAGCCAGAAGGTTTTGTCAGTAACGAGTACCCTAATAGAGTGTGTAAGCTTGAGAAATCCATTTATGGATTAAAGCAAGCACCTCGCAGATGGAATCTTTGCTTTGATGAAAAGGTCAAGGAATTTGGCTTTTCTAGGAGTGAAGATGAATCTTGTGTATATGTCAAGGCTAGTGGGAGTATAGTTAGCTTTTTGGTATTGTATGTGGATGGCATACTACTCATAGGAAACAACATTCCAACCTTGCAGGAAGTAAAGTCCTGGCTTGGAAAGTGTTTCGCTATGAAGGACCTCGGTGAAGCTGCCTATATTTTGGGGATAAGGATCTTGAGAGATTGGAGTAAAAGACTAATTGGACTTAGTCAAAGTACCTACTTGGAGAAGGTTCTGAAGAGATTCAGAATGCAAGACTCCAAGAAAGGAGAGCTGCCCATCCAGAGTAGCGCCAAGCTGAGTAAGACACAAAGCCCTAGCACTGAGGCTGAGATAGCAGAAATGAGTCGAGTACCTTATGCTTCGGCTGTAGGATCGATCATGTATGCTATGACGTGTACTCGACCTGATGTAGCCTTTGCCTTGAGCATGGTTAGCGGGTTTCAGGGGAACCCTGGCAAGGCACACTGGACTGCGGTAAAGAATATTCTCAAGTACCTACGAAGGACTAAGGACTGGGTCCTTACCCTCGGTGGGAGTGATGACTTGAGAGTTGTAGGGTATAGTGATGCTAGCTTCCAGACTGATAGGGATAACTTCCGCTCTCAGTCGGGCTGGGTCTTTACCCTAAATGGAGGAGCAATTTCTTGGAAGAGTTCCAAGCAAGAGATAGTGGCAGATTCTACGTGTGAATCAGAGTATATTGCAGCTAGCGAAGCGGCAAAGGAGGCGTTATGGCTGAGGAACTTCATTGGAGACCTTGGAGTTGTACCAGCTATTAAAGAGCCGATGGAAATTTTCTGTGATAGTGAAAGTGTTGTTGCCTTAGCCAAGGAACCAAGGGATCACGGGAGATCCAGACACATCGACAGAAAATACCATTTCATCAGACATCGGATCGAAGAAGGACTCCTCGTGGCAAAGAGGGTATCATCAGATGAGAATCCGACAGATCCCCTCACGAAGGGACTGACTCGGGTTAAGCATCTCCAGCATGCTCGGAGCATAGGGCTGAAGGATGATATTAGATTTAGTAGTTAGATAATCTCGAAATTTGTAAAGTGTAATTGACATTTGATGATGAATAAAAGTGTTTTATTTATGAGTAAAGTGTTGCTATCTCTTGTCAATCGTTTACTATATTTCTTTTGCATGTTTTGACTTCCAGAATAATTTTGTTTGGTATAACATATTATTCAAACCTCCACAGTCGGTCATATGTCGGAAGTAGGTATGAATCAAGACTGTCATGTTTGGTTGTAGAGGTCTGGGACAAGGCTACAACAATCATGAGTGCTCATAAGTTCTGAGCATTGGACTCAACCCACGCTCACTGGAATCACTTCATGGAATTCTATCTCGAGTGATCGTGAGACGGTAATATCATATAAGTCTTTAAACCTAGAGATATGATTTGTTACTTACAAGTTGGTTATGCATTGATTGTACGAAAAACGCATTGGTAACTCGATGTTATAAAATCGCGCTCTTATGTGTAATTCAATGAGTAGTAGAACAAACATATGAGTCGAAGTTTATCTGTTCCTTCTTGGATTAGAAGCTGATATCTGGGCCCCTCGATGATTTTGTTTTGACCTATGTACCGGGCCCGGTCAGAACTAAGTTGATGTGTTCAATTAAGTTCTTTGTCAAACAAATCGGAAATCGGGAAACAAATGTTGGACAATAAGTAAGACATTGTTCCATGTATTTGTCCGACTGATATCTAGAACAGAGGATTATATGATCACTTATCTTAAATGGCGTACCATCATATTCTCAGTTTCGAGAAACCTTGAAAAGAGCTACGATTGCCGATCGGTTCCTGAAGTCATACTTGCAGTAATAGTTATTAGACTTATCCAAGTGGGAGACTGTTGTATAAGGTGTCTAAGTCCATAACTATTTCTGGTATGTACTTGACCCGACCCGGCATGGTCCATTTGGGTTGCATGGCACCATGCAATTGGATAGACTAAATGAGAGAAATAACACTTGGAGATTATTAATATATTATAAGTTCTAATATATTAATAATATTATTTGATTAGTTTGATCAAGAATTAATTTAGAATTAATTAAGTGATCAAAAGATAACTAATTAAATATATGGGTTGATTATGTAAATCATCCATATCTTGTATAGTGGGCTAAAAGGCTCCATGGACCATCAAGTTGGGTTCCACCCATAGGATGCTCCATGGATGCTCCATGGGAGTTACAAACCCGTGGGTCATGGAAATGAAGAGTCATGACACATTAGGGTTTAACCCTAGATGTGTCAACACTATATAAGTAACATATTCTCCACCCAAAATTGGCTACACTAAGAAACAAGAGGGCTTGGCCGATTTTGAGAAGTGAGTATTCTCTCATAAGTTCTTCCAAGAGCATTTGGTGTTGTGTGAAGCATTTGAGGCATCACACTTGGGGTGCTAGGCTCACAAGGTTTCAAGGAACACAAGCAACAACAAGGTAACTTATTCTATCTATACTTTATGTTAAAATTGTTCCCCATGTATGCTAGATAGGAATATAACCTTGGAATCAACTTTGCATGACAAATTAGACAAACATAGATCCAAGGTTATTAGGGTTGCATGTACACTTAGGAAGTGTTAGAATGCTCAAAACCCATCAGTAACCTGCACCAAAGCGATTTAAGACCGCTAATATAAGTTATGAGGGTCGAAAGGGCCGCACTTGTGGTAAGTGCGGCAAAGCGCACGAGGGTGCTTTTCGGTCATCATCTGGGTGCCATAATTTTGTCCAGCATGGTCACATGCCGCTAGTAGGGTCCAACACTTAGTTCCAGGATTTGCTATCATTGCGACCAGTTTGGCCATGTGAAGGCCAATTGTCCATTGCTCACCGCCAAGCCAAAACAGGGTCCAGCGCCAACTATATTGAGAATCACTAACGAGACTTAGGGCGAGGTGGAGCCCCCCGAGGGCTCAAGGTCGCGCTTTCCAGCTCACTGTCGAGGAGGCCAAGACAGCACCATATGTTGTGACTGGTATTTCTTATTCTCTTATCTTGTTGTTTATGATTGTACTATGCTCATGTATTTGTGCCTTTGTTAGGTATGCTCCTAGTGAACTCTTTGCCTGCTTTTGTGTTTTTTGACTCGGGTTCGAGTTGGTCTTTTGTTTCTCGGTCCTTCAGTAGGGAGTTTGTTTTGCCCATGGGGGAGTTGGAGTGTCATTGCATGTTTCTATCGCCAACGAACATGGGGTTTCTGATTCTTCGGTTTATCACGGATGTATTCTAGAGATCGTCGAGGTGTCATTCCCGATCGATTTGATTCCGATTCCAATGGGGGATGTTTTTATGATCGTGGGTATGGATTGACTAAGTTGATTCGGTGTCATGATCGACTGCGAGGGTTAACGTGTGGTAGTTCAAACTCGTTATTTATGGAGAGGAAACCAGGTTGGGTTCAGGGTTTTGTTCGGCAGCTAGGGTGCGACAGTATATTAAGCACGAGTGTGCAGGTTATTTGGCAAATGTGGTGGATACGTGGGTCAGGGATCAGGTCTCAGTTGGAGATGTTCCAATTATCACGGATTTTGCCGATGTGTTCCTGGAGGAGTTACTCGGTGTACCTGCTAAGAGGCAGGTCGAGTTCCAGATCGACCTTGTGCCAGGTGCGGCCCCTATTGCCAAGGTGTCGTACCAATTGGCACTGCATGAGATGCAGGAGATATCATCTCAGTTGCATGAGCTATTGGGTAAGCTGTTCATCCATCCGTGTAGTTCTCCGTAGGGAACTCCGATTTTATTTGTCAGGAAGAAGGATGGTTCACACTAGATGTGCATTGATTATAGGGAGTTGAAAAAGTTAACGGTGAAGAACCGTTATCCCCTTCTGCAGATTGATGATGTCTTTGATCAGTTGCAGGGAGCATCTTGGTTTTCTAAGATAAATCTGAGGTCTGGGTACCATCATGTCAGGGTGAGGGATGAGGACGTGGAGAAGACTGCATTTTGGACTCGTTATGGGCATTACGAGTTCGGGGTGATGCATTTTGGGGTCACCAATGTGCCTTCAGTATTTATGGATTTGATGAATCAGGTATACAGGCCGATGCTCGATCGATCAGTCATTGTGTTTATTGATGATATCTTGGTGTATTCCAAGACTAGAGAGTAGCATGAGGAGCATCTTCATGAGTTTCTGGGAGTTTTGAGGGGAGAACAACTTTATGCTAAGCTCTCAAAGTATGAGTTATGGATGTGAGAGGTTCAATTCATTGGACACCTCGTTAACAAAGATGAGATTTTGGTCGAACTGGCAAAAATCGAGGCGGTGATGTAACAGGAGATTCTGAAATCTCCCTCGGATATCAAGAGTTTTTTTAGGGTTGGCAGGGTACTACTAGAGATTTATTCAGGATTTCTCCAAGATTGCAGTTCCCCTCACTCGTCTAATGAGAAAGGGGGTAGGTTTTTGGTGGGGCCCTAAGCAGCAGTCAGCATTTGAGACCCTTCGCCAAAGACTTTGTGAAGCCCTAGTCTTGACCCTTCCGAGGGGAGTTGAGGACTTTGTAGTTTTATGTGATACGTCCATCACCGGCTTGGGGGAAATCCTCATGTAGAGATGACGAGTGATAACTTATATGTCGTGGCATCTGAAGTCGCATGAGACGAGCTATCCTACACATGATCTTGATTTGGGAGCGGTGGTTTTCGCTCTCAATATTTGGAGGCATTACCTTTATGGGGTCCGTTGTATAATCTACATGGATCACAAGAGTTTGAGGAATATATGGATCAGCCGAACTTGAACATAAGGCAACACAGGTGGATAGACGTAGTCAAGAACTACGATTGCGAGATCTATTACCATCCGAGTAAAGCGAATGTGGTGGCGGATGCCCTGATCCGCAAGATGGTTGGATCTTCTGTTCCGATGATGTGCATGAAGAAATCTGTGGATTCTCCACTTGTGGGTTTAATTAGGGAGGCTCAGAATGAGGGTGTTTGACAGGAGAATTGAAAATTTTAGAGAATCAGGGATAAGATTACCAGATTTGTGCCTGACATTCGTGGATTGTTGACCCGTTGCAGTCGGGTATGGTTCCTGTGTCTGGTGGGGCGAGACAGATTGTATTGGAGGAGGATCATAAGTTTAGTTTTTCTATCCATCTGGGGGCCACCAAGATGTATCGAGATCTGAGATTGAGTTAGTAGTTTTCGTGCATTAAGAGAGAGATCGCTTGGTATGTTGAGAGGTGCCTGACCTATAGGATGGTCAAGGTCAAGCATTAGAGGCCGCATGGCCAACAACAGCCTCTGGAGGTTCGCGTGTGGAAATGGGAGAAGATTTCAATTGATTTTATCACCAAGCTACCAAAGATGGCAAGGGGTTTTGATGCTATATGGGTCATCGTGGATCGATTGACCAAGAGTGCCCATTGCTCATCATCCACAAACCAACGGCCAGAGCGATCGGAATATTCAAACCCTTGAGGATATGTCACGGGACTGCATCATTGATTTTGGTGGGGGTTAGGACTCCTACTTACCCCTTGCAGATTCCTCCTACAACAACAACTTTCATTCCAGCATTGATGCTCCACCTTTTGAGTTGTTGTATAGGCGGATGTGTCGTACCCCAGTCTGTTGGAGTGAGGTTGGACATCGAGTCATTGGGTGGACCGGGGTAGTTTTGAAGACTAAAGAGATGATTCAGCATATCAGGCAGCGGTTGTAGACTGCTCAGAGTCGATAGAAGAGTTATATCAACCGGCGTCAATCTGAGTTGGAGTTTCAGGTCGGTGACATAGTGTTACTGAAGGTCTCACCCTGGAAGGGTATGATCCACTTCAGGAAGAGGGGAAAGCTGGGTCCCCGATTCATTGGGCCGTTTCTGATAATTTCCACGGTTGGCAAGGTGGCATATATATTGGATCTTCCGGAGGAGCTCAGCCAAATCCATAACACTTTCCATGTTTCGCAATTGCAAAATTGCGTATTGGATGAGGATACGGTTGTGTCACTATATGGAATTTAGGTGGATGAGCGCTTGAATTATGTTGAGAGGCACGTAGCTATTCTGGAGAGAAAGGTGAAGGTTTTAAGGAGCAAGGAAGTACCTTTGGTGAAGGTACAATGGCAGCATCAGAGGGGATCTGAGTTGACCTGGGAGCCAGAGGCTGAGATGTGGGAGCATTATCCAGATTTGTTCACTGTATCAGGCTTCGAGGACAAAGCCTAGTACAAGTGGGGAAGAGTTGTAACATCCCGACTTCCAGGTATATGAGTTATCTAGAAAGGCAAAAATTCCCTTGGAACTCGTCGAGTTTATGGCCTTAACTCGACGTGTAGAGAGCTTTTGGGCCACAGATTTTCTTGGACCAACTCAACGATTTGGTAAGGAAGAACTCGACAAGTTGGTGGCTGGATGAGAAACCTTAAATTTTAGGGTTATGCACCCTATTTAAAGACCTTATGACTCATTGTTGGCCTCCATTATTGTCCCCTCAGTCCATAGAAACCCTAGTTCGTACCTTATCTCTCATCTTGAGTGTGTGTGACCTTGGAGTGTGGTTTTTGGTGCTCTTTTGGAAGGAACTTGAAGCTTGAAGAGGATTGATGCAGAGGAAGGCTTTAGATCTGGGATTTTCATTGTTGTTTCAGCCATTTTGAGGTATAAAATTGATATCTTGATCATCCATTTGCTAGATCTCTTCATTTGAAAGTTTATGGCCATTATTAGCTTATTTTGGGACCATTCTTGGATTTGAGCATGTTTTGAAGCTATGACTTCAGATCTGGACATCTCATAGCCTCCATGGACTTAAAGTCACCAAATTTATCAAGTCTTAGCCCTCTTACATGCCCTAAGTCCGTTAGTAAGCTTTGTTTTGGTGTTTTAGCATCTTTATGCCATGCATGAACGTAAAGTTAGCAACTTTACGTGGTATTTCAGTTCTAAGGGACTAGATATATGGTTTGTGGCACTAGATTCGCTTGGAAATTGGCTGAATGCTTTAAGGCTAAGAGAAATTTACGAGTTGCCTAGCCAACTCGACGAGTTGAATTAGGTTGTCCCATTTTCTGGATATTATAGAAACTCGACGAGTTGTTCTAACAACTCTGTGAGTTAGGTTAGGCTTTTCTCGTTTTTTTTAGTACTGAAGGAACTCGACAAGCCGATCGATGCACTCGACGAGTTGGGTCAACATGGACTGTTGACCTTGGCTATTGACTTTTACTTTGACCAAATTTGACCTTGAGGGTATTCTGGGTATTTCAGGATTTTGATGGAATTAGTCTCATGGTGCTTGTAGGTTGTTGAGTTTGGAGCCGTGATTTGAGAGTTGTATCTTGTCAGTTCAGCACTACTTGTGAGGTGAGTCTTCCTCACTATACTTTTAGGCCAAAGGCACCAAGGTCGGCCCAATGCATTGATATCCCAATAGTTATTGATATGTTGAGTATGAAATAGATATGCATGCTAGTTGATATTCTAGACTGGCAGATCTATAGGACTACCTGTGATACTGTCTGCTGTATGTGTATTTATCTGTTACATGTCGACATGTTGTGTGGGTTGGGTTGAGGTTGTATTGCTCCGTTCTGTAGCCAACAAACCATGGTGTATGCCAAATATGAGCTGAGGGCCATGTAGGGTATGCCAGACTCATACTGAGGACTCATAATCATTCTAAATACGAGCTGAGGGTCGGACAGGGCATGCCAGACTCGTACTGATGGCTAATCATTTATATTCCAGTCTGTGGACTGAGGGAGCAATCCATACATAATTTGTGGGCTCGAGGACAAGCCAGACTTATGTTGTGGGCTCGAGAGCAAGCCAGATATTTGTTGAGGGCCATGGAGGGCATGTCAGAATCATACTGTAGGCTCAGGGGTAATCCAATATATAGAGTTGTGGAGCCATTACATGATGTTATTATGTGTATTATTTGTATGTATCGGTGTTTTGGAGAAACTCACTAAGCTTTGGCTTATAATTGTGGATTTTGTTTCAGGTACTTCGGATGATCGCGGTAATGCGAAGGCTTGATCGTGCACCTCCTCGTGTTTTTTGTCATGATTCCTGGGATTACTATGATGATAAGCTATTTTGAAAATAATTTGAAATAAAAGGTGGTTTTTGGATGTTTGAAAAAGTTTAAATTTTTTTTGAATTTTTATGGATGTTACACAAAGGAGCCGCAGGAGAAAATGACACTCATTTAACAGTCATTTTATAAACCGTTTCCTTATACCTCTCTTATAGTGTGGCTTCGTGACTGATACCTACTAATGATTTGATTGACTTTTTTGTTATACATATAATATTATAACTCTATATATATATATATATATATATATATATATATATATATATATATATATGTGTGTGTGTGTGTATGTGTGTATATAGGGTGTATTTTAAAACACTTTTAAATTACAAGGTTCTAATCTTATTAATTAAATTAACATTTAATTAATTTATATTCGAACTATTTGAGATTTAATAATTATCTTTAATTAAACTTTTAATTAATTAATATTAAAACTTATTAAAGAATAATTCCATTATCTAATTATCTTAAAATTAGATAATTACCTTTTTTTTAACTTCCTTATTTTCCAATTAGGATTTCTAAATTATCTAGTTATAATATTCAGTTTTTAACCATTTAAAACAATACAAAAAATAACTAATAATTATCCCACCTTTTGGCAAGAAAATCCTAAATTTTAACTTTCAGGAGATGGCCACGACGTGGCAGAGGATTAACCTTGTCGTGGGCTTAACAGATTATCGATTTCAGGCTTCTTTTACATTTTCAGTTTCATCTTTATGCACTGATAATTGAACAAGCATGGCTTTGATTCCATTATTGGGGTTTTTAGGTTACAATAACAATATACTTGTTGAATTTCATACCCCGTCCGTCCTAAAATTATTGTCCACACTTGACTTTTAAAGTCTTTCAATGTCAACTTTGACCATAAATAACTTTATTTATGTTATATATAACTTTTGATGAAACGTATAATAATGAAAATACATTTTAAAAACAATCTATTCATATATCTTGTAATATCGCGTTTAAAATAGAATAATTAAATAATAAACCCGGAACCCCGAGAAATAATAATAATTATTATTTTATATTTTTATTATCCAAAATTAATTAGTAATTAGTGAGGTGTTGGTTTCGGGAAGCCAAATGACAAGAATTGAATCTTCGGGGGTTAAAGTGTAATTTTGGGATTTATTTTGCAAAGGATTTTAGAATCCAGGGGGTGCTTGGTATCATTTGGATTTAATATGCAAGGATTTGGATGGTTGGGGTTAAAAGGGTAAATTATGTACCTAAGTTGAAAAGAATTTGTCATGGAAGGGCTATATGGTAACTACTAGGACTTGAATTGTTATGAATCTTGGATGATGGGGGCTGATTTTTAAATTATAGCCTTATAATGAAAAGCAATTAGGAATGAGGGGCCAAAGGTGTACATTGAAGGAAATTTGGAGATGATCGGGTGTTAAACCCATCATAATGCATCGACCTCCTCAAACCCTAACCCTAATATTCTATGCACCCACCGCCCTCACCTCACTTATCTCCGGCGCCGCTATCGGCTCCGACCACCTAGCACCATCGAACGGCTTCAGTCACCGATGATAACGGACACCAATGGAAACCGGGATCGGGCGCTGCATCAGTTGAAGACTGGAGAAGGAGTTGGCATCGTGGGTGCCGCAGATTTGTTACTTTCTAGTCGTCGCGTACTGTGCTGCCCACCCTCTTCGCCTCCCCTTTTTGTTGCACCGCCGCTACCACTTCAACGGCGGTTCCACCGCCATCTTCTTCCGCTATTGGTCGCTACTGATTCCCGTCTCACGATGCTACGTCCTAGCCACAACTGCTACCACTCACCACCACTCTCAGATATGGGTGTGTGCTTCAACCAGTGTATCGCAAGCATGGGGTTTTTTTAGGTTGCTGATTGTGATATGGATGCTCGATGGATAGAAAAAACCGAAGACAAATCACCATGGCCGCCGGCCCTGGTGGTTGTTGCCGATGACGAAGTTGTTACCGCTGTTGCCCGCTTTCTTGTGTCACCATCGTCGCCGTGAGCCACCAGGTGGGTGGCTGGAGTGTATTTTGCAATCTGAAGTGGGTGTGTGTGTTTTGTGTGGCTGGAAAACCAAGGAGGCCACTACCACCATCGTGAGGTGGTGGTTGCCACCATGTACTACTATGTATGTGTCTTTAGTTTAGTGTGTGTGTGTGTGTTATTTGAGATTACATTGCAAAACTGTAATAGGGTGGGAATAATCAAAGAAAACTCAAAAACCACCACCGTAGGGTGGTGGCTGCCGCCACTCGCCGCCGTATTGGGTGGTGGCGTGCTTTGCATTTGTTTGGATTGCTTTTAGGATGCTTGGACACGATTGGACTAGAGCACTAACCACCACCATGAGGTGGTGGTCGCCGCCGTGAGCCACCATTGACCACTACTACCCGAGGTGGTAGTGGGTGGTGCCCGACCAATGAAACCCTAATGGGACCAATGAAGCCTAAATTGACCTAAAAGCCCAATCATGTTACTAATGGGCTAGTATTGGGTTGGAAACCCTAATTAGGGTTCAGAAAACCCTAATGGCATAAAACGCTAATTTTGGGAATTTGATCGGGACACGCATGGAAATTATTTAGTAAACTTAAAATATTAATTAATAATCATTGGCAAATTAACCTATGGCAATATTGGACTTAATGGATTAATTACCTAATGGGTTAAGTAAGAAACACTTAACCGTAATCGACATTTCATGTGGAAACCCTAATTTCACTGGGGCCTTGTGTTGGGCCTTCCTATTGGGCTTTGGTGATTGGACTATTGATGGGCTATCCAAGAAAAAGTAAATGGACCAAAATAATTGGATGAACTTTAGTATAAGGCCCATGTAAAGGACTTGGGCCCAATTTGGAAAATTAGGCCATAGGTGGGCTGTAACTGGGCCTTGATGATTATGTGATATTGGGCCATGGGAATAACAAGAGTTTGGACTAGAATAACCGGATGAGCTTTAAGGAAAGACCATGTAGAGGTCTGGGCCCAATTTGGAAAATTGTGTTGGGTTTTGAGCATTCTAACACTCCTAAGTACACATGCAACCCTAAATACCTTGGATCTATGTTTTCTCTATTATACATGCAAATATAAATATCCAAGGTATTATCCTAACTAGCATACCAAAACATAGATACATAGTAATATAACAAGTTAGAATACATACCTCTTTGTTGTAACTTGACTTCATGAAGCTTGAGTGCCTAGTGCCCCAAGTGTGACACCTCAAATGGTTCACACAACACCATGAACACTTGGAATAACATTGAGAATAAGAATACTTTGGTTCTCTCTAGTGAAATCGGCTTGCCCTCTTAGTGTACTCACACAAGTGCCAATTTCACCAACCAATGACATCTTTATATAGTGTGGAGACTAGGGTTAAACCCATGACCTTTCATTTCATATGATCCATGGGTTAAACACTCCATGGACTATCCATGAAGCTTAGCCCAACCTAAATGAACTTGGCCCACCACACATATATATTTAAGAGTCCATATTTAATTAGCTCCTTTTGATCACTTAATTAATCATAAATTAATTCTTGATCAATACTAATTAAATAATATAATTATATATTAATATATTATAGCTTATAATATATTAATATAAATCACTAGTATCCTTTTTCCTCATCTTGTCAATCCAATTGTCCCGATGCCATGCAACCCAAATGGACCATGCCGGGTCGGGTCAAGTCTTACCGATTATAGTTATGGACTTAGACATTAATCCAACAGTCTCCCACTTGGATAAGTCTAAAACTATTATTGCAAGTATGACTTCATAACCCGATTAGCAATCGTAGCTCTCAAAAGCTTCTGTCGAACTCTGACCTTGCCGATGATCTCTGACCTTTGTCAATGACCTGTCCATTAGATAAGGGATCATATATTCCTCCATTCTAGATATCATATGGACTGAGACATAGATTATAATCATTCTCTTTGTCCATTTGTTGTTTCCCGATTTCTGATTCATGAAGACTGACTAATTGAACAAATCAAATCAATCCTGGCTTGGCCAAGCACTCACATGTGTCATCATTAAATAATCGAGGGGACCTCATATATCGCTTTTATCCCGAAGGTAAAAGGAATGGATAAACTTCGACTCATATGGCTTGATCTACTACTTGTTGAATCATACACAAAGGCACGTTTTATAACATCGATTTACCAATGCGTTTTCATGCAATCAATTTACAACCAACTCATAGTAACAATTCATATCTCTAGGTTTGAAGAATATAAGATATTATCGTCTCATGATCACTCATGATAAAATCCATGAAGTGATTCCAATGAGCGTGGGTTGAATCCAATACTCAGAACTTATGAGCACTCATGAGTGTTGTAACCCCACTTTATCGAACAACGTAGACCTCTACAAGCCAACCCATGACAATCTTGATTCATATCTACTTCCAACATATGACCGACTGTGGATGGTTTGAATAACTTAGTCTTTCAGGAATAATGACCTAGTTTATTCTGGAAGTCAAAACATGTAAAATGAAGCACAAGAATAATTGAATCTGATATAGTATCAAAACCTATGAATATAAATAAAACACCTTTTATTTATCACCATACTGATTACTCATTATTCATTGGTTTGGTTTTATCAACTTAATACTTCAATTAAAAACACTAGTTGTCCCATGCTCCAAGCATGTACACTATGTTTTTTCTAAACAATAGCTTTGCCATACACTAAGTATGCACTCTATGTTTGTCTATGATCCTTACTTTGTGAAATAAACCAATTGAACATAATTTCAATGATTCTAATTTCAGACTCCCAAATCGAAATCTGTTAGATTTTAAACTTATGACACTACCCTCTTGAAATGAATCTGTACAAAGTCACAAAGACTTGTCAACAACCATTACAAGGTATTCCAATGAAGACCTACTCCATGGACACAGAGCCTTATATTCAAAGTATGCATTGCTTTGAACATGCTTCTTGCACTAAGTTTTTCTAATCTTACACATATTGCTTCTATATATGGAGACAACTCCATATTCCCATTTTGACTATCATTTCTGAACAAGAGTTATCTCTTTTCAAAATATGTCAATATGGTCCTTCCAAAAATTAACAATATACTTTCAACTATCTCTGAGCAACCAATCTTTGGTAAACCTTCGATTGTCCTCGAAAATTGCTTAATCATTTTAGTCATATACACTTCTAGACCTTTTCCCTCTTAATGCCCTAGGCATTTGGAAAATTTAGAAAGGATGAATATTATAACACATGCAATCGATCCTATATCTGAAGCATATAGGACATGATTCATGATGTCTCACATAAAGACATGATTCTAGACCAGTCTTTTCTGTAATATTTCTATTTGCCAAGTTCTCATTATTCTAATTATGAAAAGGGATGTCGTAATCATAATCAAATTTTAGAACGCAAATAATAGACCCATATATAGAATTTCCTTATGTTGAGTCATTTCAACACAAAATGCATATATATCCTTGACTAAATATGATTAAAACCTCAATCTAAGCTTTTATGTTTTTAAATGATAATTCAATTTGATCCTTAAAGCTAAGGATCATAAATTTTTTGAATCATAAGATATTGTTCAATGATCACAACACACTCATTGAACCAAAGTTCTTTTCATAAGCCACAAAAGAGCTCAATTGACAACATGAAATGCAACTTGAATAACATATTCTAATGCATAATAGATTTTAGGAACGTTTTACCAATCATCATGGGACTAACATTGTTGGGTAAAAGTCAATTTATATAATTTAAAAGTAAATGAATGGCAGCATAGAGTGTTATAAAGCTCGCCTATTTCCTAAAGGGTTCATACAATAGGAAGGAGTTTATTTCTTTGATACTTTCAACATTGTGCTTAAACTGGCAATGATTTTGGTTTCTCTGCCAAATTGCAATTAAAATTCACCTCTGACAAGTAGATATTAATAATACTTACATTAATTGTGATTGGCTGAATATTGTTTATATGCACCGACCATAGGGTTTTATTATTAATGTCAGACCCTCCTGTTAGAAATAGTGTCCAAGGTTATTACCTAGTTGGTAATATTTCTAAATAATAACATGATCTTTTAGGTTGACCTCATGCCACAATTAGCAATAAAGAAATTGGGGAAAACAAGTTGTTAATTTATTGAATAAGACAATGATTATCCTTTAGGAATTTGAATTGCTTAAGGATTAATCAGTTGTCTATAAACAAGATGCTAGGGACCAAACCCTTGTTGATGATTCCCTCAAAATTTCATTCACCCATATCATGTATCTCTATTGGATCGAAATTTGTATCCCCTCTCTTGGGATATTGAAATTTCGACTCATCCCTTTTAGGGTTTTCCTTGTTTTGATTCTTGGAGTCTTGGGTCTGACTACATTAAAGGGATTCTCCTTTGGGTCCTTCATCCACTGAAAGATTGTCAGTCACAAGGTATCAATCAATAGATCAAGAGGTATGTATTTAATCCATCTCTTTAGCTGAATTCGAAAGTAGGTTGCTATAACTAGTAAAACCTAGATATTAGGGTGCATGTACACTTAGGTAAATTTTCATTGTTTATGTTTCCTTTGATAAAGTGTATTGATGCTAATAAAACCCAACACCTCATGTATATTTCACTTATCGAAATATTTATACACCCTCAAACATGCACCCTCGTGCTTGGTTCCATAAGCTTTAACCGTCTCTCCATCAACATGGTTTTAAAATCTTCATCTTTGAATCCTCTATGTTCATCAAATGGTGTGGTCGGGATGTTGTTTATGGTCTAGTCTATGTTGATGACTTGATTATCACTAATTCAAATTCCAAGTTCATAAAGGATTTCACATATAATCTCAACGTTGCATTCTCCTTAATGAACTTAGGTAATCTTCATTGTTTCTTAGGATTAAGGTTCTTTTTTTATCCATTTGGTATCCTACTGTCTCAAAAGAAGTGCAGTAATGACATTCTTGATAAGTGAAAATTAATAGGTAAAAAGCACACCTCCGTATCGTCTGACTCACGCTTATATGATGATGGTGACCCAATTTTGGACCTTCGTTTATATCGGATTATTGTAGGTACCCTTCAGTACGTTACTAGCACACACCATAAAATTCATATGCGGTTAACCAAATTGTGTCAATTCATGCATAAACCAACATAATCACATTGGTTAATAGTTAAATGGATATAGCAGTACCTAAAAGGTATCATATATGATGGTCTTGTGTTTAGTAGAATGTGGGACTCCAATATTGTCACTTTTACCAATATTGGTTAGGCCTTAGGCTTCTGACCAGGATGACTATCAATCCCAACATGTGTTTTAAATCATTATGGTGGGAATCTTATCAGTTGGTATTTGCATAAGAAAAGGTTATATTTTCCTCTTATACTAAATCCAAATATCTGTTTATTGCATATGCAGATACCAAGCTTATATTGATCAGAAAATTGGTAAAAGATTAAGCATGCCACCTATTATTCTATGTGAATATTCATATAACTTTGCTCACATCTAACCTCGTCTTTCACTAACAGTTCTAAGACATCATGATCAATCTGGATTGCGACTAATACAGCTGGCACGCGCCGCGAAGTCAAGTCCTTCCAAAAAAACCTTCTTTCAAATAATCCTTAATATAAATAAATAAACATATCAAGGAAACAAACATTCCAAATTAAAAAGGCATTCAATTGCGTTATCATCCCTAACGTTTGGAAGATTGGATAATATTGAGACTTATAATTACATGTGGTTCAAAAGAAGGACGAAAAAAACATAGCTTAAACTCATATTTGCGGTGTCGTTTTTCTTTTAAAGTTTTTCATTTGTAAGTTATTTCTAACATCTTGCTAGTTTTAATTTAGCTGATCTTTCCTGATATAAAAAAAGTTTAAACTAAATTTTATAAACTTGAATAGAACTTGTTGTATATTTCAATTTCTTTTTGTCATCCAAATACTAAATCGAATCATCGACAAAATTATATATTTATTATATCTTGAGAAACATAAAGTTTAAATGATGAGAGTAAATTCATAATCTTTTAATAGGGAATCCTGAATTTGAGGCCACCCTCACGTGGGCAAATGAATTCCACAACAATCTTTGGTAACAACCCTTTTGCCCAAGCTCCACGACCACAATGCAGCTCTTTTATTGTTAATATTTTTTTATTATAAAGTTATTATTTAAATTATTTTTACTTGACTGAAATTTAGAAATAAGATTAAAATTTTGCTAAACATTTATTTGTTTCATATATATTTTTAATAGTAAATCGCACAATCCAATGGGTCTATGTAGGCCTGTTATTTGAGTATTTCTTTTGGAGGTTTCAAGTAAGTGGTGATTAAAAATTTATCCAATTTTCAGATCGTATATTACTTCGGGTAATCGGATATTGGGTTGGGTAGGTTATATTTAGACCTGACAACGCAACGAGTTTTGACCATGATCCACTCCAAACCCGTGAAAATATAATGGGTTTGGAGCATAATTTATGATTCGTTTACCCATTAACGACGCGAACCTGTTAACCCTTTTATTAAAAAGGTTGGGTATGGATAACTATCGACCCAATTCGTTTATGACATGTCCCGTCTAAAATTTTAAAATATAATTTATTATTTTTATGTTATACATTTGTCACTCTCTGTAGAAGACTCGAGGAGTTTGATCGTTCCACTTCCATTTCCAGTTCCTAATGGCTGAATTCCAATTGACTCTTAATACAAATAAATATGTGGAATTAGCATTATAGTCACAATCGATAACCAAGAACAAGAACAAAACGCTTCACTCTATCTTGTTTCATAGAAGGGTTTTATGTAATTGACATTCCACAATCAGGTTTATTTTCTACAATTCTACAATTATGTGTTGTAATGTATAATTATAACATAATATTAATATTGTAAATGAATCGGATAAAAGGATTGAAAATTCATTGATCCAGTGGATAAGGGTATAAGTTTAATTATTCAAAACTCAATTGGTTACATTGGTTACAGGTTGGGTTTGTATCAACATTTGAAAATTGTTTAACGTAACGGGGATTGGATCAGGGTCGATCCAATCCAAAACTGCTCCATTGTCAGATCTAATTATATTTGTATATATACCCAAAAACTTTAACATGTCCAGTGAGGTGCAAATATTGATGCATAATGTGCAAGCTTTTATCGTAACATTTTTCTCCAATTGTACTTCTACCTTGGGCTATGTGATTGTATAGAAAGGGTTGGGTTTTTTTTTTGGAAACAACTAATAGATTAAAAAGCCAACACCTAGCAAGAAACTAGAAGAAGGGAAAATATAGAATACAAAGAGTATAGAAATAAAAGAATGTTGAAAATGAACAATTCCAGACAAGAAAATGGAGACCTACTCCATTCACACCACCTAGCACTCCCCATTGAACCCCAATGCTTAAACGAAAGGAATACTTGTGCTTGAATGATATTTGTTGTTTTTGTAGGGGGTATTCTCACATGTTTAAATATCCGATCATTACACACCTTCCATAAGAACCACACCATGCCATAACAAATAACATTGAATATCCTCTTATTTTTTGGATAATGACCCCACGTAGAGGCAAACTCTATCAGATCAACCAAGGAGTTAACATGTCCAAGATTGATACCAAACTACGTCATGATCCACTCCTTTGTGGATTTTGCATAATCACACCTAATGAAAATATGATCCACACACTCATGTGAGTTTTGACAAAATCCACAGCATGGGAAGGGGACGATTATACCTCTACTACCGAGAGTTGTTGATGTTGGAATCCTTCCCTATTTTTCCCTCCAAATAAAGCATAACACCTTCAATGGGACCTCCTTGATCCACTCAATTTTAGTACCTCTAATTGATGGGGTATATTCGACCAACTTCCTACGAAGAGCCTCAACTGTGTACCCATTTGGTGCAATCAAACAACGCCATTGATCTAGTTCACTGTTTAGGGAAAAGACCCAATTGCAGTTTCTAAGTGAGATAGATTTCGAGGCAGAGACGACTCAAATGGATCAGCCTTCCAATCCCAAGTGAATCCATCAATTGTAATCCTATTAACCACCAAGCAGAATTTCTTGTTTTCAAGATTATATACATCCGGAAATCTAGATTTTAGATTAGTACCCATTCGTCATGCCAGAATAAAGTCTTATGGACCGAACCAACATATTTTTGCAGCACATTATTGAATTCTAGTCCAAAATTCTATAGATCTAATGTTGTCCCAGTAATGTTACTCCAAATGCCATTTATCGCTTTTCTACACGTCTTATTAAAAGCTCTTCTATTGAGGTTGTGAATCCCACTGATGACCTAACACCATAGAGAGGAGTGTTCCAACCTTAGTCGCAACCACCATTTGACAATTAATGCGATGTTAAGTGACCGCAATGAACCCATACCAAGCCCAGTTTTTTCTTTAGGAGTTATCACTTTATCTTACGATACCCAATGTATTTTAGACTTAGAGTCACAACCACCCCATAGGAATCTCCGACGAATTTTTTCTAAGGCATCCACAACTCCTAATGGAGCTTTGAAGAGGGATAAATAGTATGTGGGAAAGTTGCCAAGAGCAGCCTTTATCAAAGTTAACCTAATGCCAAACGATATATTTTTGGCCTTCCAAATTGAGAGTTTGGAATTAAACCGATCGATAATGGGTTTCAAATTTTTTTTAGGTTCATGTTAGCTCCAACCGGCACTCCCATGTACTGAAAAGGGAAAGACCCTACTTCACAACCTAAGATGTTTGCCCACTGATTTGTTTCGAATGAGGAAGCATAAATACCAAATACTTTGAATTTCCTGAAGTTTACTTAACGCCATATGAGACGTGAAAACATATAAGGATTTTTGCGAGGTTGGTAATGTTATGACAAGACCATTCTCCGATAAATAATGCATCATCGGCATAGAATAAGTGTGAGACCATAGGACCGCCATTAAGAATCTTGATCCAATTGAATATGACTTGATTATATATATATATATATATATATATATATATATATATATATATATATATATATATATATATATATATATATATATATATATATATATATATATATCATGTCTAGTTGATGTGCGTCTATTTGTGTGTAGCTTTTGTTGAATTATTTGCAAATTTATTTATTCCATTATATATGGAATAGCAAGACGACACATGTTCTATCTTTATGTGCTTTTGTGTAGCATTATAATACACAGTCTGATTGGTTTTTTTTGTTGTCACTTTGATTCATATTGCACGCAAATGATTCTTCATCTCATCATTTATGTTGATAATTACTTAAAAGGGTAATATATTCTTCGATTTGTACACATTTGGTCACTAAGTTTATTTTTTTTCATATTTACCCTTCAACTTATTAAACTGTACACATTCAGTCTTTATGACCAGTTATTTCAGGTTAACCGGTTAAAATATCTTAATAGGGTAATATTTTTCTCATTTCGTACACATTTAGTCCTTAATATTTTTGTACACATTTAGTTATTAATTTTTTTTTTGCAAAATAATTTATTTTTGTTTTTGTACTCATTCAATACTTATGAATGTTTTCTTAAAGTTTTTCTCACAACATCTTACATGGAACAATCATTAACGATGTGTTTTAGGCTTTTGATGCTTATATCTATCGCGATCTCGACTACTTTGTTGCTTAGGTCATGTGTTTTGAACGTCATAACTTTTTCATACTATCGCAGATTTTAACGATCTTTATATCTATGTGTTTGTATTTTAGTATACTACAACTTTCGTTTAGATTACTTCTGTTAAAAAGTAATATATTTTTTAATTACGATCTTTATATCCATATGTTTTTTATGAATGCATGTATGAATGTTTTTTTATAAAATCGTAAGTAACAACATGTTATATTTTAACGGGAGTAATGTTAATGAAAGTTATAACACACTTAAACACGAACACGTAGATATAAAGATCGTTAAAATCAGATATCGTATGAAGAAGTTACGACATTCAGAATACAAAACCTACGCCAAACCACAAGATCTATGCAACCAAGCAGTCGAGGCCGTAATGGACATACACATCAATAGCTCCAAACACCTCATCAATCAGGGACGGACGCAAGATTTGGTAGTAGGTGTTGTCGGTCCGTAGTAGATGTTGTCGGTAAGTAAAAAAAGAAATATATATATATATATATATATATATATATATATATATATATATATATATATATATATATAATATATATATATATATATATATATATATATATATCGAAAAATTTACACTGCGTACAGAAAAAGTAGGGGTTGTCGGTGCCACTGCGGGCACCTAAAGAGAACCATCCCTGTCATCAATGATAGTCTCATGATAGATGTCATAAGAAAAACCCTAAATAAATCATTCATAAGTATTGAATTGGTACAAAAACAGAAAATGAATTATTTTGAAATAAAAAAATATTAAGGACTAAATGTGTACAAAATGAGAAATATATTACCATAATAAGTCATTTTTCCCGGCTAAACTGGAGTAACCGGTCATAAGGATTGGATGTATACAATTTAATAAGTTGAATGGGTAAATGTGGACGAAAAAAAAAAAAAACTCAGTGACCAAATGTGTATAAATTAAAAAATATATTAGCTTTTTAAGTCATTATCCTTTCTTATTTATACCAGAGGATGCATTCGCACCAAATTTTTTGATAGATTGTCTTTTTTAACTCGATTGATGGTGAACAGAAAAACAAAGATCCTACATAAAAGCTAGGTCATCACAGTGAACAAAAAAACAAAGATCCTACATAATTTGAGATGCCCATAATAACATAATGATACTAATTAATTCAAAGTTTCAAACCACAAAATATCTTCAAAATAAAAATGTATCAAGTTCCAAAAGATCTTCACAAATGTATTCATTCTTCTTGCACCTTCACAACTTCATCTTCCTCAATTCTATATAAAAAAAGTCAAATAATGTTAGTATTAAGAGCAAAAGACAATGGTTAGATGGAAGAAACAGAGGAGGGTTTTATTTCTCATCAAAGTGAGACATGATTATCAGGAAAAGAGAATACGAATAAGTGGATATTACCCAACAAGTTCTTTATTTTTCAAATTAATCGAGTATTTCGGGTATACACGAAACCCTATAGATATACCTATACCCGATCTAAAAAGAAGTGGGAACCCGAATACCTATATACCCGATACCTGAGTTATTCGACCCAATTTACCTTAATTGAAATGGATTGGACGGGTAATTCCGGTTCCGATTATTTTCGACTGGGTTAGGTCTATGTCAAACCCTCTAAAGTATGTTATGTGGGTTGTCAGTCACATAAAACTATATTTTTTGATGTATTAAGATTTGAATCATGGACCTTCTGTGTAAAATTTGGCACTTCGACTACCAGGTTTTTACAATGAATGTTTAAAATAAAACGAAGTCATGTGGTAAACAACAATTGA
Source organism: Lactuca saligna (assembly GCF_052625555.1). NCBI lineage: Eukaryota > Viridiplantae > Streptophyta > Magnoliopsida > Asterales > Asteraceae > Lactuca > Lactuca saligna. The sequence continues at coordinate 66,439,015 of NC_136417.1, read as the reverse complement.
GTAATCTTATCAATATTTTAGTTTAAATTAAAATGTCAAATTACACAAAAGTCATTATATTATCATTTTTTAATATTCAAACTCTATTATTTCTGTTCTAAATCGAAAATCATATTTTTCAATTTCGTTCAACGTTGACCATTTCACCGGGATCCTCCCAGTTACTTGGTGCAACATGTTGACGTGACAGAAAATTCACCAAATTGCCATTTTTTTTTACACTCCATTGTTTTTAAAATCAAACATCTTCCTCTCAAAGAGCCTCCTATGCTATTTAGATTATTAATTCAATAACAGATGCAATTTTGGTGTTTCAATTCAAACATCTTCATCTCAAATATTCTTTTCCGATCGCTGATCCACTTCATCAAATTGGGTTAAGGCTAGTCATGTCGATATCGGCTATGGTTGCATTCGTGTTGACTGATATCAAGAGACTATACACAAGTCAGATCCATGCCTGGAAGTGGCCTTGCTTAGGTTGTTTTGGTTGGTTCCTAAATATTCTTAGTGGATACATGGTTGTTATGTTGTGTTTAGGGCTTATTCATAGCTAGTTGGGGCAAAATTCATGGTTGGCGAGTAATTTGAGTAAAATGAAAACTTTATAAAATTTGTATAAAAAGTAGTAATATAAATTTTGTAGAAACAATCCCATCAAAAACAAATTTATAAAAATATATTAAAGAAGTTGAAAAACAAAACTTCTAAAAATACTTAAAAAAACGCTAAAAGGAAGAAAATTGTATTTTTATTTTATTTTATAGAAAAAGGTTTGAACAAAATTTGTAAAAGCAAATGAAAGTTGGGACAAAATTGTATAATACAGAATTATGCTTGGACCAAAATTATAAAATAATTTGAAATTTGAGACTAAATTATAAATAAACAAAGTTGGTAGTGATGGTAGCATAAACCGTCCCTTTTTTTTTTTTTTTTTTATAGAATTCGGATGGTCTCGATTCGGTCTTTTTCGGTTTGGTCTCACGATTTTTTTGTGCGCCTTGTTTTGGTATGGTTCTCGGATTTTTTTCGATTCTGTTTCGGTAATGTTTGGTTTTTGTTTCAATTTCCAATTTTTCCTTTAACAAATATATGATTAACATCAAAATAATAGATTAATATTTATTAAAAATGATACACATAAATTTAAACTTTAATAAAAGAAAAAATTGAAAGAAGTTAAATAATGTGATTAGAAATTATGTAACACAAAAATGATATGCTTATAAACTTTGGTTACTTTGTGACCGGTATTGGGTCGGCCATGGCCGATCGTTTTTTAGAACCGACCTTTTTTTCAATCAGATATCATTTTAAAATAGTTTGATTTTTCTCGGATTCAATCCGAGACACGTTTTTTTATGCATGTTGGTATCAGTTTGCCCAATCTCGATTTAGATCAACATGAAAAATGTAAGGGAGTGAAACAAACCCGAATCTTTTATATAGCAACAGGAGTAACATGTTATTTGTCTTCAAATCTACCACAAATTTAATTTTATGATAGATAATCTAAAAATATTAAAATTTTATTAATGATATTTGATAATTATGGCATTTGTATAATATATAACCTAGATGAGCCAATTAAAAGTATGCATATACATTACCTCATAAACTCATAATACAAACCATTAAACAATGATTCTAGAAATACTTTTTTTTTCCATAAAAGTTAATTAAGGTGTTATTTGTTTTTCTGAAGCAAAAATTCATGAAGTCTGCAGACCATCTCTGCAACCCTCTGTAGTAGAAGAGGTAGACCAAACGATTGCAGACTGTAATAAAAAGCGTGTTTATTTTTTTAATATCTGAATGCCGCTGAAGGTATTAAAAAATTAAAATAAACTAATTTTATAAAGTGAAAATTTTAATACCAAAAATTTAATAATGTATTACATTTTAACAAAAATTTATAATATTTCAACAAAGCAATAAAGATATTTTAACGACAAAATTGCAAGTTTGGTCCCTGTGGTATGTCAAAAATTGGATGTTTGGTCCAAAAAGTTTTGGGGTTGTACTGGTGGTCCAAAAGCTTTGATTTGTTGTGGAATTGGTCCAAAGGCTTAACAGCCGTCTACCCCCTCCGTCTGTGTGAGGGTATTTTGTCAATTCACGCTCATTCCTTTGATATCTTATTAAATTAAACCTCATCATCCTAATTAATTGATACCTGCCGCCAAATCCTCTGTGCATTTCGTCGATCGACTCTCCTGTCACTTTCATCTTCATTCGTTACCCAGAAGCCCTAACCTCCAAGTTGAGTTTTTTTATTGTGATCGGTGTTATTTCAGTGTATGAACATACCAATGTGGAATATAAGGCTCTTAGACAAACCGTTCAACGCAAAGGTGGCTTATGGTAAGGATTTTGTAATTTCTCTGTACATTACATGTTTTGTATGTGAAATCATGCTTCTGAACTTATTTTTGTTGTTGGTTTGAAGATGGCCACCCAACATTATTTACCATCAAGCTATACCATGGAGGTGAGTTCACCAAGTTTCCTGATGTTCAATACATTGATGGAAGTGTGAACTATGTTGACATGGTGGATATAGACACGTTTTCAGTTCATGAGTTGGATGCTATCATGAAAGGGTTCAGGTACGGTGTTCCTCCTGTGATTTACTATCACTTCCTTGTGCCTGGTGGAGACTTCCACTTTGGTCTTAAACCCTTAGGCAATGATGATGATTTACGAACTTTTGCCCAATATGTGTGTGATCACAAAATCATGAGGGTATATACTGAACATGGTGAGACAAAGTTACTTACCTACTTTATGAATCCTAAACCTGTTAAGAAGGTAACTATTGTACAAATGGATGAAATAGATGAAAATGATGACAATGAAAACCACACAACTGAGGTACAAGAATTTCCAAGCCCACCTAGATCATCCCCTGTTGAGGTTGAGGTACAACCATTACATGTCGAGGTTCATGATAGACAAAAAGAGCTTATTGCCAATGACTTTATGGAGGCAGCTACAGAATTTGATATTGGTTTGTATCAAAAGATGTTACAATCAAATGCAGATGTTCATGAACATGTACAAGTAGAAGTGGAAGAACATGTTCAAGATGAAGTAGAAGAACATGCACAAGTAGAAGTAGAAAAAAATGTACAAGATGAAGTGGAACTGGATCATGGACATGAGACTGCCATGGAAGACAACTTGGATAATTACATGGATAATTACATAGACAACAACATGGATGATTACATGGAGACTGAAATGGAGCATGACAATGGGAGCAAATCTGATGTAGAAGATGGGAGCATATCTGATAGGGGAGAGGGTAGTCACTGTGATGAGGAAAATGACAGTGAGGATAGTGAGGATAGTGATTGGGTGGATGAGGAGAATATCATTCCTGAAGTTGAAGTGGATATGAGGGATTTCCACATGAGCATTGACACTGAAGCAGAGTTTTTTGAGAAAAGACTAAGGAATAGCATGGAGAAAGATAGAAATCAGGAGCATGAAGATATGGAGTTGGATGTTATTGACAATGATGAATGGGATTCAACAGATGATGATTCTGAGATGGTCAAGAAGAGAAGACAAGTTATTAAAGAATTAGGTAAGGAAAAAAGGTGTTCTTTAGGAGAAGTTCATAAACCAACATTTCGTATAGGACAAAAATATAAAAGTAAAAAAGAGTTGAAAGACAAAATTGCCCATCATGCCTTGGAAACCAGGAAGAATCTTTTTATTAAGAAAAATGATAAACTTAGGTTGCGGGCCACATGCAAAGGAAAAGTAGTATTCAATGAGGGGCAAGTGGATGGACCTACCACTGGGAAGAAAAGTAAAGGCAAAAGTAAAAAGACAAAGACAAGTACTGAACTGTCTTGTCAGTGGGTTTTACAAGCATCTAGGAAAAGTGAGGAAGAAATTTGGTGTGTGAAAACCTACCAACCTGAGCATTCATGTCTTAATACAAGAAAGGTAAGAACGGCCACAGCAAACTTCATCTCTAAACAGATTATGGATCTAGTGGAATCTAACCCAACTGTGCCAATCAAAGCTGTACAAGAACTACTTCAGAAAAGATATCAGGTGAGCTTCTCCAAAGACAAGGTATTTAGGGCTATAGCAGATGCCAAAAAACATGTGATGGGAGACTACACAAAACAATATGATGTGCTGAGAGATTACATATTAGAGTTGCAGTCCACAAATCCTGACACAACTGTGAAACTGGAACTGGTTCCAGAACCAAATCTTGTAAATGCAACTTCAAGATGTTTTCAGAGAATTTATATTTGCTTGGGTGGAATGAAAAAGGGATTCAAAGCATGCTTAAGGGATTTTATTGGTTTAGATGGGGCCTTCATGAAAGGAGCTTACCCAGGGCAGATCTTGACTGCAGTTGGCTTAGATTCTAACAATGGTATATACCCATTGGCATACGCCATTGTTGAGTCTGAGAGCACACAAAGTTGGAAATGGTTTCTAGAGTACCTGGGAGATGATTTGGACCTGTCACAACTTTCAAACTTCACCTTCATAAGTGATAGACAAAAGGTAATAGATTTCCTTGATGTATTTTAGTTTTCTTATTACACTTGTATTATACTAACCACAATTTAATGACTTTGTAGGGCTTAATTCCAGCCATTGCACAGTTGTTCCCGGTTGCTGAACACAGATTCTGTCTTAGACATATCTATGAAAACATGAGGAGGAGATGGAGAACTACTGAGTACAAAGAAAAGTTATGGAACTGTGCCAAAGCCACAACAATGCAAGAATTCAATCGTTTGATGAAAGAGTTTAGTGAATATGACATAGAAGCTTATGAATGGTTGAAGAAGATCCCACCACAACATTGGGCTAGAAGCCATTTCACAGGTAGACAACTCTCAATTCAGTGCTAAGTTACACAAATTTGTTGTATGCTGTTCTAAATAACAATTATCTTGCAGGTAGACCAATCACAGACATGCTTTTAAATAACCTATGTGAAGTGTTTAACAGTAAACTGATAGAAGGTAGGGATAAACCAATAATCACATGCTTAGAGTACATTCGGGAGTACATGATGAAGAGGATTTGCAATGTGATAAAGGTTCAACAGAACTGTGCAGGTCCATTGACTCCAACAGCAACAAAGATCATGGAAACAAACACAATAAATGCTTCTAACTACATAGCCAGGTGGAATTCCTCAGACAAGTATGAAGTACAAGGACCATGGCAAGATCAACATGTTGTTGACATGGGCCAAAGGGTATGCAGCTGTAGGAAATGGGAATTAACAGGAATTCCTTGTAGGCATGTGATTGCAGTCTTATTTGATAAAGCTGACAATGGTGAGGATGTGGGTGAACTTTACACTTATGTACACAAGGTGCATTGGCTTGAAACCTGGAAAGAGGCTTATTCCTACAAGGTAGAACCAATCAAAGGTCGTATCATGTGGCCTGTTAGTGATTGTCCAATAAAGATCAGCCCTCCTCCACATCGTAATCAGCCTGGTAGGCCCAAGAAGAAGAGGCAAAGATCCATGGAGGAAAAATCTCAAAGTCAGAGCCAAACTCAAAGTCAAAGTCAAACAATTGGTGCTAGTGGTATAGATGGTCATGGTCCAAGGGGCAGTGGAAAACTCACAAGGAAGTTCATTACTGTCACTTGTAGCAAGTGTAAAAACAAGGGACATAATGCAAGAACATGTAAGGGGCAATGAGGAAATTGATGTGTTGTCTTGTTGGATTAAGATGATGTAATGTGTTACTTTTGGGAACCATTGTGTTGTTCTTTTGGGTGTCTGTTTAATGGTTTTGATGTTTTTTGGACAACTTTACCCTCCGTTTAGAATGATGTTTTTTTTGGTCATGTAACAAGAATTTGGTATGTGCAAACAATGGTTATTAACTTTGGATGTTCTTTTGTTTATGCATCATTGTCCTTTACTTTTTAGCATCTTTATGTTACTATTAGGTTATGTTAAGCATTAACAGTTTGTCCCATCACTGCTATGTCTAGTAGAACCAAAATATTTGGATGTTTGAAACAAATAACTTCATTACCCACTAACCATAACAATGCATTCACTTTCATGTCCAAAAGAGTACATTCACAAACATAGCAATTTTCCCAAATCTACCACAAAATAAACCACTAAAACATGGAAGAACTACTTCATCAGAAAAAAAACAAACCCAAAAAAAACCCAGCTACATATCAGGTACAACTTTAGTTTTGATTTTTCTTCCTTTATTTTTCCAATATCATACTTGAACATTTGATTTTCTTCCTTCAATTTTCCAACTTCAGTCTTTAGCTTGTTGATTGATCTCAGCAACCCAGGTATTATTGATTTTGATCGTTCACACATTTGAGGGTCGATCCATCCCACAAACCCACATGTCGAATCCTAGCAAAATATAAGAAGGAATTGAGTGATCAGTGAAAAATCTTCATAACCAACCACATGAATACTAACCTCTTTAGGACATCCCCAAAAACGTCGACCAGGGTTCTTATCAGTCCAAGCCGTTCGCAATATCGCCATTTGACCACAAAAACACCTCACCATTGTTGATTTTGAGTTTGGAAGACACGATTTTGATTTTAGCAGGAGGAGATATCGATTTAGGGAAAAGATGAAACACATGTTCGATCTATTAATAAGGAGAGTAGACGTTAGGGGGGGTTTAATTTAATAAGATATCAAAGGAATGAGTGTGAATTGACAAAAATACCCTCACACAGACGGAGGGGTAGACGGCTGTTAAGCCTTTGGACCAATTCCACAACAAATCAAAGCTTTTGGACCACCAGTACAACCCCAAAACTTTTTGGACCAAACATCCAATTTTTGACATACCACAGGGACCAAACTTGCAATTTTGTCTATTTTAACAAAAAAATAATGATATTTCATCAAGAAATTATCATTATTTAATATCGAAACCGAAAAAAACAATTCAATAAAGATAAAAAAAAAAAAAAAAAAAACACGGAAAAAATGAAATAAGATTTCAGCAACATGAAAAAAAAAAGTTGGAAGAGGCAATACAAGTGTTGCGGCAATAGAACACGCGCAACTGTTTTTTACTCTGAATACTTCTAAAAAACAAACATCTGTTAAATTAAAAGTGTTACGCGTATGTTACACCGCGCAACAATAAGATGTTTGAAGATGTTTTTTTTTTTTTTTTTTTTCCAAAAAACAAACAACATTTAAGAAAACATTTTAAAAATATATCTCCTTTTTTCTTATTTTAATGGAATTGTGTATCTGATGATGAAATATTTTATCTTTGGCTTTTCAATAATTGTATGTGTTTTTTTGAAATCAACCAAGAGGACATGAGAAGTGTATGTGGCGTGTTTACGTGTGTGTAGAAAGTAGAGGAAGTGAGGAACTGACTGTTAAAATGATAAAGTGGTGGGGCTAAATTTGAAAATTGGTATAAAGGCAACGGCGGAGCACGACACAGCATAGCCCGTATTTTGAGGGTCGTCTTCTTGGAAACCTAAAAACCCCTTCCAACCCCATTTCCATTCTATTATTTCATTTTTATTTTATTATAAAAATTTTAAAATATGCCAACTTTTGTTTTTTTATATAGGAATCGTCTGATTGACGATGTTTTATTATACTCAACAAGTGAAACAGATGAAATTTGATGATACACCTAAACTTAAAATTGATCAAGGGAGTAAAAGTTAGAACTATTCTATAAAATATATTATATTGAAGCTACGTATATGAAGATGCCATATTTTTAATTAACCATGCTAAACTATCAAACTCATGAAAACATATCACGAATTAACGAAATATCATTTTCCGATAACGATGATCATGCTAGATATTCACGAAATTCATTTAATTTAAACATTCGAACGATTTTTTCTTGTTTGTTGGTGATGCTCAATGAGGGTAATATAGGTAAAAAACAGAAAAAGTTGATGTCGAGCTTTGCCTATTTGGTGTTATGTTTATATAGAAGGCGCAAAATGGCATTCTCTTTATAAACGAAAGACGAGTTATCATGATGTTGGTGGATATTAGTATTAGCACTTGTAGTAGATATTCGGTTTAACTTAGTAATTATATTCAATTTGGTTTTCATTTGGTAAATATATCATTTTCAATAATATTTCTTCCATCTATTATCGTTTTACCATTATTTGTTTCTTTCTTCATTTATCGTTTATTACTTCACTCTAGTGAACAATATTGTTTTCCATCGTCACGAAGATCGAAGATAATCAATGTTCTTTCTTGTTTATCAAAACCATTGTGTACATCATAAATCTACATTTTCAAGTGTTAATCATGAATTCATAATCGCAATCTTTATATAGTAAAACAACGTATTTTCATGAGGTTTAGTACCCAAATTTAGGTGGGGCTGTAATGTATATAACTTTTTCGTTATTTCCTAAGTTCGTAGAATTTTGAGAATTTTTTAATATATGTGTCTTTTTAGCTAACCTTTTTCTTTATGTGATTTTATTTCTTTAATACAGTTAATCTTTTAAACAATCAATTTTTTTAAATCATTGCATGATTTTATTTATGGCTCTTTTTCATGCACGAATTGTTTTCATAGATTTCAATGTTTTATTTATTCGTGACAAATGACTATCATATAACCGCGCGTTAATGTTCTAAGATATGTTTCACGAATTAGCTTAAGCTTTCTTGAAAAAAATACTTAACTTTTGAATTCTTCGGTTCCAACTTTTTTTTTTGTTTGTTATCAAGCAAGAAAATGCCAACAAGGAAAAAGAAATGAAACTCAATGGATTTAATAAATCTTTAACATTGCAAAAGAATACCAAAAACAATTTATAAGAATTCTTACATCTTTGGTAGTCTAAAAATGGAGTAACTACTAATTATAAATGAGATCGGCCACAACAACTTTTCTATCCGGTACAATTATCCACGGATTTGGCAAATATTACTAAAATCTCACTGACCTTTTTCTCGAATGTTGGTGCACCTTCTAAGAGGTGCAGGGTCGGTTTCGGGTCCATACGGCGTGTGCGAAGGCCATTGTCGATTAGGGGTCCCAAGTTTTTTATGTATATTATTAGCAACAAACTATTGACATATTAGTGATGGAATAGTGTCAAATTAGCAATGAACCAATCACAATCTTTAGGGTCCATCTTTACTTTTCACACGTGACCATCAAAATCAGCAACGGACTTTCAAAAGGTAGATTATTTTTACTAAGATTAAAATTTATCTGTTAGTTATAATAGTTCATTCTCTATCATATGCATATATTAGACATACTTGTGTTTTCAAATCATAAAGTACCGTTAGTAACCGGCTTTTTGATATAAGACAAAACTGTAAAACTGGCCATTGTGGTATGTGAAATACTTTAAGTAGAGTCTAAAAAGTTTCCGACTTGTATTAAAGGTCCAAAATCAAGAATTTCCTATGGTTTAGATCCAAAAATACTTGAAATGACCGTTTTGATCTTTTAATTTTTTTTTTTTGTATTTATTTTAATCTTTAATTAATTAAAAATAAAAAATAATAATGGACCCATCCATCTCTCTCTGGCCACCACAATAAGCACACACTCTCACACATACACCCTTTCGATTTCGCTTCACGGTGACTTATTCATTTGATCGATAAACTTGATCAGAATACAAATCAATATTTGATAAAAAATCATTGACAAGATAATTGCTATAAATCTTCAAAGTTGAATATCCACGTCTAATAAAGAATCATACAATAACAAGAGATCTTTAATCTCTCAATTCATTTTGCCAATAAATCAAATTGACATTTTGATCCAGTTTCAAAATCAAACCACAAGTGAATTGTTCGTTAGAAAGCTAAACTTAAACTAACTTCGTAACGATAACAAATCATCAATAGAAAACATCTATATTGTTGATCTTCAATCTCAATTTGTCTCTCTTCCCCACACACTTACGAAATCAACAATCGTTTGAGTATGTATATTTGTTTATGTGTTGAAGAAGGAGGAGATTATCTCAGAAAGTTAGTGTACCTTGATTTCAGATTCAACACACACGTTTACAATTGATACTCACAAACAATTGCACATTGATTATGGTGTTGAGGCTTACAAACAATTGATCGTGAAACACTCATAGTTGTTGAATGATCTGATAAGGATGGGTGGTTAGCCACTAGCTTCTCAACATCAATCAAACACTTATCTAAAATCACCCTCTTCAAACGAGACCCTAGTAATGGCGACTCTGAAAACCCTAGTTCCAGTGGCGGCCATCGTTGCTTCGTCTTTTCCGGTAGCGTCATCGATTAACAGATTTGTGCTTGATGACAATAAGCGAGAGAGATGAAAGGAAGATGGAGTTGATTTCTTAAAGAGAGTATGGTTGGGTCGATGCTTCTGATGGTGAAGATGGTACTGATAATAGAGTTTTAGACCAGAAGTATGAACAAGGTGGATAAATAGATATATATATATATATATATATATATATATATATATATATATAGAGAGAGAGAGAGAGAGGTCACCTGTGGGGTGGGGTAGATAGGCACAATGTTTTTATTTTTTTTTTATTTTTGTTTTAATAAAGTGTTTACAATAATATAAAAAAATACAAAAAATAAATGAAAAGGGTAAAATTGTCATTTCAAGTTTATCAGGGACAAAATATAGACTAAAACCACATGAAATTCTTGATTTTGGATATTTCATACAAGTTGAAAACCTTTTGGATCTTATTCAAAGTTTTTTGCATACCACAAGAACCAATTTTGCAATTTTGTCTTGATATATCAATTCGATCTCTATCATATGTTTTGTCATGCAATTTTATTAATAAAACCAATATATTTATCAATATACGAAGATTAGTTGGAATCCGGAAATCATTTTGACATAGTCGATATATATATATATATATATATATATATATATATATATATATATATATATATATATATATATATATATATATATATATATATAACCACATTTACAAAAATATGAATCTAAAAATCACTAATGACTAATTTCATCTCAAATATTGTCTTCCTTTCATGTGTTATTATTATATGTTATATGATGAAAGTAAGTTCATCGAAAATGGATTGTCGATTAACTCACACATCCATCTAATCGCACTCTTAAATCTAAACATTTTGTCCATCATAGGACTTGAACGGTTGAACCCCCACCACTTAGGAAGTTACATACTTTCGAACACATGATACCGTAGACGGATTGAATAATATTTTAATTTTCCATTATTTCTACGTGAAAATTAAGTCCAAAAACCCATCTGGTTTGACAAAAAAAATGGCATCAAGTCTAATACCTCGTCACTTGTTATACGTGAGATACTATGTGTATCTCATGGTATTGAATTGTAAACTGATTTTCAGCTTAAAATATAATGCATCAACCTCTACTACTAAGTAAACTATATCAAGAGAATCATGGTATTACTTATGAATAACTTGAATTATAAAAGTTGAAGTCAATAGTACTATCGAAATGAAAACAAAAAAAAATGGACAAGTTACAAACTCGAAAGCATATCGTTAATGTCGGATTGGAGATGTAGATGAAGGCACAAATGTGTCCCGAGTTATATAACATATTGATTAAATGAACCATATGAGAGAATAAGATAAGAAACTTGTCAACTTTTTTTGGAGATAAGTATTACATTTATAAATGGTATGTTCGCAAAATAAATGAATTATGCAATTAGTTTACAGGACAGAGTTAATGATGCTAAGTCATGTTTAAAGTGCATCGTGAGGGGCATCATGGGGGAGGTGCTTTTAAAACTTTCAATAAGTTTTGTACAAAAATTACTTCAACGACCAAGTTAAACAACCAAGTTCGTAAGATTCAAATAGTCATTACAATCAAACAAAAAGTACAAAGTATTTAGTATGGAATAAAATTACAAACCATACATAATGATATGTAGTGGTTGGGCTAAGATCCATTAAAGAAACAAGGAGGAGCCTGTAATAGTAGATTTCAAACCTTATACACATACATCATAGTTCAATGGGATCAAGTTCACTCTTTTGCAATTGCAATGGTTATCTTGAAGCTAACATGCTATAATTTTCAGTATGTAAATGAACGAATTTTTAAAGCTAATAAGACACCATATATTATCATATAAACATCATGCTTAGTTATTCAATTATTTTTATTGGTTGAATTTGTTTTTTTTTTTTCCTGAAAAAGCTAGTTATAAATAATTAATAAAATGTTGACTTTTGATAAAAGGTGTCTATGGAATGTCTATTTTTCATAAATATTTGGTAAATTTTACTTTCTATATTTATTTCCATAATATGCATCATACTACATGCAACCTTTTGCAAGACAATACAACACTTTCGGGTCGATGGAACATATTCTACATCAATGCTAACACTGCAAATTTTGACAATCTTCTTAATTGTTCTTTCAAATAGGATTGAATGGTAATTTTCTCTTCTATTTGATCGAACTATTTAAGATATAATCTCACAAAACACAAAAATATTGTTATAAAAACTATTATTTGGGTTTTGGTTTGATTATAATTAAGTCAAAAAGATATTAGAGCAAATGCATCAACGCATACAATTTGACATAAACTAGTTGATTAATGCATTTTGCAAAACAATATATGGAATAATAAATAGGTCATTAAAAACTGGACATTGTGGCCCATTAATTCTATATGGGCTTGATCCAATACACAATCTGAATTCGGAAATCTGGAAAAAGCTATTTGGCAAATTTGAGTAGTAGGGGCACTGATACTGAGAGGAGCAGTAAACACGAAGGGAAAAACCGTCAGCTGAACGGCGAGAGGATAGTGGCGGAGGAGCAAAAGAGCAGGAAAATGGCGGCGGCGCGGTTAGCGGCGGGGACTGGTTTGGTAAAGCTGCCTCCAGTAACGTTTGTGACAGGAAACGCGAAGAAGCTTGAGGAAGTTAAAGTAATTTTAGGGCAATCCATTCCGTTTCAGTCGCTTAAGCTCGACTGTATGTATATTATTCAATTACTTCTCCCTAATAATCTCCGAAACGCTATTGAGTTACTGTGGTAGTTCGATTGATCGTTTTGTTAATTAACAGTGCCGGAACTGCAAGGCGATCCTGAGGATATCGCGAAAGAGAAAGCTCGTTTGGCCGCTAACCAGGTACACACTCGTAAGCTGTAATCTCCATTGATGTTCTTCGAGAGTTACATTTTGCTGATTGGGAATGTGTGTATGTAAGTAGGTGAAAGGACCGGTGCTAGTTGAAGACACTTGCCTCTGTTTCAATGCTCTTAAAGGCCTCCCTGGTTAGTATAAGATTCTGGATCGATATGAGAATTACAGTTAATTTGAATTCATTATGGAATTATCTGTTGATTGATTCTACTGTTTGATTTCATATCTTCAACCATTGTTTTGTTTGCAGGACCTTACATGTAAGTCTCCTTTGCTGCACTTCCTTGTTCATTGCCTAAACTGATAAAAACAATTAACTTTCTCTTACATCAATGGATTCACAGCAAGTGGTTTCTCCAAAAGCTTGGACATGAAGGTACTTAAATCAATTCCTATTCGAAATGTGACCTTGATCTTATCATGTTTGTTAAGCACTTGAAGAATCACTTTTGTAGGTCTAAACAATATGTTGATGGCATATGATGATAAATCAGCCTATGCTCTGTGTATATTTTCTCTTGCTATAGGGCCAAATTTTGAACCCATTACATTTGTGGGAAAGACCATGGTATGCTTTATATATATATCATTCTTCTTGTTTGCTTAATTTGTATTACAAAGAATTTAACTCAAAAATGTACAATTTCTCAGGGGAAGATTGTTCCTGCAAGAGGACCAAATGACTTTGGATGGGATCCAGTTTTCCAACCTGATGGCTATGATCAAACGTAATTCAACTTATATATGATCATATGCATGATTCTTGATCAATATGAGTGCAAAAAGTAGCAGATTTATTTGATGTTTTTTGTTTTTTTGGTTATTGTTGTAGTTATGCTGAAATGCCTAAGGAAGAAAAGAACAAGATTTCTCATCGTTCAAGAGCTCTTGCATTGGTGAAATCCCACTTTGCAGAAGCTGGGTATGTTTTTGAATAATTTCACATTCTAATATCATTTTTGTAGTTTTAAACAATGTATTTTTGTGGGTGTGAGTTGTACTTTGTGTTTTTGGGTTAATAACTCTATATGACTGAATCTTTTGCCACTTTTGATGATGGAAGTTGGATATATTCGTGTAAATTTCCCTAACTTTTTCTTACAATGTTGCTCCAATTTTTGTTACAAATTTGTTTTTGTATGTTTTTTTTTTCAAAATTAGGTATTTTTACAAATTTACACTTTTACAAAATAATGTAATTTTTTACATAATTTTTAACTTTTTTTTTTATGATAAACCCCTTTTTAAAAAACATTAGACAATTTTTAACAAGTGCATTTATATTTTTTTCTAACAAACCATGGATAAACACTTTTATGTGATTAAATTTAATATTTTTGTTAATAATTGTTTGTTGTTGTGTTATACATAAGGTCTCCGATGCATTGCACTAAGTGTAATCCCTAGTTATGTAGATATGTATTATACTAAATATCATTTATTTGTATATTAAAATAGTTTCTAACTTATTTAATTAAAATGTACAAAAATAAATAAAAAGTCTATATAGACTATAACGAAAAAAATATAGAAAACTTAGTTTAGAACGTTTAGATTATGCGATGAAAGATGAGTTATTCACTTAAACTGATAATATTTTGGTTCGTTTTATCACCAAATAATCAAAGAATATCTGAAATTAACCATTTAAATACCAAATTTGCGAACCAAAGGGATTGTAGCATAGCTGAAGTTTGATGAAATTTGTAGCTTGTAAATAAAGTAAAAATATTCCAATTCTGTAAAATGATTTTCGTTTTCCAAAAAAATGTAGTTTTACAGAATATAATAAAATGCGAAAGTAGTTTTAAGATAGACATTTCTGTAAAATGTCTTTAAAATTAAAGTTGAACTAAATGTTGGACGCCATGGGTTCGATTCCCCATCACGCTGTGTTTTTCTTTTATATTTAGAGCAACAAAAATTCTGTAGAAAAAAGGTTTGTAGACATATAAACATAGAACCTAACGAGAGTCAAACATCTTAATCACTTTAGCTAAAAGTTTATTTCTAAAAAAAATCTACAGAAAAAAGGTTTGTAGACATATTAACATAGAACCTAACGAGAGTCAAACACTCAAACATCATAATCACTTTGGCTAAAAGTTACTATTTCTGACGAAAATCTGCAGAAAAAAAGATTTGTAGACATATTAAACATAGAACCTAACGAGAGTCAAACATCTTAATCACTTTGACTAAAAGTTATATTTGCAAGAAATGCTTATCTTAGATAAGCGATCCACAATATTATTTTTCACGAAAAAGAAATCTGAAAAGCCATTGAAAACCAACACGCAAAATTCGTGAGTTTTCGCATCGCAAACTAAATTTAGAAAAATGCAAAAAATATATTGGTAAGAGATAAGATTGGAGAGTTGAGCATTGAAAAAGTAACGTTTGTATTTTTAATGAAAAAAAGTACGTAGTTATTTTATGATATTTCTAAAAGATGAGTTATGAAATAATATGAAAAACCTACATATGATATTCTAAATTCTAATGACCAACTCAAAGTTATAAGGTTCTAGGGTGTCGTGTATTTTTACTGTAATCATGTTGATTTGGCAGTTTTATCGGCGGTCAACACCAATTCTCAATGGTATTTTTACCGACGGTATACCGGTAAATTTCTACTGAAGAAATAAAAAATGATTTTTGTCTTTCTCTGTCTACTGTCTCTCTCTATCTAATTCTTGCCAAGAACAACACCCTTTACTTCTTTTTTTCTTTTTTTTTAAGTAGTTAAAAAATACAAATACATCACTATACCGCTAGATACCGTTTAGCCTAATGACCTAAAATCCAGAATATCATTTAACATTATTTATTTTCTCAATGTTCCATACTTTGATTGCAAGTAGATTAAGGTTATAAGGTGCGGGAGGCTTTTACCAATAGTAGAACATATGTGGCACTTTTACCGATGGTGAACACCATATCCATACTTTTTTTTTTGTGAATGATAAATCTTATAGGTGAACTTCCATTGATAACAAATCTCAATTGTAAACATTTTCTTATTTCCTGATCTTGTAATTTTTTTTTTATTTTCAACATAAATACCACCGTATATATATCATTGGTAAAAAAAGCCACCACAACCCATTCATACACAAAGTGTGACAAAATTTGTAAAAACTTAGTTGATGCTTTTATGATATCCTTTTACCATTGGCCAAAAAAAAAACTATCAAACATTTTATGTTGGAAGGAGTGGTGTCACATTTGTCACGATTCACATAGACAACACGTCAAATTTGTCACACTCCTTTAAAAATTTTCTATTTACATGATACGGGTTGCCACACTTACAATGATATTTTTCTTTTAAAATTAAATAATTTAAAAAAATAAACATTTCGAACATACTATTTTTTTTTAAACTAAAATTTCATTAACTTCAAAAAAAAATCACACACTTACACTTAAAAAAAACAAAACACATTTGAAATTAAAATAATATGCTCTTAAATTAAAAAAACATAACACACTTCAAATAAAACTAATACACATTTAAACTTAAAAAACATAACACACTAGGAAAAAATCTAAAATAAAGACAATGAGTTTAAATTTGAACAAAATTGGGACTGACTTATAATTTGTCAAAACTCAACAAGTTTGAAATCTTTGTTAGTTTCAATACGGTAAACTTCAAGAATATTCCCTAGTAAAATATTTTCATTTTCACAATTTCCAATTTCATGCATCATCCTACGAAACACATTGTTAAACTGATTTTTAAGTGCATTTGCGTGCCTCCATTTGGAGTAGATTTCTTCTTTACCTCGAGGGACAAGGCTTTGCGGTTGTTTTTGTTGGTGACTCTCCTCCAAAAGGTTATTGTAGGGAGGTTAATGCGGATTGGATCTTCTGTAACATCAACCCATGAACAAGCCAACATCTCTTCTTCGGGGGACCAAAAATGAACCACACAAGCTATTAGCGATTAGGTTTTAAAGAAAATTAAAAATAAGACAGTTAGGAGAATTAAATTAAGATAATTTGAATGTGGTGAAGAATGAATAAGGATGATGGTATTTATAGTTGAAGATTGAGGGTTTAAAATTTGAAATTTTGAAGAAAAAAACGATTATATTTTTGAAATTGAGTGCTTTTTGAAAAGAATGTATTTTTTGAATTTTTTTTTTTTGAGTTAATGGGTAAACAAAAACATTTTCTCTCTCATCGGTAAAACATCACCGAGTTGCTGAGCCAAGCTTGACATTTTGAGGCCTCGGCCCGGTGTTTGTCGAGAATGCCAAATTCGATGTCGAATCCACTCCAATGAGCCTTTGCCTAATAAGTAGAATTAGTAAATGTGTCATGTTGTGTCGTGTTGGGTTGAGTTGAAACATTAAATTGATTAAGAGAACTTAACCATACTCCACCCCGTTTAATTATCGTATCGTGTCGTATCAATCCGTTTATTTTCATGTCGGGTTTCCGTGTTAGAGTTCAAACCTTTTAAATGTGTTATGTCAGGCCGGGTTGAAAGATTAGGAGTTTTGACTTTATTGACCACTGAAGTCTCAAAATTGTCACTACTTAGCCACTAAAGTTCCATCGTGTTAATAAAGTCTTTAAACTTTCAATTTTGTCACCATTTAGTCATTGATACATTTTATATCAAGTTCTAACATGTTACCAACCTACTTGCTTAAGTCCTTATTTTCTGTTTTTAATGCTGTTGTCTTGATTATTGTTCAGAAAAAAGTAAGCAATTTTTATCACATATGTCCACATGGTGCTAACATGGCATCCATTGGAATTAAAAAAAAAACTTTTTAAAATTAAATCCACTCTAAGTATCAATCCTAACTTTCATCATGATCATCTTGCATTAAACCCTAACTTCCATCCATAATATTTTTTCCATTGGTCGACGACCAAGATCACGAGCTTCACTTAGCCTCCACCTCCACAACTACTACCATCATCGGGTTTCGGGTTCCCTTCCTCCATCAGAGACAGTGTATTCAGAGGATGTATAGCAAGTGATGACTTTGGTATTAGGATGATGACATACCAGCGTAATTGCACCAACAAAAATCATTGTCCTTATGCGCCTCATCATAAAGTCTCCTATCTGATCAGATAATCCTGGAGCGAAGGTTGTATTGTGGTGATGAAGACATCACCCTCTGCGTCTTCTCTCAGTTCTTCATTTTGGTGTGCTTCTTCACCGATGTCGAAAGCTGGTGTCAAACCCAACAAATAATAGGGGTACAACATACTCCAAATACACTGTTTTAATGCACTAAAAAGTGGTACAAGGCACGCAGGGTCAAACCACAGAGACACGGGATAAAAGTCTATACTTCTTTGCGCAAGGTAATTTGATCACAAATGGGGTTTTGTTTGCAAAAGTAAAATAATAAAATGACAGTCTACTTTAAAAGCATGCATAAAATGAAATAAACATGTAAACAAAAAGATTGAATGATTCTAGTTCTTGTTCTCAATGTTGTTATTCAACTTGATTATGGTTTGATGTAGTTCATGATTGGTATTCTAAGTTGGTATTGAAAGATATTAACTCTCACTAATACCTCTCGGTTGCCAAATTATCTAAACAAAACACACTCTTTGACTAGACCTAGCTTTACTAATTCAACCTAAACACGCTCTTAGATTGTATTGAAAAACTACATGTAACGCCCCATTCCGGGTATGTTATTCAAACAAAGTATTTTCATTTCTGAAAGGGGTACTCGATGAGTCTGTAGCCCGAATCATCGAGTAGAGACGGGGTGATCACATGTTTTCAGCTGGCGAATCGACGAGTCTATATGTTGGACTCGGCGAGTCCGCTTGTTCGGATGAAGCCCTAAATTTTAAGGGTTTGCACCCTATTTAAACACTCTTATGTGCCTCAACCTCGCCTCTATCACCCTCAGAACCTCTTCCCTGTAAACCCTAGCCCCTTTGTTGAGTTTGAGTGTGCTTGTGATAGCTTGGAAGCTTTGGGAAGGAAAGAAGATCCATAGAAGGGAAGGAAGATCCAGGAGCTAGCCTACATATGTTCTTCAGTCAGGTAATGAAGTTATGACCTTGGGTATTCCTCCATTATAACCTCCTTTATGCTTTTTATGCCTTCTTTGGAGCCTTTTATGATTCAAAACTTGAGATATGGACTCTCCTTGGATGAAAACTTTAGACCTGGACTCTCATTGCATTCTAGATGTATAAAGTTTCAGTTATGGTCGTGATTGAGGTCCCTCTTCAGCTTGGAACCCCATTAAGAGCTTAGACTTGGTATTTGAAACCTTTAAAGCCATGCATGCACGTAAAGTTTGCAACTTTACGTGATAAGCATGCCCTAGAAGCTTGGATATGTGATTTGGATCTGCTGCATGGATCAAATCAGGTCTGTATAAAAAAGGGTTTGAATGGAGAGTCGCAAGCTGGACTCGGCGAGTCATATGAAGATAGCCATGGACTTGACGAGTGGGATGAGCAACTTGGCGAGTCCGATGAAGATTTTCCTTAGACTCGACGGGTTGTTCTACAACTCGGCGAGTCGGATGTGTTCTTCCCGAGAAAATTAATGTTTGAGTGGAATGGCTTCATTCCTTCGTAGTTACATGTAAAGTTAGCAACCTTACGTGTTTAATTGGTCCCAAGGGATCAGATCTACGAGTTAGAGGCTGTGGAATGGATTAGAATTCGACTGTATGGAATCTGCGATAGGACTCGGCGAGTTGTTCTTCGAACTCGACGAGTCGAGTCGCGAGTCCCCCGTTTTCCTTCGAGTTGTGAGTTTAGAGTGAATATGTGAGTGGGAAAGGGGCTCGGTGGGTTAAAGTCCGAATTAGTAAAGGAGGGACTCGGCGAGTGTGCGCCCTGACTCGGTGAGTCCGGTCAACTAGAAGTTGACTTTGACCAGGGAGTTGACTGTGACCAAGGATAAAATAGTCATTTTACCCTAAGGGCACTTACAAGTAATTGACCTAGTGTTTTTGGGATTTGTAGTCGGTCGGTTCCGGAGCAACAGTCAGCCACTCTTAGAGTTAGCATCTCAGCAGCCAACACTACGAGGTGAGTTTTCCTTCCAGTAGGAACGGGTCTATGGCCACAATGCCAACCCGTCTAGTAGTTCTGGACCTTGGTCCGATGCAGTAGTTCCGTGTGCTTGAGGTATTTGTGATTCAAGCATGTCTTTGTGTTATGTGTTCCGAACTCCGGTCCGATGCAGTATGCAGTATATGTGTTTATGCTAGTTGGTATGTTTATGCTATGTTATGTTATGCTCAGTCAGTTTCCAGACTTCGATCTGATAAAGGGGACAAGGTCCCAGTCAGTTCCGGATTTCGATCTGATGCAATTAGTTCCGGACTTCGGTCCGATGCAGGGGACAAGGTCCCAGTCAGTTCCGGACTTCGGTCTGATGCAGTTTCCGGACTTGGGTCCGATGCAGATAGCAAGGCCCTGGTTAGTTCCAGACTTCGGTCCGATGCAGTTTCCGGACTTCGGCCCGATGCAGTGGGCAAGGCCCAATATGTGTTTATGTGTTATTATATGGTATGTGATAGTCTGGGGGAGCTCACTAAGCTTTGTGCTTATAGTTTCAGTTTTGGTTTCAGGTACTTCCGCAATAAAAGGGAAGAGTTCGGGATGATGGCATTGCACACACCACAGCTTCAGCTTTTATCCTCGGAGTTTATTTTAGATACTATGTTATGTTGTTACAGTTCTTTTGTTATGACACATCTATTATAACTTTTTGGGATTTATGACGTACGATTTTATGATATTATAAATCGTTGATAACCTTAGTACTATTTAAGCAAAAAAAAAAATTGGATCGTATTTTGGGTTGTTACACTACATTAAGTTTTGTACAAGCTTCCCAACAATAATCCTTTCTTCTCATACGCTCGGAAGTGTGAAAACATGTTATATATGTTT
The DNA here is from genome assembly GCF_052625555.1 of Lactuca saligna. Taxonomy (NCBI): domain Eukaryota; kingdom Viridiplantae; phylum Streptophyta; class Magnoliopsida; order Asterales; family Asteraceae; genus Lactuca; species Lactuca saligna. The sequence goes on along the minus strand of NC_136417.1, from coordinate 66,417,922 downwards.
TACAATAAGAAACTTATTATTTGGTACCAATCATTAACTTAATAGAACGATTAGGTGCCCTAAAAGTTAATTAACAACACAAAAATTCAATTAATGAAAGTAGCCAATCAAACACAAACCAAATTTAAGGATTCTAGTTTAAACAAAAACATAATCACATATAATAGAATCACAAATCAAACATCAAATCATACGTTTCAAGTCAAGCAACCAACATGTTTCGAACAAGAACTAGAAATTAGCGTTTTTAGCCACGCATGGCTAAGAACAAATCTGCAACGACCCAATTTTCACGTCCGAAAATTTCGTTTTAAAACATTACTTTAGAAAAACATTAGCAATTAAAAACATTGTTTGATCAAACCATAACATAACATAAACCATGTCTAAAAGCCAAACCATACAACCCATCAAAATATCAGAGTTCAAATCCCAGTGAATCTCGTAAATGCGGAAACCAGAGTGTGTGCATGATGTGCCGCTACCGTGCCAGCTCCTTCCCCTTCGGTGAAGAGGTAGCTGAAAACAAAACTGTAAAACGTAAGCACAAAGCTTAGTGAGTTCCCCCAACGTACCACATACCATACAAACACATAACATGCATACTGCCAGGCTATTCTGGGGTACCTGACTACCCAGTACGGCCATTCTGGGGTGCCGACCTACCCATACTGCCAGGCTATTCAGTGCACCAGTTGCAACCGAAGGGGACACACTGCAAAGTACTGCAAGGCTTACCCTCCCCAGAACCAAAATCAGGGAACCAACAACAACAACCATCGCAACAACAACAACACCCATGCCAGCGGCAATAACGCAGGGCCTAGCCACACTTGCTTCGGATGTGGGAAGACTGGACACATCCGCCGAGACTGTCCTAACAACAACAATTTAAGAAATGGAGGAACAGGAAGGATGTTGACCATGGGTCAGGGTGAGGCTATTCAAGACCCCTCTGTTGTTACCGGTACGTTTCCCTTAAACCACGCTTATGCATGCATCTTATTTGACACCGGAGCGGAGCGAAGCTTCGTAAGCAATAAGTTTAAGCATTTATTAAAACAACTGCCCCAAAAGCTAAATGAAACCTATACGGTGGAAATGGCCAATGGGAAAACCGAATCCACTGGGGAAATCTACACTGGATGTACCCTAACTCTTAATCAACACGTCTTTCGAATAGATCTAATGCCAGTGTCAATTAGGAGTTTCGATGTGATCATCGGCATGGACTGGTTAAGCCCCCACCATGCCGAAATTATGTGCCATGAGAAGGCCGTTCGTCTTCGTCTTCCAAATCACGAAACCCTAGTAATTTACGGAGACAAATCTAGCATGAACCTTCGCCTCGTTTCGTGCATCAAGGCACAGAAATATCTAAGAAGGAACAATCTGACGTTCCTGGCTCACGTGGTGGATAAAACCAAGGAGGAGATTAACGTTCGAGACATTCCCGTAGCATGTGAATTTCCGGACGTGTTTCCTGAAGATCTTCCGGGAGTACCCCTAGAGAGACAGGTTGAGTTTCGAATCGACCTTATTCCAAGAGCAACTCCTCTCGCTAAATCACCCTACCGGCTGGCTCCTGCCGAGATGCAGGAATTATCCAGCCAACTCAGCGAACTTTTGGACAAGGGATTTATTCGACCTAGTTACTCGCCATGGGGAGCTCCGGTGCTCTTTGTCAAAAAGAAAGACGGATCTTTTAGAATGTGCATCGATTACAGAGAGTTAAATAAACTCACAATCAAGAACCGCTACCCACTCCCACGAATCGATGACCTATTTGACCAGCTCCAAGGAGCTAGTTATTTTTCTAAAATAGATCTACGGTCCGGATACCACCAACTCAAAGTCCGGGAAGAGGATATTCCAAAAACCGCTTTCTGAACTCGCTACGGACATTATGAATTTATCGTAATGCCCTTCGGTCTAACGAATGCCCCTGTCGCATTTATGGACCTAATGAATCGAATCTGCCGACCGTTCCTCGACAACTTTGTCATAGTTTTTATCGATGACATCCTCGTCTATTATCGAAGCAAGGAAGAGCATGGCCAACATCTCCGACAAGTCTTAGAAACTCTGCGATCAGAAAAACTTTACGCCAAACTCTCTAAGTGTGAGTTCTGGCTGCGAAGTGTGAACTTCCTAGGTCATGTAGTCAGCCAAGATGGAATCCATGTGGATCCCTCTAAGGTCAAAGCTGTAGAAGGATGGGCAATCCCGACAACGCCCACAGAAATTCGTCAATTCTTGGGATTAGCAGGCTACTATAGGAGATTCATTCAAAACTTCTCTAAGATCGCCAAGCCACTTACCTCGCTTACGCAAAAGGGCGTACCATTCAAATGGACAGACAAACAAGAGATTGCGTTTCGAACCTTGAAACAAGCTCTCTGTAGCGCACCTGTACTATCTTTGCCTGAAGGAACGGAAGATTTTGTAGTCTACTGCGACGCGTCAAATCAGGGCTTAGGTTGCGTTCTCATGCAACGTGGGAGAGTGATAGCCTACGCATCCCGCCAGCTAAAGACGCATGAAGTAAACTACACGACCCATGACCTAGAGTTGGGAGCTGTAGTCTTTGCCCTAAAGATTTGGAGGCATTACCTTTACGGTACAAAGTGCACCGTCTTCACGGATCACAAGAGTCTCCAACACATCTTAAACCAAAAGGAGTTGAACATGAGGCAACGAAGATGGGTTGAATTGCTAAACGATTATGAGTGTGAGATTAAGTACCACCCAGGCAAGGCCAACGTGGTAGCTGATGCCTTAAGTCGGAAGGAGTACTCTAATCGTTGTACGAAAACTCTCTCGATAACCATTCAATCACACCTGGCCACTCAAATTGCAGTAGTCCAGTCAGAGGCCATGAAGACGGAAAATAGAGCAAGCAAAGTATTGCGCGGAATGGAAAAGAACCTGGAGGCAAAGGAGAATGGAGTATACTATTTCATGAACCGTATTTGGGTCCCTAAATTTGGAGGGTTTAGAGATGTTGTCATGAAGGAAGCCCACAAGACACGATACTCCATTCATCCCGGTTCCGATAAGATGTATTTGGATATTAAACAACACTATTGGTGGCCTAACATGAAGGCGGAAATCGCGACCTACGTCAGTAAGTGCCTTACGTGCGCCAAAGTAAAGGTGGAATACCAAAAACCCTCAGGATTGTTACAGCAACCGACAATCCCTGAGTGGAAATGGGAAGGGATTTCTATGGATTTCGTGACCAAGCTACCCAAAACGTCGGATGGATTAGACACCATATGGGTAATAATTGACCGAATGACGAAATCTGCCCATTTCCTGCCAATTAAAGAATCGTACAAGATGGAGAGATTGACGCGTTTATACATTCGAGAGATCGTGAGACTCCACGGAATACCAACATCTATCATCTCGGATAGGGACAGTAGGTTCACGTCCCGATTTTGGCAATCACTCCATAAGGCGATGGGAACAAACCTCGATATGAGCACCGCTTATCATCCACAAACGGATGGTCAAAGCGAGCGAACCATCCAAACGCTCGAAGATATGCTCCGCGCATGTGTGATAGACTTTGGAAAGTATTGGGATACCCACCTACCCTTAATCAAGTTCTCATACAACAATAGTTACCATTCGAGCATCAAGGTGGCTCCTTTCGAAGCACTGTACGGGCGTAAATGTAGATCACCGTTATGTTGGGCTGAAGTAGGTGACACTCAGCTAGCAAAAACACACACGTCGGACAAAGCACTAACGGGACCGGAGATCATCCGTGAAACCACGGAAAAGATCGTTCAAATCAGAGCTCGATTGCAAGCATCGCGTGACCGACAAAAGAGCTACGCTGATAAACGCCGAAAGCCCTTAGAATTTCAGGTCGGTGATCGAGTACTGTTAAAAGTCTCGCCCTGGAAAGGAGTCATTCGTTTTGGGAAGCGGGGAAAACTAAATCCACGATACATTGGACCTTTTGAAATCGTCGCCCGAATTGGTCCAGTAGCATACAGACTGCAACTACCCGCAGAACTAAACGGTGTACACCCCGTGTTTCATGTCTCTAACCTAAAGAAGTGCCTATCAGACGAAACCCTTGTCATTCCTCTTGATGAAATCGAAATCAATGAGAATCTCCTGTTCGTCGAAGAACCAATCGAAATCATGGACAGGGAGGTAAAGCGTACTAAACAGAGCCGCATCCCGATCGTGAAGGTACGGTGGAACGCAAAGCGTGGGCCAGAATTCACTTGGGAACGTGAAGATCAAATGAAGCAAAAGTACCCTCACCTATTCTAGCATTCTCAAATCTAGCTTTCAAACAGAATTTTGGGACAAAATTCCCTCTAACGGGGGGATGATGTCACAACTAGAAATTTTGTGCCTTGTAACTACAACACTTAAGTCGGATTATGAATCCAAAAACATAAGGGCATGTATGATGCTTACTCTGGGACAACAAAATTGCAATCAAATAGACCATACAAGCATTACAAATAGTCAACAAGCAATTGGAAACCCTAGAAGTTCTTATTTAGGTCCATTTTGGACTAGAACTTCCTTATTGGGCCTAATGGACCAATAAACTTCCAATTTGACTATCTTGGGTTTAGAACTCTTAAATGGGCTCTAATTGGACCCACTTTCATTTATTTCAACATATTGGGCCATATTGGGCCTAGAATGAAATAAATCAAATATTATGAACTATTTTGGACCATAATTAACCTAATTTAGCCTTAATAGCTCATAAAAATCACATTTATAATTAATTGGGGCCAAACATCACTTAACATAACCATGAAATGGGCTTAAGCATACAAGGCCCAATACTCATCTTTTTCTCTCCAAATCTCGGCCCAAGCCCAACCAAAGAAGAGAGTTGACTTTCCTATGCCACCTCATAATTATCCATAGGACTCCCATGCACCATCTCATGTTTTCATGCAAATCAATTCAAGAACCAAACTCCTCTCCTCTCTCTTCTTGCTCTCGGCCGAACACAACACACACACACTCACAAAAATTCATTTCATTCTCTCTAAGTCTTGAAGGACATCTCCTTCCTCCTTCTTCAAAAATTTCGAGAATCAAGAGCTTTTCAAGGAGGTTCTTCCCACAAACACATCATCTAAGGTAAGTTGATGACTAATCCATGATCTAGCTACTTCATTTCATCAAAAATCTCTTCTAAATCTATTCCAACTTGTGATCATGCACCTTAGAAGTCACTAAACTCGAGATCTACCAAGGAGACTTGCTAGGATCGAAATTTTCTTCTTTTCTCTCTTCAAAACCGAAACTACAACTCAAGGTGAGCTTCATACCCCCTTATTTTCGGTTTTTATAAGTTTTTGTGGGGGAGAATACAAGTAAAGGTGTAGATCCATCATTATGTGTATGTTTTGGTTGATTTCTATGCTTATATGTATGTTTTGTATGATTTTGATGCTAGATCTAGTTATGAATTGCTAAAAACCGAGATATATATTATACTAGCATGAAATATACTACTACATACAAAGTATACCAAGAAAAATAGCTAAGTGGCTTAACAATACATACTTTGGGCTAAAAACTCATTTTTTTGATATAAATGTTAAAAATACAAAGTTAAAGGGCCCAAAATGAAATATTTCGAAATCTGATGGGTGAGATGAGTCAAAACAGATTCCATAATGTGTTTTCTGAAAATATACTCTTTTGGAAGATGAAAAACATAAATTTCAAGCTTAATGGGCTAAAAATGACAATTTCGGCCCAATAGGGCCCATTATGCGAAATTTTCTGTTTTGGGGGGCCAAAACTGTGTTTTCCTGTAAAACAGTGGACTATTAGTGTTACATGTACTTTTCAAAGGTTTAAAACGCTTTTCAAATTTAAAAAGGACCAAAGTTGCAAAGATTTTCCAAATTGGGCCAAAAATGTAAAAATTGCGAAAAAGAGGGGTTATAACCGAGAAAACTGCAATTTCAGGGACTTAAACTGTTTTAAATGAAAAATATGCTGAAAAATATTAATTTCAATAATTTTTGGTGTTAAAATGTCAAGAAAAATGGTTTAAAGACTAAACCGGAAATTATTTTACCTAAAGGGGTGAAAAAGTAAATTTACAAAATTAAGAGGGGTTGTAAACAGAAAATTTTCAAGGGTAATTCAATACACTCGTTATGAACAAAGATTGACACTACGACTCTCGATAAATTACAATACACAATATCACCAACAATCGTTATCAAACGAATTGATTCGGTCTCGAATCAATAACAAATCCAAAACTACTAACACTATAACGCTCAATACACATATGAAACTCTTGGAACTCTTTACTCTCGTGGAATTACTCAATACGTCGACGTACACTCCTTAGGCCCAAAAGTTGCAAATCATGCTTGTCGAGCCTAGCTAGCCCGATGACATGATCTTTAGGCCCAAAGGACACTTGCTTACATGTAGTTGGGTCTAATGCGACTCGACCGCGTGTAAAAGGACTTTCAATGGCAAACATGTTGCTGGTCCCCAAGGGTCCTTCAGTGCTGCTAGTAAAGTCGGTAACTCACGATTGCGGGTTGGGCTTCGGGCCCTTCGCAATTGCAATGGTCTTGAACGACGCAGGGAAATACCGAGGGTTTCGCACCTTCACTTTTTCTCTCCGGTCGTGGGACTACACAAGTCCGGGAGGATTGAGTTGTGTGAATAAGTGCGAGTGACGCCTAAGGGATCACTAGCACGGTTGCCAATTGGAGGTTTTCATTAACGTACGATACAACAATTCACCACCCTCTGTATACTCAATGCCTCCGAAGCTCAACGAATACCTCTAACGTAACGAAATAACAGTACCCAAAATAACTAAAGCAAAGTGATAGGAAAACGTCGGGTTTTCCTAGGGTTTTCAACAAGTACACTTACGAACTACATGTCGAATTTCACAACTCTTACGCTTACATCTATAGAATTCAAACAAGCATACTCACGGATCTTCACATATTTTTACGTTATTCTATTTTCAGAAAATATCGGATTTTCTGGTGGATTTTTTTTCAAAACATTACAAACATTGGATTTCAAACATTACTTATGAACTCACCAACATTTCATATGTTGACGTTTTTTTCAAAATACTTGTATTCTCAGGTAACAGATAAAGTGAATGATGAATTGTACTCTATGATGTTTTGCTGTGGTTTAATTTAGTATCGAACAGTTACTTTTGAGAATGTAATGTTTTGGAACAATGTAATGGATGTAAACACTACCAGTTGTATCATTCCAAATGTTGGTGATGCATAATGTTATGTTTCATGTATATTCATTGTGATGGTATTCAATTGAGTCACGACAGCCCCCGGACGTTTCCGCCGTCTGGTTCGGGGGTGTGATAGGTTGGTATCAGAGCTTTGTTTATAGTGAACTAGCATATCTAGCCACACATGGATATGCAACTATAAACCAAAAAGAGGGACTAACATAACTCTGAACAAAACAAGTAAATAAAACACCCTTGCTTGCATTAGGAATAGGAACATAACGCCGAACCAAACAAAAATAATACTAGTGTCTCGGTTAATTCGGGACTGTTCTTAGTGATACCAAGGAGTGAATGTAGCCTGATCAACTACATTCTCTCCAAAGTAAAACTAACACACGTCCTGATGAGATCGGGATTGCTAGGGAATCTAAAACTATACCCCTACCACTAAAAAGATAACGCCTGGTTAGCTTGTGCAATAGCGGTAGAATCGTAGGAAAGTGATAGCTTATTCGTATACTTTCTCCCAGTCTTCATGGAGGGAGAGCATCAGGACATTCAGTTTCACCAAGCCCTAGGGGCACATGGGATACTCGGAGATGAACCAGAAGGACAAGAGGGAATCCACGGCGTTGAACCTGACGAGTACATGGACACCGACTACGAGTTCTAGGAGACCGACGATGACATGGAGGAGGATCAGGCCCCAGACGTGGATCACGACACATCTCCTGTTAGCGAAGTGCCACAGGGTCACCACGTCCCACCAGTGAATCCCACGAGGGAGAATCGCTCCCCAGAAGCCGAGATTGCCGACTTGCGGCAACAACTTTTCGCCATGGAAGCACGTGCCGTGCAAGCAGAGCATGAGAGGGATGAGGTCATTGTAGACATGACTGAGATGGCTCAGTTGTTGGCGCAGCACTTCGGCATATGACACCCCCTCCGGACGCAGCTCATCGCGGTTAGGGATAGACTTATCTTAGTAGTTCGTTGGGAAATATGCTATGTACTCCGACTCTATGTTTAAGTGACTACACTACTCATAGAGCCGTCATGCTGTCGAACTAGTATCACTCATGTATGCTCTTACGAGCAAAATTTTCATGTATCAAATGCGGATAATATTAATAAAGTTTTACGTGTTTTGTTACGATATTACGAATTACTATGTGTTGAGAAATGATGATCGAATGGTTAATAGTAGTAGTGTTTAAGTTCGCACCATGCACCTAGTCAGTAGGATCACGACCTCACAGAAACCACATACCCTCAACATCTTTCCGTTTTGTCACAGAAAGATACCTCTCCGACCTACTCGCGGAAACCCAGGACCAACCCCGCCTGAAGTTGACTTAGCCGCATTCCAGGTAGCTGTATCTGCAGCAGTCACAGCATTGTGGCCTTAGACCCACCACTACTGAAGGTAACTCACCGGATACTGCTGAACTGTTGCTGCTAATCCCTTTGACCGCTACCTGACCTCTGTCTTCGAACTGCTGCTCCACTAGCTCCTCGAGCTACCAATATCAATATAACACTTAGTCTAACTGACCTCCAATGGTCAACTAAGTCAACTATTACCAATGCCAAAGTCCTGGTCACAGTCAACCTTCCAGGCCAACCCTACTCGCCGAGTCACCTTACTGACTCGCCGAGTTCATATACTTAGAGTTATTCATGTTCGCGACTCGACTCGCCGAGTCAGCCACTGACTCGCCGAGTCTACTGATTCTCGAGTCTTGTCCTGTCCAACTCACTGAGTCCTGGCTCGACTCGCTGACTCGAGTCTTAACTCGAAGGGTTTGGGACCACGCGACCTGACTCGTCAAGTCCAAGAGCAGACTCGCCGAGCACAAGGCAATCTCCAACCAACTTGCCGAGTTGTTCATCCAACTCGCCGAGTTCCTACCCATCATCATCCGACCCGTTGAGTTGTTCATCCCACTCGTCGAGTTCCTCCTCATCTTCAAGCTACTCGCCGAGTCCACTCGAAGGACTCGCCGAGTCCATTCGGTTCTACATACATGCAGAGGACTTTTGAGTCATGCATGGACTCCAAACTGTAGATCCACTCTTCTAAGGTCTATTCCTTATGTAAAGTGGCAAACTTTACGTGTCGCTGAGGAGATCTAGGCTCAAAACACTATAAACTAGCGTTTAAGACAAAGGGGCTCAACAATCAACCCAACAACTGATGATTTATGAGTCTCTAGGCCAAGATACACTTAGATCGGAAGTAGCAACTTCAGATCTGAGCTTCCAACTCGAAATGGGTCTTAATCAACCATAAAACCCCCAAAACTCATAACAAAATAGATCTAGATGCAAGGAAGGGAAAATGGCAGCTTAATACCTCCAAGAAGAACACAAACTGAAGTAGATCTCGGATCTACACCTCTCCTTTGAAGCCACCTTCCTGATCTTCAAGTCCCTTCCAAGATTTCCTTCCCCCAAAGCTATTTCTCTCAAATGATGGAGGCTCCCACGAATCTAGGGTTTATAGTTTCTCTAGGATGATATGGAGGCTGAGGGAGGGACATAACTCCCTTTTATATAGGATACAACTCCCAGAATTAGGGTTTTCCTCACACAGACCAGACTCGCCGAGTCTCCTTGGTCGACTCGCCGAGTCGGTCACTTACTCCACGACCCGGATCCCGCTCGGACTCACCGAGTCCCTCCTTGGACTTGCCGAGTCGACCCCTAAACTTAGGGTTTTCTTTCCTTTCTTGGTCTTCAAAACTTTGGGTGTTACAACTCTCCCCCACTTACACTAAACTTCATCCTCGAAGTTTGCTATGGCCCACTGCCTGCGAGCTGCCTCTAAAACCCAACCAACTATTCCAACACCAGCTGCCTACCCGTGCTGGCTTTTTGCTCGATCCTTCCGACTAACCTTAATCCTTGCAGATAACATCTCGGGTCAACCCTGACCCTGAACATCCTGGAGACACAACTTACTCAACCGACTATCCTTCTGGTACTCACCGAGTACTAAACTGAACCTATAGGGGTTCACCCCTTCCTGTCCTTGCGCAAATCCCTTGCCTTCCCAAGGCAAGGTTCTATAACCAACTATTTCTCTGTAACTGTGAAGGTCCTATACTTCACCAACTCCATCACCCCCGCCAATTCCAGTACGGGTCAATACTGCCAGCAACCACCGACGCCCCTATCTGACATAACTTGGTGTCGAGCACCCCTCGATTTCGTCTAACTGAAAACCACCATAGACTGCTTACCTGCACTACTACTGACCGAAAGTTTCTGCTATTCCTCATCCGCCTTCCGGATGAACCGATCCACCCTGGTCCTTACTGACGTCTCCATATTTGGGTTACCGAACCCTACCGGCTACTACACCCCCTCGCAATCTCCCAGTTGCTTCCAGCGACTTCTGAAGATACCTCGACTATCTATAATTGTTCTATCCACTCTTCCACTCATACTGAAACTATCCGAGACACTGAACTGGCTGAAATGCTGAACTGACTGAAACATTGAACTGACTGAATCACTGAACTGGCTGAAACACTGAACTGACTGAATCACTGAACTAGCTGAATGGCTGCTTCCCATAACTTCTGAACGAAATCTTCCTCTGGAACTAGTTTCCACCAGTCATCCTGGCACTGCAACTCTAACAACCTCCCGATCCAACCGACCGGGTCCATACGTCACATCCTGACATCGTCAATTCCACGACTAACAACATGATGGCTCCCAAACTGACGGTAGCCCTTAACATACACGAACCCAAACGGTCCACTGCTACTCTGATCTCATAACTGAGGTGACGATCTACTGACAAATCGCCGACTTAACTAAAACTGAACCATTTGGGAAATCCGAAATCTAACCCGTGGATTCCCATGTCCTCACTACTGCATCCGAACTGGTGGGTACTACTGCTTCCCCCGCACCCAACAATGCGCTCATGCTGCCTACCAGCATGATAAAGGCCACGGCTGCTCCCGCGAACTTACAACACTTTACTACTATCCCGAGGACATCCTGACTATCCCTAGTTCTGCTAGTGATTCCTCACCCTGGTTTCCCGAAACCAGCCCTCATATATCGAATGTTACATCAACCTCGGCATCTTATATCCTTGACACACTTAGTGATCTGTCGAGGAATTTTTCTACTTGGTTCCTAACCCAACCGTCTACTAATCCAGATACATGAAACTATCGTTGGGAAGTTTCCAAATTCCCAACTCCTGAATCCACACAACACAGCATGTTGTCTCTGCCACTCAATACTAACACGGAGGCATCTCTTGCTAACCATTCTCAGATCCTTATTCCGACTCAAAAGAGTCCTACCGGCGGTCCTCCATCTTGGATTCCCAACCCAGCTACTAACCATCTTGATTACATGCATTAACTGTTGGGAGGTTCCTCAGTCTCCCTATCCTGAACTTCTCAATCCATAAATTGCTGCTCTACTTCTTTTCCTTCTCATAATCACGTACTCGTTCTGGATTTGCGTGCTCTTACCCTTGTACACTCAGAGAATTCTTCCCCACTTCGATCCTGCTTACACCTCGATGCTTAGTAAAGAGAAATCCCAATCCTTACCACCATTCCAAAATCAATCCGTTGATGAATCCCAAGCTTACCATAGCTAGGGATCTAACCTGTCCATTCTAAAACTTACACGGCTCCGAACTAGCGAGACATACCGAGTCCCTCCAAGGCATGCTACACTTACTGCACCCTAAGTAACCTTTTTCGATAAAACCCATCCCTTGACTACTAACCAAAAATCCAAGGTATGCAGATGGCATAAAACTCGATCACAAACAGGTAATATGATACCCCAAAACATACGCTTATAAATGTCGCTGCAGCAACATAACAATAATATCATGAATAATAATTGTCAAGAAGGCAAAAGATACATACCTCCAACACCCGGCGCTGCCCGGACCCTGGCTGCAATCAACCGGCACAATCTGCTTCGAGTCGTGGGCGCCCTAGCCTGGCCCCGACAACCGCTGGTGGTACTCGAAGACATAGACGCATGAGCTATCACCTGCTCTGCTGCAAACACACCTGGACAGTGGGCCTTCTTGTGACCTCCTTGACCGCAATGGAAACATATCGGGTCAAGCCCCTGGGCGATGGTAGTAGTACAGTCCCTGCTGAAATGACCCATTCGGCCGCATCTGAAGCAGCCCAAAACACCACCACTACCACTCCTGCACGCACCCAAGTGCGACCTACCACACTTCCCGCATCGACTGCGGCTCTGATAGTACCTCGATCTCCAATCCGACCATTTGGGCCTCTTGCCCGAACCTGTGGCTACCTATGACCCATCTGTTTTCCTCTTCCTTTCCGAATCCCTGCCCGACTCTTGCTCCTGAGCTACCCTATCAACCCCATCCATCATCTGAACAACTGATGTCTGATCATGGAGCTTCGTAATCAACCTATCAATAATCATCGCGACCATGCCGGGCAACCCCTCGCGAATGGCTCGCAAAACCTCCTCAACTATCCAATCATGCAGAGGTCTCTCTTGAAGACAGGGTGCCTGACTCACTCTTGTCCCTTGATGGCGGAAGATGGAAATGCGATCTCCCTGAACCTCATACGAACCGGGCTCTAGACGAGCCCCAATCTGCCCTGAAACCACCTCGGCCCTAAAGGCCTCAAGATGACTGTCCATAAGTTCCATAATGGCCTCCTTAACTAAACCGAAAATCACTGGAGTCTGATCGATAATGTTGCACATAATCTCTGCAGAAATGAAATTCTTCATCTGATCGTCAAGCTGCCCGGCTCCAGAGCCCGAGCCAGATCCCTCCCTGGTACCTGAACTGCTAACTGGTATCTCGCGCAAAGTCACCATACTGAAAATATAACACACTATTGATCAATATACACACCGCTGCTAAGGGATCTCTCACACACTCTACTAGTTCCCTGTTTTTGTCTCGTCCCCTCTTGAATCGAGTACGGATCCTCTGTATTCAGTAGTACGGGCCCATACTACCTTCCACATCTATCCGTACTTTCCTCAATAGTTACCTCAACTCCACCAAGTCACTCTATTGCTACTGATATCTGCTACTCTCATCCTAGGCTTGCCCTAGGGAACCTCTAACTCCGATCAAGCCAGTCCTCAGCTGCTGAAGGCCTCCTTGTAATACTAGTTAGTCATCACCTGAATACCATCACATGTGATGAGGCTCAGATAATCCTTCGAGTAAAAGACTCATCCTTACAACGGTTAGACTCAAACAAGAGCTGCGCAATAGGGCCAAATCCAACACTCTGAGATTATTCAATCCTGATCACATATGATGTGACGTATTCACCTAATGGCTAACTCCCATCACTCGGAGTCCCATAAAGCACAAAGCAAGCAACATTCGGATACAGGAAACTACTCAAGCAAATCTATTCTCATAACAAGAAACTGTACTAGCATACAATGCTAAGCTCATACTATCAGGCATAACCTACACAGGCTATCCTAGTACTATCTACTCAATACTAGCATGAAATTCTTATCAAGCTAAACACATAAGGCAGGCACATAAGGCATCCTCCTAGATCCTTAGTCCTATTCTACCATTCTGTTCTACTGAAACTGAAACTGATATTCATAACATAAACTTGTATGGGTACTTTGGGGAATACTTACTTGAGCTCGGCAGGTCGCGCACATCACACACACTTTTGTTCTTTCTTAAACTCTTTTCTCCATTTTAGAAAACATTTTCTTTTTAAAAAAAATCTTTTAATCCCTCGATTTGAGTTCAGACACCCCCGAAGGTGAGTCCGAATCCCTTAAACCAGGGCTCTGATACCAACTTGTAACGACCCAATTTTCACGTCTGAAAATTTCGTTTTAAAACATTACTTTAGAAAAACATTAGCAATTAAAAACATTGTTTGATCAAACCATAACATAACATAAACCATGCCTAAAAGCCAAACCATACAAACCATCCAAATGTCAGAGTACAAATCCCAGTGAATCTCGTAAATGCGGAAACCAGAGTGTGTGCATGATGTGCCGCTACCGCGCCAGCTCCTTCCCCTTCGGTGAAGAGGTACCTGAAAACAAAACTGTAAAACGTAAGCACAAAGCTTAGTGAGTTCCCCCAACGTACCACATACCATACAAACACATAACATGCATACTGCCAGGCTATTCTGGGGTGCCTGACTACCCGGTACGACCATTCTGGGGTGCCGACCTACCCATACGGCCATTCTGGGGTGCCGTCCTACCCGTGTCAAGCCATTCTGGGGTGCTGACTACCCATGTCAAGCCATTCTGGGGTGCTGACTACCCATCGGTCTTAACAACCGATCCTCGGGGACTGGTCCCCTCCTACTACCTCTATCGCATAACATAACAGGCCAACATACAAACATATCATCACATACTGTCAGACATTTCTGGGGTGTCTGACTACCCTGCGGTCCTAACAACCGAACTCTACTACTATCGCATATAACGTATCATGCTAGCATATAACATATCAGGTAGTAGCAAACCTAGATGATATCACAAAGACAATCATCTATCATACGTCTCCTACTGGTGGGCCGGCATTGTGGCCTTAGACCCACCACTACTGGAAGGTAACTCACCGGATACTGGTGAACTGCTGTTGCTAATCCCTTTGACCGCTACCTGACCTCTGTCTTCGAACTGCTGCTCCACTAGCTCCTCGAGCTACCAATATCAATATAACACTTAGTCTAACTGACCTCCAATGGTCAACTAAGTCAACTATTACCAATGCCAAAGTCCTGGTCACAGTCAACCTTCCAGGCCAACCCTACTCGCCGAGTCACCTTACTGACTCGCCGAGTTCATATACTTAGAGTTATTCATGTTCGCGACTCGACTCGCCGAGTCAGCCACTGACTCGCCGAGTCTACTGATTCTCGAGTCTTGTCCTGTCCAACTCACTGAGTCCTGGCTCGACTCGCTGACTCGAGTCTTAACTCGAAGGGTTTGGGACCACGCGACCTGACTCGTCAAGTCCAAGAGCAGACTCGCCGAGCACAAGGCAATCTCCAACCAACTCGCCGAGTTCCTGCCCATCATCATCCGACTCGTCGAGCTGTTCATCCCACTCGTCGAGTTCCTCCTCATCTTCAAGCTACTCGCCGAGTCCATTCGGTTCTACATACATGCAGAGGACTTTTGAGTCATGCATGGACTCCAAACTGTAGATCCACTCTTCTAAGGTCTATTCCTTACGTAAAGTGGCAAACTTTACGTGTGGCTGAGGAGATCTAGGCTCAAAACACTATAAACTAGCATTTAAGACAAAGGGGCTCAACAATCAACCCAACAACTGATGCTTTATGAGTCTCTAGGCCAAGATACACTTAGATCGGAAGTAGCAACTTCAGATCTGAGCTTCCAACTCGAAATGGGTCTTAATCAACCATAAAACCCCCAAAACTCATAACAAAATAGATCTAGATGCGAGGAAGGGAAAATGACAGCTTAATACCTCCAAGAAGAACATAAATTGAAGTAGATCTCGGATTTACAACTCTCCTTTGAAGCCACTTTCCTGATCTTCAAGTCCCTTCCAAGATTTCCTTCCCCCAAAGCTATTTCTCTCAAATGATGGAGGCTCCCACGAATCTAGGGTTTACAGTTTCTCTAGGATGATATGGAGGCTGAGGGAGGGACATAATTCCCTTTTATATAGGATACAACTCCCAGAATTAGGGTTTTCCTCGCACAGACCAGACTCGCCGAGTCTCCTTGGTCGACTCGCCGAGTCGGTCACTTACTCCACGACCGGATCCCGCTCGGACTCGCCGAGTCCCTCCTTGGACTCGCCGAGTCGACCCCTAAACTTAGGGTTTTCTTTCCTTTCTTGGTCTTCGAAACTTTGGGTGTTACAAAATCAATCAAGAAGAAAGATGGAATTTATAGCGTTCTTATTCGGGTATGTCTCTTTTTAACCCTAAGTGCAAATTACTTTTATTTTGGCCTTTAAGCTAGTACATAGGGCATATAGGGTAGTATACTTAGTGTACTAGCCCGGAGATGATCGCGCCTTTGGTCCATGTATGTTGGATGTACATTGTGTACGCATGGCGTATGTGTGGTTAATAAAACCCTAATTTCTAGGGTATTGCACCCTATTTAAGCCTTATGATAGCCTTATTTGTTCATGTTTAGGCAGCCTCCACCCCCGTTGTTCAAAAATCGAAACCCTAGTGAGTTCTTGAGAGTTTTGAGCCATAAAGTGTGTTTGTTGGTGCTATATAAATGAGAATAAGAAGTGGACCATTTGGAGTTGTGATTGGAGCTTGAGGATCAGGGATTAGTTCATCATTTGCTAACTTTTTGAGGTAAAAATCTCCCATCTTGCTAATATATGATGCTAGATCTAGTTATGTGCCATTTTGGTGCTTTTTGATTCATTGGAGTGATTGTTGAGCCTCTTGATTCACTCCAGAAGTGATTGATGTTAGATCTAGGGTTCTTTTAGTCCATTTGTCCATAAAAATGAAAGATTAGAGGTGTTTATGGACACATGCATGTGTTAAGACCCTTAGTTAAGTTCTTTTGACCTTTAGAACCCCGTTAAGCCATGCATGCATATAAAGTTGCCAGCTTTACGTGATAAGCCACCTTAAGGAAGTCAGAACTAAGAGTTAACTTGAAGTATTAAACGAATAAGAGCTTAATGAGGGAAGTTGGCCAACTGGGGAGTACGTTGGGCGTACAAATGCTAGATCGAGTACACTAAGCGTACGAGCTGAATACGCCCCGACTACTCAGCAGTGGGCTTCATAATTTTGGGCTTTTCGGTATCGGGCCTATGTTGGACCTTATGAGTTTAGGGATTTTTTGGGCCATCAAAATTCTATTTTTAGGCCGATGATATTTTATTGGACTCTTTTGGTTGAAGGCCCATGAAGGGATTTGTGCTTAATTTGGAAAATTGGGTCATATTTGGGCTTTGGGTGATTATTTTGGAATTTGGGCCTTTTAGATAGTTGGTTTGGGCCTTGGCCTTGGACCAAGTTAGTTAAAGGGTAACAAGGTCTTTCACCCTAGTTTGGACTCTTAGTATGAGTCTGGATCCAATTATTAATTGGATGTTATTTTGTGACTGATAGCGTGAGGATTTTAGTAGGCCAGCAGCTAGAGATTTATCTGCGAGATTCAGTAGTCTGAGGTGAGTCTTTCTCATTGTGTTTAGTGGGTCAAAGGCACTAATGTCGACCCATGGTTTATTATGTTAGGTTGCTAGATGTCTGCGTGACTCTTGCATGTTTATGTATGCTTAGCGGGCGGGGCCCAATGGGTAATTTCTATGCCATTACCGATTATAATTTTATGTTTGTATGCTGGGCAGGGACCCGTTATGCGACTTAGGGTGAGGCTCGTTATACTCAGTGGGCAGGACCCGTTATACGAGTTAGTGCAGAGGCCGTTACACTCATCGAGCGGGGTCCATTATATGTTTGATATGTGTAGTATGTGGTATTTGGGGGAAACTCACTATACTTTGTCATTACTGTTTTCAGTTTATGTTTCAAGTACTTCTGGTGCAAAAGGGAAGAGCTTGGGGTGATTGTAGTGCACACATGATATAGTTCCACATTTTCATGATAACTTTGATAATTTGTGATGTTTTGATACATTTGATCCTTTTAAGATTTATGATGATGTTTGGGGATAATGTTTTATTCAATTGAAAAATGAAAATTTTAGGTCTTATTTTTGGGACGTTACATAATTGGAAATGTTTAATGCTTACAAAAGGAAATCAAAAGTGTTTGCAATGATTAGTGGCCTTCACGAATTCCCAAATATATCCTAAAATTGCCAGAGAAAGCTCCCCAAAACCGTCTGTCTATGAAAAATGTCGATATCCTCCAACTTAGCACCACAATTAACTATTCACATGCATTCCATGAGACCATGCATTTTTAGCATGGCTATGCCTTTTGCCCATGTGTTTTTGGCATGACCATGTGATTTTAGCATGGCCCATACTTTTTGCTAAAAGTCCAATAAACCTTTAATGTTGGCTCCTTATTCAATCTAGCTTTACTACTAGTCATGTTGCTCAAATATAAGATGAGAAAGGATAAATACGACCCGTACCAGCGTGACACAAACCATGTTTCAAACGTAGTCCTTTGCTACGATGATAATGCAACAAGGACTCGAGTAATGTCTTCATGTTTTCTTCCATGGCATGATTGGTCTGTCTTCACTTCATGCTCCAAAGCTCCATAATGCCTACAAAATAAATAAAAAATATTGAAGTACCAGACATTCTTAATAAAATATTCAATTGCCCAAATAATTAACTAAATTCAATAATTATAAAGTAGAATGTTATGAAAGGATAGAAATAAACTTGCAAAATAGGTGCATAAATTGCACCTATCAAACCTCCCCAAGCTTAGACCTTTATTGTCCTCAAGAAAGAACAAAATGAAGAATCGCCCTAGATAAGACGATAGGTGACTAAAAAGAAACTAAGATGAAAAGAAATGAGGAAACGAAAGGACCTACAGGGAATTAAGAGTGAATGCATGCAATAAAAGAAAAACTAATGAAAATAACATATGCACAAAAATATTAACAAAGCTTCAAATATTTTTTTTTCAAACATCAATGCAATAAACAAAACAAAATGAACATATTCAATCCAATTAACCTCATTGTGTCATACAGTCGGAGGTGTACCTGTTATGCCTTGAGATAACTCGACATTAACCCCACAAAGATATATAACATTTAAAATAAGATTTTAGCCACTCAACAAAATCAAAAGTTGCAAGACTTGTTTATTTTTACCGGTATTGGGTCAGCACATTAAACAAATTATGGTCTTACTCTCGTGAAAACATGTGATGAAAAACATGCTGATCAATCATCTTCATTTTACAAAGCATGACAATGACCGACTCTAGCTATTTGTTGACTAACAAAAATCTTTTTCTTAAAAATCTTTTCTAAAAATTCCCTAATATTTACCCAGATTGGTTACATGTTTCAAACCATTTACACTAGTCAAAGTAGTTCACAGTCAGTCCTGACACGACATACCAAGATGGTGTTCACAAGGAGGACGCTAATATTTACCCAGATTGGTTTAGATGTCGACTTGACACCACATACCAAGATGGTGTTCACAAGGAGGACACTACTATGGCATAAACAGAGGAGTACAGTTGCGAGAAAAGAGTACACATCTACGTGTTTAAGTTATTTGCTTGGCACAATTCTTTATATTTTTGTCCTTGACTTTACTATTGTTGGGACATCTCACGATCTACTACCATGAGAGGATTTTAAGACATTTTTTGGGGGACTAATGTAAACACGTAAAGCCTGTAAGTATAGTTAGAAACAATGTCCCCAAGTAGGATACTTAGAAGGGAATAGGTAGAAAGGACTTTTTAGAGCGCTGTAATATTCGAGTCACTGAAATTTTATAATTATTTTATGATTCTTTTGAATTTAGAGTTTAGGTATGATTGAGCACTTACTACTCATTAGACGGTCGTGTGTTCCAAATGCCAACCTATACATGTTGTTATGTTTCAGTGTTGATAATCTTATCATTTTTTTGTTTTGCACGCGTAGCTTCGGGAGATGTGTTCGTGCGTGATTAGATTGTTTCAAGATTTTTTTTATTGGAAAACAAAAAAGTTCTAATCTCAAGCTAAGAATCATGTACCACTTCAATTGATTCAGGAAGATTAGGATCCTTTAGATTGTTTTTTTAAATGAGGAAAGATAAAAATGCAAAAACAAAAAATCTTTTTGGAATATTCATAAATGCGAACTAATAAATAGTTGAAAAAAAAATTTAATTGTTTAAAATGAATGCATGAAAAATGAAAATAAGCAAGGTAAAATCTATTTGAATTTTTTTTGAAATGTTTTTGATGAAATGTATGTGGAAACTAGATCCTAATGTACAAAGACCCCTCCCTAAGCTTAAGATCAAACATCTTACTCAATGCTCGAAGAGGGTAAGGCAACCTACTGACCGTTGGGGGTCCAATGTTGCAGGAACTACATAATCTCAGAATGGTTATTTTGTACCATTTGTGTTAATTGCTTAACGGAGGCGTTGGTTACAGACAAGAGTTCAAGATATCTCATAGATCAGCCGAATCTGAACATGTAACAATGTAGGTAGCTTAACGTAGTCAAGGATTATGACCGCGAGATTCTATACCACCTGATGAAAGCGAATATGGTCGTTGATGCATTTAGCAGCAAGTGGGCTAGTTCTTCTTTTAAGAACCTATGTATGAGGATTTTGATTGATTCACCATTGTTGGAGTTTATTAGGGAGGCTCAGGTTGAGGGAGTCAAGAAAGAGAATTGGAAGCATGAAAGAATCAGGGCGAGATTGATAGGTTTTCTACCGACAACCGTGGATTGTTGACTCGATGTAGTCAGGTCTGGGTACTAGATTTTGGTGGGATTAAGCAGACTGTACTGAAGGAGGCGCACAAGTTTAGAATTTTGATACACCCTAGAGCCACCAAGATGTATCGGTAATTGTGACTTAGTTATGGATTTCATCACCAAGTTACCTTGGACGACTAAGGTGTTTGATGCGATTTGGGTGATAGTGAACCATCTGACCAAGAGTTCCCACTTATTAGCTATTCGAAAGAGCTCCTCCGCTGAGAAATTGGCTGATGTTTATGTATGCGATATTGTCAGTCAGCAAGGTATCCCAGTTTCCATTGTGTCCAATCGAGATGTTTGGTTCACTTCTCGGTTTCAGAAGAGATTCCACGAGAAAATAGGTACGAGGTTGCACTTTAGCATTACTTATCATCTTCATCCTGATGGTCAAAGCAAGAGAACCATTCAGCCGCTCGAGGATATGTTGCAAGCCTGTATGATCATTTTTATGGGAGTTGGTACTCATACCTTCCCCTAGCTGCATTTTCATAGAACAAAAACTATCACTCCAGTACCGGTGTGCCGTCGTTTGAGCTTCACTATGGGAGGAAGTGTCTTACCCTAGTCTTTTAAAGAGAGTTCGGTCACACGGTCATGGAAAAGACCTAGGTGGTTCTTCAGATGACATAACTTATTTAGCAAATTAGGCAAAGGTTGCAGACAACTCAGAGTCTACAGAAAAGTTATGTTTGTAGGCGCCGATCGGAGTTGGAGTTCCAGGTCGGCGACATGTTTCTACTAAAGGTATCACCCTGGAATGGTGTAATCCGCTTCAGGAAGAGGGGTAAGTTGGGCCCCCGGTATATTGTACCATTTCGAGTGATTTCCAGGGTTGGCAGGGTAGCTTATTGGTTGGATTTTACTACGGAGCTCAATCAGATTTACATCACCTTCCATGTTTCTCAGCTTCGGAAGTGTATGGTTGATGATTTAATGGTTGTTCCTTTGGATGAAATTCAGTTTGATGCTCTTCTGAATTATGTTAAGATTGGTGGCAATCTTGGATAGGAAGACGAAGGTATTGCGTAACAAGGTGGTATCTTTAGTCAAGGTCTAATGGCAGCATCGAAAGGGTTCTGAATGGACTTGGGAACCTGAGGTGGAGATACGAGAGCACTACACTGAGTTATTCATGGAAGCGGACTTCGAGGGTGAAGTCTGATTCAATTGGGGGAGAATTGTAACATTTATAATCCATGTAAATTCCATTTTTATGTATGAAAATTATTGCAAAATTGGTCCCATGGTGGATTAATGAGGAAGGCATTTTTCCTAGTACGTTGGGTGTACTCTTTGTACGATGGGCGTAAGTGGCCAAAGGCCAAACCCTAATTCTTAGGGTTTGGACCTTATTTAAGCATCATTAACTCCCCAAGACTCATTCTCTCATCAGCCTCCAGTCCCATTTCATATCTTGCAATCTCTAATCCACCTGTGGGAGCATTTTTCACCTTAGAGTGTGTTGTTGGTGTTCTTGAAAGAGGAAGAATGAAGTGGATTCACCTTAGAAGCTCAAGACCACTTTGGATCCAGAAGCATCTTTCCCTCGAGCTTCATTTAGAGGTATAAAGCTCTTAACATGTTGGTTATTTCATTAGATATTGTTAGATATGGATTTTTGTGCTTTTTATCCCCATAATCTTGGTCTATTGAAGTATGAGGTACTCTAGACCAAAGGACTTGTCGTTTTGGACGTCTTAGAGTGGCTAGAGTGATAAAAATGTGATCTTAACCCTTTTAGTCCTTCCATGCAAAGGTTATGATGTCTTAATGGGTTAAGAAGTTAGGGTTTTAAGGTTTGGGCACTTAATAGCCATGCAAGGTCATAAAGTTGGAAACTTTATGGTTTAGAACACTACGTGAGACTCGATTTGGGCTTTAGATGAAAGGACTTAATAGATTAAAGTCTTTTTAGAAGGAAAGGTTGGCAGCAGAGTACACTCAGTGTACTTCTGAGTACACTGTGTGTACTCCTTTAAGCCCTCGTATCTAGATTGTGAGTACGTTGTGCGTACATGCTAGGTACGCTGGGCATACTCAGCCTGAGTTGACTTGATTGACTCTTGACCTTTGACTTTAACCATGATTTTGACAATGTTTGACCTAGGGGTAATTTTGGTATTATGGGATAAACTATGAGTTTTGGTCACTGTTTGTTGTAATGGTGACCGGTAGTGTTGGTATTCGGATTAGCATGTTGTTCAGTCAGATTGTGAGGTGAGTTTCCTCACTCTATATGCGGGTTGAAGGCACTAATGCTGGCCTACTTGATTATGTATTATGGTATATAAGATGTTGTTATGTTGTAGTGATTTGTTAGATCTGCATCATGGTATATAGGATGTTATGTTGTAGTGATCTATTAGTTATGGTAGTGATCTATAGATCTTCCTGTTTGCTTGCTGACTAGTTATATGTTTATATGTTGCATACGTCGACATAGTACAGTTTTGGGTTGAGGATTTATTGCTATGTACGTGAGCCAACAAACCAGTGGTATTCCAACCCGAGGGTATACCAGTTTAATGACTAATTGGGCCCGTTACATATTGGCATTCTAGTCTGATGACTGATTAAGTTGGGGGTAATCCAGCTCGATGGTTGTGGACCCGAGGGTATTCCAGTCTGATGACTGATTGGACCTAGCATGCATGATTATATATGTTCTGGTTGTGTGTGGTACTTTGGGGGGGGGGGGGGGGGGGACTCACTAAGCTTTGACTTATGGTTTTCAGTTTTATGTTTCAGGTACTTCAGACGATGGAGGGAAATCAATGGTGTGATCATGCACGTCCTTCTGGTTTTATGTTTTTGGATTTTAGGATACCCTGATTTGTTTTTTTGAAACGACAAATCTAATTTCCTCTAAACTACTCCTTAAACCCACCTATGTCCACAACGAGACTTGAACCCTCAAGAAGAGGTAACTTGCCAGGAAAGATGACAAGGTGGAGGGATGGGTTTCACGTGATTGTCACATCAACGCCAAGTGGACAAATGTGATCATAAATTGCTTATGTTGCATGACACATAAGTCGATAACCTGTTCAACCTGATATACGATGTATCAATGGCTAAATGGTGACAAAACTGGATGTTTAAGGACTTAATTAGCACAATTTGAACTTTAGTGCACATATGGTGACAATTTTGAAATGTCGATGGTCAATAAAGTCAAAACTACAAAATATTAAACAAGTTGAGAGAGTATGAGTTGGATACATAGAAAGGAAAAAGTGAAAAGAGTACGAAGAGGGAGTAGTCGAGTGAGATTATGGAGTGTGGAACATTACAAAGAGACTCAACCCAAAGTTTTTCTTTTATATCTGATTTTGCTTTTTGGTATGTCTAGTTTATCTAAAGAATTAAACTTGCACATTAATACACATATCATTTTCCAATTAAATTTTTCAACATTAACCTTAACCGTTTAATTTTTGTGTCGTTTCGTAAAACTTGTTTAACTAAACGAATTAAAATCTATCATTTTATTTTGTATCGAGTTCATATCCAATTAAATCCGTTTTTGTCACATTGTATGTTTATCTTGGGAAAATGACACATACGACCTATGAACTTTCTAGGGTTCACCCTTTTAGTCACTAAACTTTTTTAGTGGCTTTATGAGGGAACAAACTTTATTTTGTCAGGCCAATTACGTCATTATGTCAATTGTGAAGGGGTCAGCCAATGATATTCCTGCCACATGTGTTACTTAAACCCCTTGCCTTGCTGACTGTGTATGTCATGTCATTTACTAGTAGTTTTACTTAAAAGAGATATTTTCCCGTCTACTGTTCACCATTCATCACTTCCAGCTCGTTCGATAAACCCTTACTTTCGTTCTATCTCCTCAAACCTCAAACATCGATCCTGTATTCATCCAATTCGATGTGCATTTCCAAGGAATCTTTGCAAAATACCCCATACGCTACACCAAGGGGATTACCCAGAGGTTATCGGACATCGATTTCGCAGGCATGGACAAGAATGGGTGTTATGAATTTATTGAAAGGTTCACGGGAGAAAAATGTGTGAAGCTCTATTACTGGCAACCAAATATTCATTTTCCCAAAGGTCTGATCTTAATTTCGAATGAGTTGGATTATGTCGATTTTATAGCAATAACGTATGAATGTGGTGTTATACTTCCTATGTATGTAGACCATTTTAGTAATACTAACATGCAGGAATGGTTGGAAGAACACAAAGAAGAGGTAGCTGATAACATAGTGGAAGAAGTTATTGATGGTGCAGGATTAGTTAAAGAAATTGAGACAGTCCATCTGGATGATGAGGATGAAAATGAAGATGAGGATGAGGATGAGGATAATCATGGGGCTGAGGATGTGGATGCTGATGAAGATGAGGATAACCATAACAACCCTCATTTTTTCAAAAAGGATAATGGCCTTGATGTGACATCCCCATTTTCACGGCGAGAAAAGACCGAATTTGTTTATGCTTTTTAAAAATCAGAGTTCTTTAAATAAAAATGTTGCGGAATTTGTTCCCAGAAAAACACAATAAATCCGTTATTAAAACATTTTCGAAGAAACGTATTTTATTCATTTCAAAACGTTTGGGATGTCATCGTTAATACATAAACATAAGCATAAATAGAACTTACATTTATTTACACTAGTGATCTACATCTCTTTAAATCTCTCAGTGTAATGTGACTTCATACCAACACCTGTGATATAAATAAACTGAGTGGGTCAGGTTGGGAAACCTGGTGAGTACATATGGTTTTCAACCCACAATAATATAATTATTATGTTTAAACAATCAAACAATCAGCCCAATTACCCATCCCCATTATCTTCTTTAATCTTAAGGATCTACC
The DNA here is from genome assembly GCF_052625555.1 of Lactuca saligna. Lineage (NCBI taxonomy): Eukaryota > Viridiplantae > Streptophyta > Magnoliopsida > Asterales > Asteraceae > Lactuca > Lactuca saligna. The sequence continues at coordinate 66,392,363 of NC_136417.1, read as the reverse complement.
CTAAGAATTAGCTATTCCTCATTCATTCATTCCTAAGGATCATCCTAAGGAATCGGCACAAAGTCCATCGTTGCCACGGTTTACACAACGGGCACTAAGTCTGCATAGTCGCCAGGGTTTAGGCATCAAGTCTGCATGATCACCAAGGTTTAGGCATCAAGTCTGCATGATCACCAAGGTTTAGGCATCAAGTCTGCATGATCACCAGGGTTTAGAGTACACCGGGTGAACACATCGTTCACAATACCTACAGGTTGCGAGCCTGCTAGTCACCACTGACTATCTAGAATAGCCTATGGTTGTCATCCATACTCTGCTGAATGACGGGGCCATCATTTGGGAAAAAGGCTTCTCACATCATCCACCTCTCACCCTCACCTCGTGGTCTATAACACCTCTCAACTCATATTCCATCTATTATATCTACCCATGTTTACCCCAACATTATCGTAGATATAAAATACATATACAGTTTAAATCATTTAAAACATGTATAAAATCGTTCATTTAGCATAGACAACAACTACTCAGATAATATGCACACATAACACATAATTTATATAAAATACTTCATATCTATGTGTAAGATGAAAGGGAACTATGCACTCACCTAATTAGGTGGTGACTCGGCACTCGGACAGCGCTTCGATACTCTCAAAATGATATTCCTTCGATAAAACCTAGTATCGATACCACTAGGGTTTAGTCTAATGATAACCGCGACAAATTAATTATCTGACTATTATTATTATTATATAAGCGTTAATAACACTCAATATTGTTGGGTTTTAGCCATAAGAACTTTCCTATGTGCGCATGCAAAACCCTATTGCTTGGATCTAGGCTTTCTAATAAACATGCTTTTGAATCCAAGACTTCTAATGACTAATTAGGTTAAATAACAATATTAAAACAGATCTAGAATCATACCTTTGAATCCCTTGTTGATCTTGTTTGTCTTGGAGCTTCTAGAGTCACAATTATCACTCCTCTAATGGCTTACAAACACCAATAGCAAGCAAGATGATTTAGGAGAGAGGAGAGGGGATGGAATTCGACCAGAGGTTCCCTTTTTCAGGTTTTACAAAGTTGTACACGAATTCCCCATCCCAAGGGCCTATTTATACCTTTAGACTCCTTAAGGGTTTCACCCTAAACCCTAATTGGATAATCTTCTCTTAAGGCTATCCAAATCCATTCCATAGATAACCATATGGACGATTTTAAGCTATCCTAAAGCTCTTAGAATCCATCCAAGGTGTATCCTAATGGATTTATAGTCTAAAGTCTAACTATCAAACAATTGACAGTTTATACCCTCTTATTTAATTAATCTCTTTAAGTCACCAAATTAATACCAATTAATTTATGACTTATATTAATCAAATAGCCAAATATTATTCCTTATAATATTTACTCTCTCTTAACAAATCATCCTTCAAGTTGCTATGGTGAAGGCAACCCAAAAGGACCATGCACCACCGAATATAGTTATAGCCTTAGACACTATTCCAACAGTCTCCCACTTGGATAAGTCTAATAACTATACAAGTACAATTCGGTTTGCAATCGTAGCTCTCAAAGACGCTGTCAACTCTGATCTAATCAATCTTGTCCTTTAGATAAGGGATCGTACAGTCCTCTGTTAGATATCATGCTGACAATCCTATGGAATGGTTAGTCTAGCATTTAGATTTCTCGATCTCCGATTTATTTGACATAGAACTTAATCGAACACATCAATTCAGTTCTGACCGGGCCCGGCACATAAGTCAAATCAAATCATCGAGTGGCCAAGATATCTCTTCTACCCTCTTAGGATAAAATTTACAGATAAACTTCGACTTATATGCATTTACTTATTCATTAACCAACTATACACAACAATGCGTTTTATAACATCAAGTTACTGATGCGTTTTCGCATTATCAATGCACAATCAATTAACAAATAATAAACCATATATCTAGGTTTTAAGACCATATGATATTATCGTCTTGCGATCACCTTTTATATCGTATTCCATAAGGTGATTCCAGCAAGCGCGGGTTTATTCCAATGCTCAAAACCAGTTCATAAGCACTCATGAACGTTGCAGCAACCCTTGCTATGTCTAATACCATTTAGACACTCTACACACCAATTCATGACAATCTTCATTCATATCTACTCCCAACATATGAACGATTGTGGACCATTTGAATAATTCGATTATTCTTAATAACTCAATTATTCTGGAAGTCAAAACATGCAAAGTGAAACAATAGTTAAACAATTAACATGTGACAGTAACTTTACTCATAAATAATACGCCTTTATTTAATCATCAAATGTCAATTACATTTATCTATTATACGTTTCTAAAACAATCTAATCTATACTAATATCATCCTTCAGCCCAATACTCCTAGCATGCTGCAAGTGCTTAACCCTACTCAGTCCCTTCGTAAGCGGATCTGCTGGGTTATCTTCTGATGATATCCTCTTCACTACGAGTTGTCCTTCTTCTACACGATGTCTAATGAAATGATATTTTCTGTCGATATGACGAGATCTACCATGATCCCTCGGTTCCTTGGTCAAGGCGACCGCACCTTCGTTATCACAGAAAATCTCCATGGGCTCCTTTATGGCCGGTACAACTCCAAGATCACCAATGAAGTTCTTTAGCCATATTGCCTCCTTCGACGCTTCGCTCGCTGCGATGTACTCTGATTCACACGTTGAATCAGCTACGGTTTCTTGCTTGGAACTTTTCCATGTCACTGCTCCTTCATTTAGGGTAAAGACCCAGCCCGACTGCGAACGGTAGTTGTCCCTATCGGTCTGAAAGCTGGCGTCACTATACCCTCGCACCTTCAAGTCATCACTCCCTCCAAGGACTAAGAACCATTCTTTCGTCCTCCGAAGGTACTTAAGGATGTTCTTCACCGCAATCCAATGTGCTTTGCCATGGTTCCCTTGATATCTGCTAACCATGCTCAAAGCGAAGGCTACATCAGGGCGAGTACAAGTCATAGCGTACATGATTGAGCCAACTGCGGAAGCGTATGGTACTCTGCTCATTTCTGCTATCTCAGCTTCGGTACTCGGACTTTGAGTCTTACTCAACTTGGCATTTCCTTGTATCGGTAGTTCTCCCTTCTTTGAGTTTTCCATACTAAAACGTTTTAGTACCTTCTCCAAGTAAGTATTCTGACTAAGTCCAATTAGTCTCTTACTTCTTTCTCTTACTATCCTTATTCCCAAAATGTAAGAAGCCTCTCCGAGGTCCTTCATAGCGAAGCATTTCCCGAGCCAGGACTTAACCTCCTGCAGAGTCGGGAGGTCGTTTCCTATGAGTAATATGTCATCGACATATAGAACGAGGAAGCTTACTATACTCCCACTGGCTTTGACATATACACAAGATTCGTCTTCGCTTCGTACAAATCCAAACTCTTTGACTTTCTCATCGAAGCAAAGATTCCATCTGCGAGACGCTTGCTTAAGTCCATAAATGGACTTCTCAAGCTTACACACTCTATTCGGATGCTTCGGATCCACAAACCCCTCCGGCTGAGCCATGTAAACATCCTCAGCCAACTTTCCGTTAAGGAAAGCGGTCTTGACATCCATTTGCCAAATCTCATAATCATGAAATGCGGCAATTGCTAGCATCACTCTAATGGATTTAATCTTCGCAACTGGTGAGAAGGTCTCATCATAGTCAACTCCGGGAGTTTGAGTAAAGCCCTTCGCAACCAATCGCGCTTTATATGTGTGTACGTTCCCATCCACATCAGTCTTCTTCTTGAAGATCCACTTGCACCCTACGGTCTTACGTTCGGGCACGTAATCAACCAAATTCCAAACTTGGTTATCGTACATGGATTGGATCTCGTTATCCATCGCCTCTTTCCATTTCGTAGACTCCGGGCCTGCCATGGCTTCCTTATAGCTATTAGGTTCATCAAGATTTACTAGTGTACCATCACTAATATACGTGTCCCCTTCGGTAGTAATATGAAAACCATAAAACTGGGGATGAACTCTAACTCTATCGGAACGTCTAAGAGGTAAGGATTCGTCAATCGGTTCAACCGGAGTTTCCTCCTCGGGTTGAATGCCAGCGGTAGAGGTTCCTTCATCTATCGATTCTTGAATCTCTTCAAGTTCTATTTGCCTCCCACTGTCTCCTTGGCTTATGAGTTCTCGCTCTCGGAAAACTCATCTCCTCGCAACAAAGATAACATTATCTTTCGGTCTATAGAAGAGATATCCAAAGGAAGTTTGCGGGTAGCCGATGAAATTACATCGCTCACTTCGAGGTTCAAGCTTGTCGTGAGTATCTCGTCTTACGAAAGCCTCGCAACCCCAAACCTTGATATGTGCCAACGAGGGAGCTTTCCCCGTCCACATCTCGTGAGGTGTTTTGGCAACCTTCTTAGTAGGGACTCGGTTAAGGATATGGGCGGCAGTCTCTAAGGCATACCCCCAAAAGAAGATAGGTAGTGAAGCACGACTCATCATAGAGCGAACCATATCCAATAAGGTTCGATTACGCCTTTCTGCCACACCATTCAACTGCGGTGTCCTAGGAGGCGTCAATTGCGAAACTATTCCACACTCCTTGAGATAATCGTGGAATTCAAGACTTAGGTACTCTCCTCCTCGATCGGATCGAAGCATCTTGATTTTCCTGCCCAATTGATTCTCCACTTCATTCTTGAACTCTATGAACTTTTCAAAGGTTTCTGACTTTTGCTTGATTAAATAGATATACCCATATCTACTATAATCATCGGTAAAAGTCACATAGAAGCGGTTCCCATCCTTCGTGGTTGATCTAAAAGGTCCACATACATCGGTATGTATTAGGTCTAATAGTCCTTCACCCCTTTCACAAGTACTCGTGAAGGGTGACTTAGTCATCTTTCCAAGTAAACAAGACTCGCATGTGCCATCTTCCCTAAGGTCGAATGACTCCAACACTCCATCCTTTTGGAGTTGGGCTATGCGTTTCTTGTTGACATGTCCAAGACGACAATGCCACAAGGATGCTTTATCCATACTAGTGGAAGAATCAATATTCAAAACATCATTTCCTAAGTTATCAACAATCATAACAGTTTCATATATTCCATTACATGGTATAGCTTCAAAGTAAAAGACACCATTTAGATAGGCCAAAATAGAACCATTCTCATTATTAAAAGAAAATCTAAATCCTTGTCTATATAAACCATGAAATGAAATGATGTTTCTAGCCATTTCTGGCGAATAGAAACAATTGTTCAAATCTAAAACCAAACTATTCCTAAGCACTAAAGAATACACTCCAATCTTGGTCACAGGCGACGATCTTCTGTTCCCCATGATTAGATTGATCCTTCCTTGCTCCACATCCCTACTTCTTCTTAGTCCCTGCACATTAGAACAAATGTGATAACCACAACCGGTGTCAAGAACCCAAGAAATAGCATGATTAGAATCGTTAGATTTGATTGCATATATACCTGCGAAAGATGGCTTGATCTTTCCTTCCTTGATGGCTTGCAGGTAATCCGGGCAGCTTCTCTTCCAATGTCCTATCTTGTGGCAGTGGTGGCACTCTGCCTCCTTCGGGTTAGAGCAGGGCTTAGAGGGATCAACTTTGGTGCCACTAGAAGAGGAACCATCTCGGGCTTTCACCTTTCGATAGTTATTTGAAGAAGCTTTCCTCTTCTTTCCCTTCCCTTGACCAATAGCCAAGACAGGAGCAGCGGATGGATTGGGAGTTGGTGCAACAGACTTGTCCTTGAAATTGCTCTCAGCAACCCTTAAGAGACCTTGGAGTTTACTTAGAGTGACCTCCTCTTTATTCATGTGGTAGGTCATCCTAAATTGATTGTACATCGGAGGTAAAGAGTGAAGCACCATGTCGATCGCCAAGTCTTCGCCGAAATCAACATTTAACTTGCGAAGGCGGTCGACATACCTTTGCATCTTTTGCAAGTGCACGGTAAGAGATTCTCCATGACCCATCTTGGCGGAAATCATGTTAGTGAAGATCTCGTAACGCTCTTGTCTCGCGTTTTGGTGGTACCTCTCCAACAAGTCTTGATGCATTTCGTATGGATACATGTCCTCGTAGGACTTTTGGAATTCGGAGTTCATGGTGGCGATCATGATGCAATGTACTTTCGTTGCATCTCGCTCATGAGTTTCAAAGGCGGTGATTTCGGTGGGAGTAGCAACTTCGGGGTTGATTTTCTCGAGCTTCTCGTCGAGGACATACTCTTTATCCTCATAGTGAGCAATGGTGCGAATGTATCTTATCCATTCGCCAAAGTTCGTTCCATCGAAGGTGACCTTTTGGCAAAGGCTCATCAACGTGAAAGAACTAGCAGCAGCGTTGTTTGCGTTTGACATCTATAGAAAGGACAAAGATGATTAGCATAAGAATCCCTAATTATCACCCAATAAGAAAAACTAGGGCTAGGATCCAACAATAACATTTACATACTAGAAAAGGGATGTCGTAATCTAACATGCAAATAAATTGAAGGTAAGTGAATGACGATTCACTAATTCTCCATCACAAAACTTAATCTATTAGTTCTAAGTGTTTTTGAGAATTCCTAGGTTCGAATGAGATTCATTGAACTATTCAATGACATGTTTAAATCTCGATATGCCCCTCTTGTTTGTGACTGGGATGCCGAGGATCACAAAGCGGGTGTGAATTACCATGCAAATTCACATGGTGCCTTCATTGTAACGATCACCTATTCGATGTGCCGGTAAACCACACACGCTCCATCGAACTATGATAAACAATGAATCACCATTTTCCACCTTCGCTTAGAACCAATCAGTGTGCCGGTAAACCACACACGCTCCACTAACATCTTAGCAAGGTGCAAAGTGTAATTTCATGGGATTGCATCAATTCACTTTTCCTAAAGTAACTAAGATTGGGAAATTTAAAAGAAAGTTTAGTTACTTCGTATTTCTTATTATACTTTTAATGAGAGGATGAGGTTTGCCCTATCCTACCCGTTCGGCTAACGACCCTCCACCAATCAAGCAAGCGGTGGGTGTGAGTGTACACCCATTAAGCGCCATTTTATAGGCCGCAACCTTATACCCACCTCATAGATCGGCTTCGTGAATGAGGCCTACCAGCGGTAAGACTAGCATTTAGTTATACATATATATATATATATATATATATATATATATATATATATATATATATATATATATATATTATTCTAGTAATATCATATAAGTATAGGGTTGTATTTTAAACTTTTCAAAATCTAGGGTTTGAAATTTAAGTTGTCTAAATTAAAACTTTTAATCACAAATATAAATTTCAAAACTTTAGAGTAGGTTTTAAACATTTAAAACATGAAGGATCAAATAACAAATAATTCCAATTAACAATTAATATTCTAATTATCTTTATTTGATTTATCTTGATTTCTTTGAAGGTAATTACCAAAATAATTAACCATTATCATATAAGGAAATTAAATATTTTATTAGATGATAAATATCTTTGATTAGATCAAGATAATAGTCATATTTATCAAAAAATCGGATTTACATTGATCTAATATGATTAAGGTAAGTTTCCATAAGATAATTATGAAAAAATCCCGAATCTGGCCATTCCTGACGCCTGGACTCGCCGAGTGCACAAGGGGACTCGCCGAGTCAGGCCTACTCGACGAGTCCACCTTGGAACTCGACGAGTCAGTGACTCAAAACCCAAAAAATCGAATTTTGCAGGTTTGTTTCAGATATTCAAGCAACAATTTAAAGAAAACCAATCTAGGCTCTGATACCACTGTTGGGTTTTAGCCATAAGAACTTTCCTATGTGCGCATGCAAAACCCTATTGCTTGGATCTAGGCTTTCTAATAAACATGCTTTTGAATCCAAGACTTCTAATGACTAATTAGGTTAAATAACAATATTAAAACAGATCTAGAATCATACCTTTGAATCCCTTGTTGATCTTGTTTGTCTTGGAGCTTCTAGAGTCACAATTGTCACTCCTCTAATGGCTTACAAACACCAATAGCAAGCAAGATGATTTAGGAGAGAGGAGAGGGGATGGAATTCGACCAGAGGTTCCCTTTTTCAGGTTTTACAAAGTTGTACACGAATTCCCCATCCCAAGGCCCTATTTATACCTTTAGACTCCTTAAGGGTTTCACCCTAAACCCTAATTGGATAATCTTCTCTTAAGGCTATCCAAATCCATTCCATAGATAACCATATGGACGATTTTAAGCTATCCTAAAGCTCTTAGAATCCGTCCAAGGTGTATCCTAATGGATTTATAGTCTAAAGTCTAACTATCAAACAATTGACAGTTTATACCCTCTTATTTAATTAATCTCTTTAAGTCACCAAATTAATACCAATTAATTTATGACTTATATTAATCAAATAGCCAAATATTATTCCTTATAATATTTACTCTCTCTTAACAAATCATCCTTCAAGTTGCTATGGTGAAGGCAACCCAAAAGGACCATGCACCACCGAATATAGTTATAGCCTTAGACACTATTCCAACAAATATAACTCATAATAATAGCCCAAATAATTATTTTAAGGACCTAATAACATTCCTATATTAAAACATAAGCTAAACTAAAGATAGGATAGGTACAGCTCACTTACAACGGGTTTTTCTCGAAAACCGGGCTTCGCTGGAGCAGCGTTCCCGAGCCGAAAGGCTCTTTTCTCGGAACTCCGGGAGCCTCGGGGCTTCCTTCTGGTGCTAGGGGTTTTACCTAGGCTTTTAGGGGGGTTAGGGAGCTTAGAGAGAGAGTTTAGAGAGAGAAAGAAGAGGGTTGAGGTGTGAAGAGAAGGCTAGACCCGGCACCTCTATTTATAATGCAAAAATATGATGGACTCGCCGAGTAGGGGGGACCTACTCGCCGAGTTGGGCCATGTGGTGGCCTTCTGGTGGTGCCACGTGTCCAATTCTGGTGGTGCCACGTCACCCCATATCGCGTATCAGCCTTCAAACTTAGAAAAATCATTACTTTCGCATACGACCTCTGTTTTTGACGTTCTTTATATCCACGCGTAGGTAAAAATAATATCTACAACTTTCATTTTGACTCCGTCGGCTAATTCTCGACCGATCTCAAATTTAACAGTAGGAGGCGTTTAGACTGTTAAGTGACTGCGAAGAATTCATAACTCCTTCATACGGACTCCGTTTTCGTCTGTCTCATTTAGGTCGCGTAAGCCAAAAACCGCTCGAACTAAAATTCGAGTTTCGGGTCGTGCACTGTTAAGTCGAATCTTAGAAAAATCATAACTTCCTCATACGAAGTCAGATTTGGGCGTTCTTTTTATCGACGTTCTTAGTTTAACATATTATACGACTTTCATTTAGATTGCTAAGGATAAATCTCGCTCTATCGTAAATTCACTATTTACGCTTCCCGGTGACGTGCCGGTTTTGCTGTAAAACTTCGACGGGCCATAACTTCTTCGTTATAACTCGGATTTCGGCGTTCTGTATATATGTACCGAAACCTTGTGACATATTCTACAACTTGGTTAAGATTATTTATTCTAAATAATCTTTTGTCGAAAAGTCATTTTCGACCCCTATTGCCTCTAAATTGACTAGCCCAGATCTACGGGCGTTACAATTATCTCCCCCTTAGGATGATTACGTCCCGGAATCATCAACGAAACAGGGCTCATATAATGACTCAATACGTCATCTCTTTATCCTAGGTAATAATTATAACTTCTATATTCCTTCAAGTCTATCTCTTAGACTTATTGACTGTAAGCAGTACTTGATAGTGCACCTGCTCTCTACCCTAGGTTAGACTCCAAATTATGACCTATCATCATGTGATGCACGTTTAGACTCAGGTCTTGTAGAGTTAAATTCTAAAATAGAGTATGCCTCCCTTCATGTTTTAATGTGATATAATCACACTTTAACATGTAGCATTTCTAGCTACCAACTTCTTTAACAGCGAGCGCGATACTTCTATTGATCGTTTTGATTTCAATTGTTTGGTTTAAGTCGAACGCTACATCAAACTTGGTTCTCTGAACCACGTAACCTACTCATCGTAGTCGGACTCAATGTGATATGACCACTAGGGTCGGGATAACAACAATTTTCTTAGTCATTACCGAAACAATGGTAACGACATACTTGAATAAAATGAAATCAATTACTAGCTTCTTGGTAATCTTGTGACTTTCCCTGATCCAAGCGTGAGTCATGTGCTTCCGGTAGTATATGTATCTACTACCTTTCACACCTACACATACTCGTCCCAAGTATTGTCTCGCAGTTTTCCCAAGTCACTATACAAGAAAATCACATAACAGTTTAACACATCAGATAACAAAACGAAGGTTTTATTATTTCTGGAAACTATTACATAGGTGTTCAAGTTCATACGACACTATGGCTACTGCATAACTTGATCTTCGGATATGAAGTCCTCATCCTTGATTCCTCGCACGGTTTTCTGCTTCGTCGAGGATCATGTGTTGTTGGACGCACACTTGTTGGCGTAATGCCCTGTCTTTCCACATTTGTAGCAAGTCACCTCCTCGCTACATTTCCCGAAGTGCTTCTTTTTACACTTCTCGCACCACTTGGTTTCACCTCCGGAACAAGCTTCATTTTCTCTGTAAAACTTGCAGCATACTCGATGACACTCATCTTTCCCTTCTTTAGATTCTGAAACTTGTTGTTGATCTCCAGAAGATCCTGCTCAGAGCAGTACTGCATTTTTAACTGCACCAGAAAATCTTCCCATGACATCTTGCTCGCTTCTCCTTTGGGCATCGAATCGGCTAGTAGCTTCCACCAGCATAGTACTCCAGATTTCATGTAACATCCCCCTCTGGCACGTATCACACTATTGTCCGCTTTGGGCCACTCGGCACAAGGACTTCCCAGGGGGTTACCCATCCCGGTACTACTCCCGCCCGAGCACACTTAACTGCACAGTTCTTATGGGATTTGCTGCCCTCACGGCATTAAAACGCGTTGTGATAGGGAAGGTATCCACACCCCTTATAAGGAATGCTTAGTTCTCCTTCCCAGCCGATGTGGGATCAGGTGCAACCCACCTTCACCCCCCATTATAGGGTTCGACGTCCCTATCGAACACATCGACCTGTGCCCTAGCTCTGATACCATTTGTAACATCCCCCTCTGGCACGTATCACAATATTGTCCGCTTTGGGCCACTCGACACGAGGACTTCCCAGGGGGTCACCCATCCTGGTACTACTTCCGCCCGAGCACGCTTAACTGCAGAGTTCTTATGGGATCTGCTGCCCTCACGGCTTTAAAACGCATTGTGATAGGGAAGGTATCCACACCCCTTATAAGGAATGCTTAGTTCTCCTTCCCAGCCGATGTGGGATCAGGTGCAACCCAAAATACTGTCTGAGCCACGAAGGCATCAATTAAGTCTCAGACTAATTTGTGAAGAATTTTAGAAGTCGGAGATTAAAAGTGTCAGTTCCGGATTAGTCTTATAAATATTTATGAAGGTAAGGACCACGTGGTAAATTATCGAGACTTAAGATGGATAGATTATGAGAAGCAAGGGTTAAATGGTAATTTTGGACTTCATTGTAAAGAGTTTTGAAAGTTAGGGTTTAAAAGGTAAACAAATAAGGGTGGAGGGGCTGAAGTTGAAAAATCATATCATATGTTTGAAATGAGATACGGGATATACCCGTATGCCTTCCCCACGCCATTTCATCTTCAACCCTAAGCAATGAAGCGGCCGCCAACCTTATCCCTCCACTCCTCCAGCCGCAATCATCCTGTTTTCCCTCTCGTTCACCGATCGAAGAAGTTTTAATCGACCGCCGCTTACATCTCAGGTCCGATCGCCGACTGCTACACTGCCGATGAAGGTCGCCTTGCGACGTCCGCTGCCAGAAGTGTCGGGGGCCGCTAGAAAACCATTGAGAACCAAAGACAAATTCGTTGCTCATCGTGGGTGGGTTGTGAGCCACCAGAAACTCTCGGTTAGTCCTTTCCAAACCACCCTCCTCTCTCTCTCTCTTTCATTGTATTATGTGTGTACGACGCCGGAAGCGTCATTGTCGACGTCGGTGGCCATGGGGCCGCTATGTGCGACTTTCCGATAATATCAAACTCCTAATCAGCTATTAGGGGCTTGATCTCAAGTCATTTCGTGTATGTGTTGCTGCCATAGGTTGTTTGTGTAAGCTCGGACCTAGAACCCATCGCCACCACCTCATGATGGTGGCTTCCACCGTGTTCTGCTGCCCATTTCCTCCACCAGCCAACGTAAGAGGTGGCTTTATGTGTGTTTATTGTTAATGGTGAAGAAGTATGTGTGTTTTTGAGCAGGAACCACCACCACCACCACCATTGGAAATCGTAGCTGCCGCCGTAGTGCCGCTGCTGTTGCTATCGGACCTCCGCACGTCGTCGTGAAGTGGGTGATCGTTTGCATTCCCGAGTAGGAGGCATATTTTGTGGCTGTGTTTCTTTTGTTAGAGTGTGTTTTGTTTAGCAGAAATTTCCAAGATCAGCCACTGCCACCACCGTGAGGTGGTGGCTGCCGCCAAGCACTGCTACCGACCGCCATGGTGTGTGTATGTGTGATTAGTTTAGTGTGTGTGTATGGTTAATTGAGATTAGCTTTGTAAAATGTAACTTGAATTTTGGATTAATGAAAAGAATCAAAACCACCACCGTAAGGTGGTGGCCGCCGCCGTAAGCCGCCATAGACCACCACTACCCGAGGTGGTAATGGATGGTGCCCCACTAGCAAACCCTAATGGGCTTAGAGATCGATGTTGGGCCTATTGGACCATGTTTGGGTGGAAAACCCTAATTATGAGTATTTGGGCATTGGACTTATTTGGACCCACTTTTGGACCATTTGGATTGGATTGTGAATTAAGCCCAAATTATTCAATGCCATTTATATAGTAGAGTAAATGAATTAATGGATCAAGTCCTTAGTGGACTAATTGAGAAAAATCCTAATATTTGAGAATTTTTCAGTACGCAAACGAGACTTAATTAATAAGTGAAATATTAAATAACATCATTGGTAGAAATTAATCTAAGCAATAATGGATTTAATGGATTAAGTCCTTAACGGATTCAGTACTTAGTGGGATAAGCCATTAATGGGTTAAGCGAGAAACACTTAACCCTAATTATCATTTTATGTGAAACCCTAATTTTACTTGGGCTTTGTGTTGGGCCATCCAAGAATAATTAAATGGACTAGAGTAATTAGTTGGGCTTTAGGGTAAGGCCCATATGAAGGATTGGGCCCAATTTGGAAAATTGGGCCATAGTTGGGGCCTAGATGATTGTATGATGTTGGGCCCCTAGAATGAGACATGTTGGACTGGACTGGACAATTGGGCCTTAAGGGAAGTCCATGTAGAGGTTTGGGCCCAATTTGGAAAATTGGGCCATATGTTGGGCTTTGATCCCTAGTTAACCTTGGGCCTATGGATTGGGCCTTGGGATTGGGTAAGCCAAGCTAGGGGTAATGTAGTAATTACCTAAAGTATGTATTTATAGTTATGTGATAGAACCCAATTATTAATTGGGTGTTATCTTGGTGTTGACAGTTTGGGAATCTGTCATCCAGCAGCTAGAGGTTGAGTCTGCGGGACTTCAGCAGTGTGGGATTTTGTCTACGGGACTTCAGCAGTGTGAGGTGAGTTTCCTTTCAGTAAGAACGGGTCTAAGGCCACAATGCCGGCCCGTTTAGCTAACAGTAGTTTCCGGACTTCGGTCCGATGCAGATTCTAGTATGTTTGATGCCTTCGTGGCTCAGACAGGATTTTGTGTTATGTGTTCCGGGTTACATCCCGATGTAGTATGCTATCTATGTGTTCATGTTAGTTGATATGCTTATGTGATGCTATGTTCAGTATGTTCTGGACATCTGTCCGATGCAGTCAGTTCCGGACTTCGGTCCGATGCAGTTAGTTCCGGACTTTGGTCCGATGCAGGAGGCAAGGCCTCAGTTGTTCTGGATTTCGATCCGATGCAGAGGGCAAGGCCGTGGTTAGTTCCGAACTTTGGTCCGATGCAGTTTCCGGACTTCGGTCCGATCCAGTGGGCAAGGCCCAGTATGTGTTTATATGTATTATATGGTATGTGGTAGTTTGGGGGAGCTCACTAAGCTTCGTGCTTACAGTTTTAGTTTTGGTTTCAGGTACTCAGTTTTCAAAAGAGGAGCTCGGGAAGATTGCAGTGCACACACCATTTGTTCAGTCTGGGATGTTTATACTCTGATATGTTTGACAGTTGTTATGATATTTTGATATACATTGTTTATGATTCTTATATGACGTTGATGAATATGGTTTTATTACTGATTTAAAATGAAAATTTCAGACTGTATTTTTGGGATGTTACATTTCAACAAAGGAACCGCGAGAGCGGTCTTCTGCCTGTTGCTACACTCGCAACTCTCAAACATCGTCTCCATCTCGGAGATCCAGTTCATGACTTCCACCGGCGTCGGGCTTCCAGATAGACTCGGTGGTTTGGACGCCATGAAATCCTTGTATTTGCATCCACGTCCATCATTTCCTCCATCCTGGTGGTTTTGCCTAACTATCGGTGGGTTGGCTTGACCAACATTCCCACTGTAGTTTCCCTCCTTAGTCTGCCCTTCGTTCAACTCGGGCTGTTCGATCTGTATGGTTGCTTCTTCTCGATTTTGCTGGAGCAAATGTCTGGTTTCCTCCATTTGACGATCCAACATCGCATGGATCATCGCTTGCACTCCGACCATTGTTATTGGCTCAGCAGCGGTTACTAGAACCGGTATTTGCTCAATCACTGGGGGTTGGTTTCGATTCCCATTTGCATTCATGTTTCCGCTACGGGTCCTTGCCATCTTGATCTATACACCGAATAAGGTGAATCTAGACCTTTACTTAAGATTGATGTTTAAATCATCCTTATCACTCCGAAACGTTTATATGCTAGTTCTAATATCGTATTCGTACGTTTAGAATCCTAAACACATAAGGTTTCCAGATCCGGTCGGCAACAGACCATAGATCCGATCAAACTATAGCATCATTTAGCACGTAAAAGGAATTTAGGCATCATTCCCAAAATAAGATACTGCTTGTGTCTATTCAGGTGCATTACCTAAATCTATTTGACACACTCCTCACAATCATCACTTAGCATTCTAAGTTTAAGTCTAGAAATAAATCCATATTCCTAGTTTGCTTAAACTAATGCTCTGATACCAACTGTGACATCCCCATTTTCACGGCGAGAAAAGACCGAATTTGTTTATGCTTTTTAAAAATCAGAGTTCTTTAAATAAAAATGTTGCGGAATTTGTTCCCAGAAAAACACAATAAATACGTTATTAAAACATTTTCGAAGAAACGTATTTTATTCATTTCAAAACGTTTGGAATGTCATCGTTAATACAGAAACATAAGCATAAACAGAACTTACATTTATTTACACTAGTGATCTACATCTCTTTAAATCTCTCAGTGTAATGTGACTTCATATCAACACATGTGATATAAATAAACTGAGTGGGTCAGGTTGGGAAACCTGGTGAGTACATAGGGTTTTCAACCCACAATAATATAATTATTATGTTTAAACAATCAAACAATCAGCCCAATTACCCATCCCCATTATCTTCTTTAATCTTAAGGATCTACCCTAAGAATTAGCTATTCCTCATTCATTCATTCCTAAGGATCATCCTAAGAAATCGGCACAAAGTCCATCGTTGCCACGGTTTACACTACGGGCACTAAGTCTGCATAGTCGCCAGGGTTTAGGCATCAAGTCTGCATGATCACCAAGGTTTAGGCATCAAGTCTGCATGATCACCAAGGTTTAGGCATCAAGTCTGCATGATCACCAGGGTTTAGAGTACACCGGGTGAACACATAGTTCACAACACCTACAGGTTGCGAGCCTGCTAGTGTTCCACTGACTATCTAGAATAGTCTGTGGTTGTCATCCATACTCTGCTGAATGACGGGGCCATCATTTGGGAAAAAGGCTTCTCACATCATCCACCTCTCACCCTCACCTTGTGGTCTATAACACCTCTCAACTCATATTCCATCTATTATATCTACCCATGTTTACCCCAACATTATCGTAGATATAAAATACATATACAGTTTAAATCATTTAAAACATGTATAAAATCGTTTATTTAGCATAGACAACAAGTACTCAGATAATATGCACACATAGCACATAATTTATATAAAATACTTCATATCTATGTGTAAGATAAAAGGGAACTATGCACTCACCTGATTAGGTGGTGACTCGGCACTCGGACAGCGCTTCGATACTCTCAAAATGATATTCTTTCGATTAAACCTAGTATCGATACCACTAGGGTTTAGTCTAATGATAACCACGACAAATTAATTATCTGACTATTATTATTATTATATAAGCGTTAATAACACTCAATATAACTCATAATAATAGCCCAAATAATTATTTTAAGGACCTAATAACATTCATATATTAAAACATAAGCTAAACAAAAGATAGGATAGGTACAGCTCACTTACAGCGGGTTTTTCTCGAAAACCGGGCTTCGCTGGAGCAGCGTTCCCGAGCCGAAAGGCTCTTTTCTCGGAACTCCGGGAGCCTCGGGGCTTCCTTCGGGTGCTAGGGGGTTTACCTAGGCTTTTAGGGGGGTTAGGGAGCTTAGAGAGAGAGTTTAGAGAGAGAAAGAAGAGGGTTGAGGTATGAAGAGAAGGCTAGACCCGGCACCTCTATTTATAGTGCAAAAATCTGATGGACTCGCCGAGTAGGGGGGACCTATTCGCTGAGTTGGGCCATGTGGTGGCCTTCTGGTGGTGCCACGTGTCCAATTCTGGTGGTGCCACGTCACCCCATATCGCGTATCAGCCTTCAAACTTAGAAAAATCATAACTTTCACATACGACCTCCGTTTTTGACGTTCTTTATATCCACGCGTAGGTAAAAATAATATCTACAACTTTCATTTTGACTCTGTTGGCTAATTCTCGACCGATCTCAAATTTAACAGTAGGAGGCGTTTAGACTGTTAAGTGACTGCGAAGAATTCATAACTCCTTCATACGGACTCCGTTTTCATCTGTCTTTTTACTGTTGAGTTCCTATTAATGAGATCTTCAACTCTCATTTAGGTCGCGTAAGCCAAAAACCGCTCGAACTAAAATTCGAGTTTCGGGTCGTGCACTGTTAAGTCGAATCTTAGAAAAATCATAACTTCCTCATACGAAGTCAGATTTGGGCGTTCTTTTTATCGACGTTATTAGTTTAACATATTATACGACTTTCATTTAGATTTCTAAGGATAAATCTCGCTCTATCGTAAATTCACTATTTACGCTTCCCGGTGTCGTGCCGGTTTTGCCGTAAAACTTCGATGGGCCATAACTTCTTCGTTATAACTCGGATTTCGGCGTTCTGTATATGTACGGAAACCTTGTGACATATTCTACATCTTGGTTAAGATTATTTATTCTAAATAATCTTTTGTCGAAAAGTCATTTTCGACCCCTATTGCCTCTAAATTGACTAGCCCGGATCTACGGGCGTTACACCTGATGTTGAAATGGGTGAGAATGCAGCTCTGGGTGGCCCTTTGGAAGAAGCCATGGATGATGATGAAGATGTTGATCCTAGTTGCCAAACATTTTCAATGAAAAGATTCACTGGAATGAGCAGGAACCTGTGTTAGGTATGAGGTTTGAGATTCCTAAACAATTGAAATACATGCTCTGTAACTATGCTGTTGCGGATGGTTATGAATTATGTTTTGTGAAAAATGGTAGTAGATGGTTGTTGGCCAAATATTATGATGGAAAATGTACATTTGGGTTTTGGAGTTCATGGATGAGCGATGATAAGTCTTTCCAAATTAAGTCTCTTATTACTGAGCAAAATTGTTCAAAGAATTTCAAATTCGGATCAGTTGTAACTTATAGATGGATAGGTACCCACTTTACCCAACAATTTTTCAACAATCTGACGATAAGTGTGAGATTACTAAAAGAGTTGGTGAAAACCACTTTTGACATTGTTGTAAGTATGAGTCAGTGTAGGAGAGCCAAGAAGTATGCATTGAGTCTAGTTGAAGGCACGGTTGCAGAAAATTATGGTCTTATGGTGAGGAGATTAAAAGATCAAATCTTGGATCCACTGTTTAAATTTCTGTGGATACAATGCCTGATGGTATGAATTACTTCAACAAGATTTACATATGCTTTGATGCAGTCAAAGAAGGGTGGTGTGAAGGCTGTAGACGGATCATTAACTTGGATGGTTGTTTCTTGAAACGTTTTTTCCAAGGTGAGTTACTGTGTGATGTTGGTAGGGATGCTAACAATGGAATATTCCCAATTGCTTGGGATGTTGTATGTGTGGAAAACAAAGAGAATTGGTAATGGTTCGTTGAAAATTTTGTCGGAGATTTGCAATGTTGAAATGATGGAAGTGGTTTAGTCTTTATATTTGATCAACACAAGGTATGTTTGTAAAGTATTTAACATAGTATAATAAAAATTTACATTTCTAACTTCACATATTATGGGTACATATGCAGGGTTTGGTTGAGGCAGTCAAAGAAGTATTCTCAGCAGCAGAACATATGCATTGTGCTAGGCATATATATGCTAATTTTAAAAAGAGGTTTAATGTAGCCAAGTTTGAAAATTTGTTTTGGAGAGAAAGCAAGGCAACAAATGAAGCACATTTTAACACAACCATGTAAGATATTGAAAAGTTGAATACTGAAGCGGTTAAGCATCTTATGGACAGAGATCCAAAGACTTGGTCTCTAGCTTTTTTTAGAGTTCACCTATCATCATGTGAATCTGTGGAGAATGACTATTCAGAGAGCTTTAATAGTGTCATTTTCGATGCTAGGAAAAAACCTATTATCATCATGTTGGTGGACATTAGTATATATGTCATGCAAATGATGGTCATTATGAAACTCACATGTCAAGGATGGAATCGTTATTATGTTTTTCCAAACATCAGAACAAGATTGAATATTCTCCAAAATGAGCAAAGGTATGCACGCATTTTTCATACATAACTTACCTCTATCACAAAACCACCAAATACTACAACCACAAACCAAAAGAGAACCAGCAAAACCCGTTACTAATAAGGAGAATAAACGAGATGCACATCAAAACAAAATAGAAACCCAGGATTGAAATGTTAACCTAAAGTTATTCTGCCATTTAAATAGCCTGTAGGTTAAAACCCCCATAACAGCAACGACAAAAACCCCAAAGACCCATTTCACTTTCTCCGACTTCTTTTTTCCCAGAACAATGTTGACATACGACGCTTGCAATGAACAAAAATGATTCTTCAAATCAGCAAGCATGTTAGATAGATCAAGTTAACTTTCCCTAACATCATCGACTTCATGATTTAGGGTGTCCATCTCTCTAGTGAGGTTGTGTCGTAGTTTACGAAGGTCGTTTGCAATCTCTTCCCTCCCAAGCGACACCTCTAACTGTGTATGCAACAGATTGATCGCAATCTTCATTTGTGACTCCATTCGAGACATTTTCAGTCATGTGCTGATTGTAGTTGGGTGACCAACTGTGATCTTGAGATAATCGTGAATGCATCGTTTCTGCGATTGGTATCGAAGTTTAGGATGCAGTCGGGGTAACCAGGTTACGAATTGTGTCATTTTAGGGCACAAGCTTCACATTTTATACGGAGGTGGGTGAATAGTGTGAACATGACCTCTACAGAGGTTTCACATTCCAAAATGATGTCGTTTGAGTTCCAGACTTAAATACAATTTCGCCATGTCATCGATGATGTATCAAATTAGGACGATGTGACATTGTTATCAGGTATAATAAGTAAAATGGACTAAATTTCTAGGTTGCAACACAATTTGTTCCTTCATAAAGCCACTAAAAAAGTTTAGTGACTAAAATGGTAAACCCTAGAAAATCCATATGTCGTATGTGTCATTTTTCCCGTTTATCGTTAATCTTGGGAGTAAAAATAAACCAAAAATAGATAATTTTGCATTTAAATAATCGCTTAAACATTTAATAGAATTGGGGTAAATTACACGAATGATCCTCGTGGTTTGGGGTAATCTGCGTGTTTGGTCCCTAAGAAGAATTTTCAACTCGGACCATCCTTATAGTTTGTTTTTGTTACGCGTTTTGTCCCTGATAGACATAAAATGACCAACTTACCCTTAATATATATATATATATATATATATATATATATATATATATATATACACACTTTGCCTTATTTATCTATTATGATAAATAATAAATAAAAACAAATCTAAAAAGAACTAAAATAAAATAAGAAAGGGACTGGTCGTCATGATCCTTTAAACCCCATTCCTCCGTCCAGATAAGTTCGCCGACTCCACATGACATCGTCTTATACCCCACCGTCAACCAGCTTCGCTACCGGAAATCACCTCTTTCGCCCTTCGTTCCTCTCTGCTACTGGTGTGTAATAGATTTACAACTCAGAATGATCTGGTGTGTAACAGATAATCCATCACCATCGACCATCATCCCCATGTCCTCCCCTCTCCCTGCAAAATTAAAACCCTGCAAAATTAAACCCTAGTGGTCGTCCTTGCACCTGTAGGAGAACGAGAACGAGAACCAATTGCCATATTTTTTTATTTTTGGATGTTTTCGTTTGTGCATCCTGATATTGAAAGGGAAACGAAGGGTGAGGAGAGGGGGAGTGAGTGGGTGATACGAGGAAATAGGGTGAGAGCCGTCAGGTTCAGCTTTTCCCGATCTGATTTCTCCGACGAATTCCTTCAGGTTTGATTTCTAGATATGCTTCAAATTTGTTCCTGGTTACCCTATTGTCTTCTTCAAATGTGGTTTTTGGTTTGGTTTTCTTAAGGTTTGGTTCATATATGGTTGTTAATTTTCATATTTTCCAATTTGCTTTTCTGATTTGACTCAGATTTAGGGGTAATTTGCTTATGACTTGGTTCTTGCCTTGATTTTCTGGCAATTTGCTTCAGACAAAAGGGTTTGTGATGGTTTGTAAGTAGTCTTACTGAAGAAGACAAAGGGGCTTGTGGTGGTTGGGTGATGTAGAACTTGAAGAAGATGATGAACAATAGTGGGTGGGTTGGATGAGGCGAATGAGGACAGGATATCATTGCCATTTGTTTTTTCAGGTAAACATTGTTTCTCTGGTGAAGAGAGGGTTTGATTAGTTGGTGTTTGTTGGAGATTTAGTAATGTTGCTGGAGTTGGGATGATGAAATCGAAGATGGGACAAAGGTCGAGGGAAGAAGAATGCTGAAGGGGGCAATGAGGGAGGGACCCACATGTATTTTTTATTTAAATAAGATAATAATTAAATAAATTAATAAGAACTTAATTAAGAAAGAAATGAATAAGGGTAAATTAGTCTTTTTAGAACAGACAGGGATCAACCGTGCAACAAAAATATAAAATAGAGACGTTCCGAGTTAAAAAATGTTTTTAGGGACCAACCATGCAGATTACCGTAAACCACAGGGACCATCCGTGTAATTTACCCATAGAATTGCTTAGCGTTCATGTAAAAAGTGTTAGGTATTGAATGGGCTCTTCGGTATACGGATAATGTCCAATTAGACACGTTTAATTAGACTGCATACTTTTTATATTCGATTTTTTTGTAAGATTTGGACTAAAAAGGCATCATTATTTTAAGTTTCGGATATATAGGGCATCGAAGAGGATTATTTCTGTTTACGAGAGAGACATCACATGGTGACGGAGAGAGATGGCTTCACGCCAAAGACAATTTAATAGCAAAACCCATGTGACATTCTATTTAATTTTGCACAATAATTATTGTTCTTATAAAGGTACACAATGAAAGTTACACTTTACAATAACAAACCGATTGCTTCTTCTACTTATTTTCTTTTTTTGCATTTACATTTTCATGGTATGAATTTCACTTGGCAAAATTCATCTTGTGAGGAAGAATCGAAAGTTCTAATTAGAGATATTGATTACAAGCTTTTCTAGAAGAAGAAAAATGTTCCGAAATCTTTTGGTGGTAGTAAAACAAATGTTACTCTTACACAATAACACGAGGTGGTGTTAGAAGTATAACAACTTTCAAATGGTTTTCAGACTTTTTTTGATGAACCAAAAGCTTAATTCAAATGGATGCAATTGAGAAAATGACATAAGTGCGATTGGAAACAAGGTTTATTCAAGCCATCCATAATCTTTTTTGTCAATAAAAAGTTGAATCTTGAAGAATATGTTTTGATTATAGAGAGCAAACACTATCAAAGGCAACAACAGTGTACTTTGAGCCCCATACTCCCATAGGGTTTCTAGGTTGGGGTTTGGGGGGTTGGATTATAAGATTTACGAACGAGTGTGACATGTCTATCTACTTGGATAATTTTGGTGACACATGTTTGGTAGATTGAGCATTGGTGAGTTGTACACTTGTTAGACAAAGTACACTGTTTGTTGTCTCTTGTTATCTACTATACAAAGGTAGGCACTCAATGCTCAATAGGGCTCTAAATAACCTGTCTTCTAACATGTGATATTTGTACCCTATTAACTGGATCTTTTTTATTGGTACCTTGTGCATGTGTAAGTTGTACGTTCATAAGACACAAAATGACCAACTAAATGACTAATACGTATTTACAAGTTTGTGACTTGTGACACCCTCACATTACATGCGATGCGAGAGATGCTTTCACGCCAAACACGTGACATTGTATTTCAAGTTTTTAACTTTGGATATAATTACTCTTGTTATAACAATACAAAAAAGAATGCTAAAGAGTATGAATGACTTTAATTTGCCTTTACATTTTTATGAATTTTCACGTGGCAACAGTTGAAAAAAAAAAAAAAAAAATCAAGCTGTGAGGAAGAAGAATCCAATGTTCTTTTTTAATATTTGAGACAATATCATTATTGCCTTTGACAAAAGGAAAAAAAAAGTCTTCTGAAATCTTTTTGTGGCAGGAACACACTAACACATAATTGTAAAACTGTAAAGCATCCAAAACCAAAAGCTTCATCCCTCCAATAAATTCAAATTTAACGCCAAAATAAAAATAAAACCTCTCTTTCTTTTCCATTCAAGAATCATAACCCAAGTAGTTTCAAGTTTCAACATTCGACTCAACAAAACCAAAAATTACATAAAAAAAATAAAAATAACATTCCAATGACCAATGTTGTCCCCTATATAAAATCAATAAACCTAGTCAGATGAGATCTAAACACAAATCACACGATGAACAACACTTCAAACCTGCTCCTATCCCGAAATTGTTGAATATGTAATGTAACGTAATGTAGTTCATGTTTTTTTCTAATAAAAAGCTTGGCCGAGGTTGCACTTGCACGACACAAAAAAAAAAAAAAAAAAAAACAATGAGTGTGTAAAAAAAGCACACTAGAGGAGTGAACAAACACACTGAACAAAAAATAAAAAAAGTAAAAGTGAAAATGGTGAGAGAGGATGACACGTGTAAGGCTAGCATTGGTGGCCCCTACGACAGTTAAGAACCCCAGCACTAGAAGTAATACTAGCAACCATGTTAGACGATTTTGCCCCTAGACTCGAAGCTCTAGCATAACTCGCAGAAGCACCAGCCCCAGATGGAGTAAAATAAGCCCCATTAAGAAGTAAATCACCCTCGGATCTCCAGTTCCACCCGTGCCAATTTCTCGCATCTGTATCCACCCTCTTGGTAACCTATATACCCGACCCGTTTAATTTCCCATTTTTATTTAAACAAATAAATTTAACAACGAACACTGAATTACAATTTAAGTAAAGTAAAAGCACACGTTACCTCTTTCGCAAAAGGATTGGCAGGGGCAAGGTATCTGTTGCCTTGGCTGTTAATTGTAGGGCTTGCACTTCCACCAATCGCGTACATTTCCCAGTGTGTGTAGTCATTATTCACAACATGAAAATACCCATGTCTACATCTGCAAAAATATATATTTTTTTTAGTTTCCCATAATTATATTAACTAACGATATTTGTAATTAGTAATTATATAACCTTGGCATTCTTTGAATTAGACCTTTGCCAAAATGGTTATAAGCGATTGTCACTTGCATCATTTTATCCCTAACATAAGAGTCACTATGTCCCAACAACATAACCTCGTTATGGTGAGCAAAGTGATTATTGGAAATAGTGATAGCAGTGGACCCCATAACCGCATCCACAAGTCCATCAGCACAATTAGACAAAGAATTATGATCGATCCAAATATGACTCGATCCAAAAATCGAAATCGCATCACCATCCGCCATTGTTCTCCACCCGTAATGCGAAGGAGAGCTTCTAACCAAAGCATTTCCAGTAGGTTTACAATCATGAATATGCAACCCATGAATGATAACATTAGTGATAAACTGTAAAGTCAAACAAGCTCCATTAGCAATATGCACGTTGACTCCACGTGCATCGATGGTTTTGAAGCTGTTCATTATAAGTTCTTGTTTCAATTGGATGACCATGTCACGTTTGAAGACGATCCACAGTGGCTCTGTTTGGATGACAGCGTGGCGGAGGGTGCCAGGCCGCGGGTTGACCGGGTTGTCGTCGTGCGCGTCGGTTACGACGTAGAAGCGGCCGTGGCGGCCCCCGATTGCGTTGCGACCGAACCCGATACCGCAGTCGGCTAACCGCTTGCGGTTGCGGTGCCAGTTTGGGTCGCACCGCCAGCAGTCGTCGATTGGGTTCCCGGTCCCACATGAGAAGTATCCTAGTTTCCTTCTCTCAGTGTTGTTTCTCATACTCCTGTATAAGGGTAAAATAGTTATTTTACTAAATCCATGTAACAATGTTCAAAATGTCTCTTTATGATCACATGGGATGATGGTGGCGTGTCACATGGGAAAAAGATAGGTTTGTTGAATACCAAGATTATTGGAGATATGGATGATTTAAAATAAAGAAAAGCATGTCACATGGACGTGTATGGTTATAGTATACGAATCGAATATATGTGGGAACATAGTGACTTTAGCTCTCGTAGTGTAAGAATTGAAATTTAAATCAATACCTAACACTGCAGAAGGGTAGTAAGTACTGTATTGACCATCAGTCATTTTGCTATGTAAAGAAACTGTGTAAGGGTAATAATGACATTTTATTTTAGGATAGGTTGTAAAGACGTCAAATTCAATCAGAAAAATCATGTGGGAGACAAGAAGAGTATGTAGTCCGATTTCGTTTAGGTCTTTGTTATGGACATCATGGGCACATGAGGTGATTCACCTTTTATGGTAATTTTGACAAAGGGGTAAAATGGGAAAGAAAAAGAAATGAAGTCAAAAAAACAAAGGTTTGGATTGGTGATTTTGGTTTCTTGAAATAACATGATGATATTATCTTTCATCTATATAGTATGTAAACACGTGGCTATCATTTAATAGCTACGGAGGATATCAAATTGGCTCTTTGTACATTAATAAAATAAAAATGTTAGTAGTTGTGAAAAATTATAGTAATAAGTTAATTTGATTGGTTAAAAACTTAAAATAATATGCCAGATTTCCTCAATCATTATTGACGCATGAATTTATGCGTTTGAGAGAGAATGTCACTTAAAAAAATATTAATCAAATGATCTTGTTATGTGTGACGCCGAAACTAAATTCATGTGATTTTTTAGATGTTCTCTCTCAAACGCATAAATTCGAGTGAATCCGGGATCATTTTTTGTGATTCTTTTAACTTTAAACAGGTGTTAATTAGATTTAATCCCACATTATATAGAAGCTTATAGAGATCCTTACATTTCAACAAGGGAGACGACTTCTTCAGGATCTTGAACTGCATTTTCATTCAAAGCTTCCATTTCCTTTTCTCTGCATCGAATGAAAACTCAAATCAGATTTCGAAAACAACAACAAAAACACTTTACAGGAATCACGATTTGGAATACGAGATTCTTATTTTATTGAAGTGCTTTCACACCTCGGCAAATCACATAATTACGCTACAGCGTGTGGTGGAAGAAGAGTGGGGGAGACACAAAAAGTACACCATGTCTGCAATCAGTGAAAACTGGTGTGTGTTTTTTTATTTTCGTGTGTGTGAGAGAGAGAAATACAACTCCATTGCTTTTTTACAGTTATAACTGACAAAAAGTGGATAGAGAAAAAAATTGGAAAAACAATAATCAACCGAAAACGGTTCTTCGAATCCGTTTGAGGAGAAATGAAATGTAGGAATCAATAAACAAGAGGAATCTCGAGATGAACAACCGAAATAAACCGTCTAGATCTTAAAATCCAGTATCTCAGTGGTTAAAATTTGTTTCGTTTGAGGTTTTCTACTTTTCTGAACGAATATGAGTGCTCATTACTCTTTGTAGAAGATGAATTGCTCAAATAAGACTAAATA
This sequence comes from Lactuca saligna, assembly GCF_052625555.1. Classification (NCBI taxonomy): domain Eukaryota; kingdom Viridiplantae; phylum Streptophyta; class Magnoliopsida; order Asterales; family Asteraceae; genus Lactuca; species Lactuca saligna. The sequence goes on along the minus strand of NC_136417.1, from coordinate 66,365,911 downwards.
ACGCGAAGGTAAAACATATTCAAGCGCATGAACACTCAGGTCCGGAGACTCAGTCGACTCAGTGAGTCGGTTTTCAGTATTGTTTGTTTTTACCTTGCTGCCATTGACGAGTTGAAGTTCAGGCTCTGTAACTGCTCTGTTTCCACAGTCCTGTACCATTTAAAAAACAATGTAAGCTTCTCTATCTAGCTAAAGAAGAATCTCAAGCGAAACGATCAAACGTGCACATTCAACAAAAAATAACTCCGTAATTTCAAGCTAAATAAGCTTCGCATTGTCGATTTTCACCATAGATGAGTTCAGTTCATATTGCAACATTCTCTTACAGAATTCAAAATTTCAGATGATGAATAACAAAAACATAAGTTACGTTCACACTGATACACTGAATTGAGCTGGAAAACATAAAAACCAGTAGGTATTACTAGAGAGAAAGCGATACCTAGGGTTTGAAGAGTTATTTTTCTGCACTACGGCGGCGACGGCGGAGAGCAACAGGATCAGAAACAGAAAGGAACAGAGAGCGAACCACTTCTTAGGTACCTCCATTGTCATTGCAGACACTCCACCTCCTCTGTTCACCTCTGAAGATAAAACTTCTCACGCAGTGTACGTGTTTGTGCGTGTTTCTGATCTGGAATCGGAGAAGGGAGACAATGAGGGCCGGTGGAAGTGGGGAGTCAGAGCAGCAGCCTTTGCGTAACGGCCTGATTTATAGAGCTAAAGAGGAAGAAGTTAACGGCCGTTAAATGTTCACTATGGTTAGGTTACCTGACTCAATCCAGTTAACAAATATAGGGATCCCACAAATATATTGCAAAAGAAAAAATTTACAAAAAAAGAATCTTAACTTTTATGTTGATGTATTAAAATGTAATTTGGGATTAGTGTTCAAAAACTTATGTTATAAATATATGTTATGTCAAATAAAGAATGTTTTACTAATAAAATTATATTTTAAATTGATTTTTTTTTAAAATTATCATTAGTTGAGCGTTATGCTTATTTTTAAGTGCAATGGCCCCTTTGAAAAAGTGCAAATGTGACCAAGAAATCACAATTTGATTTTATGAAAAATAATTATAAATTACGTAAAAGAAAGTTTTGACTATAGTTCACATGTTAGAATTTTCAATTGGAGTTTTGAATTTTGATAATTATTTTTAAAGAAATTTATCTGCATATTAAAATATAATTGTGATTAAATCAAATTTTTAACAAATATATTGGTAGCTTGTCTTATAATCTGCCTTCCATGATTCCATCATCCAATCCATGTTCACTTTATTTGTTGTCTCCCCAACAAAAGTAAATTGGATAATGGATATGTAATTTAGTTTATTACTTTTTAAGTTTTTATGTCTCAGGAAATTAAGACATGTACAAATTGGACATGGCTTGACAATGGTTTTAATTACTTTTGCTAAAAACAACGACAATGTTTTTTTGGTTATGGCGACGGTATGGTAGGAACGATAAAATGGTATGATAAATAGGACCAACAATATCTACTCTTTTTTCGTTTTGTTGTTGACACTTAGGATGATGTTTTGGATAAGAGAAATCAAATATCCTCCTACTAATCTTCCTACTCATTAGATCAAGACAAATATCAAAATTAAAAAAGAAAATTAAAAGAAAGAATTAGCGGATTACACATGTCAATATGTCATTGGTTCATATGAAAATGAAGATAATTATGAACAAAAAATAAGAGGATATTTAGGATAATTATTTGGTACTTTTAGCTTTAAATGTGGCAACTAAAATTTCTCAATCATTAGTGTTGGTATAATTAGTTGGTTGGTTCTTATTCATAAAGGCGGACTTAGTCGAGAGAGTTACGGGAGCATGGTTACACGGTTTCGCCGATATCGCCAAATGTGTATAATCTCAGGTTGCGCATGCTGCTCAAATCTCCTCTCTTTCTCCTCTTTGTGACCATTCACCGCTACTAATACTCAAATATATATATATATTTTTCTTTTTATTACATATATAAATTATTGCTCCAACAGAAACAATGCAGAAAATACAAATTGATAGCAACTAACATTGTTGTTCTTCAGATTTCCGTTTTTGCCCTTAGACCCAAAAACAAACAATGACAATAACCAAGCAAAGAAAGTAAATGGAGAAAGAAAACAACAAATTTATGTAGTTCATCAATCGTGCCTACATCAACAACAAAAGAGAGTTCTTGTATTAGGCTAAGCAATCGACCTCACTTTTCCGTATACAAATACGTGATGTTTTCTAACACTCTAACCCTACCTATCTTCTATCACCAAGTATTACAATCAAGGAAAACCTAGGCCTTTTAACATGGGCCAAATAAATGGGTCATTTGACAAAAGTTACTGGGCTGACTCAAGCTCATTGAGCTGACTCAAACCCACTGTCAAGCTCATTGAAGCTGACCACTTGAGCTGTCAAGTTCACTCAAGCTGACTTCTTGGGTTGACCACTTACATAAACAACTATCTCCCACTCCAAAAGCAAACATTCATTCAAATTTTATTCCAGGTCTCTCAAATTCAATGGATTTATCAATTAGTTAAGATTAGGGGTGTAAATGAGCCGAGCCGAGCCCGAACATACCCAAGCTCGGCTCAAGCTCGTTTGATTGTATGTTGGCTCGAGCTCGAGCTCGGCTCGTTTCGAGCCCAATTTCAAAGCTCGTGCTCGGCTCGTAGGAAAAATAAGAAGCTCGAGCTCGGCTCGTTTAGTTTGTCATGCGAGCCTAAATGAGCTTAGGCTCGACTCGAGCTCGTTTATGGTTTTGGGACTCGTTTAATTTATTATCATATATTCAAGGGAATAATCCAAATTCTAACTTCAAAACAGACATTCATAGATTCTCCATTTGCATTGATTTAATGTCTAAAATATAACCAAATAAAAGAACATAAAGAGTAAAAGCTCAAATTACAAAAATAGTAGTTAAACTCCTAATTATTGAACGACTAGAAATAGAAAAATCTTCCTTTATGCAACTTCACTCCTCAGATACACAAAACCTGCAAAATGTACAAAGGAATCATTTTTTGAAATATTTTTCAGATTAAGAATTTGTTGTTTAACACATCTAATTACCTTCAATTACTTTGTGTTCACCTCAGGCAGTAAAACCTCAATAGGAAACTCCTCCTTCTACAAAATAAAAAGGTTGACAATTAATAATTTAAACTATTAAAATAACAATTATAATGTGGTTTTGATTTTTTTTCAAATATACCTTTAATTTTTTTCTTGACTCCATGAACTTGCCTAATCCAATCTCCTCCGCAAATCAACATTTGTACCGTGTCGGACCCCAATGAAGCTCGATATGGATCAATAACTCTACCGCCGACACTAAAAGTTGCTTCAGATGCAACCCCATCAATGATAAAACACGGTACTTTAACTTGTGCACATTCCACCACTCTAAAGCATTAAATGATTCCATTCCTGTTTGTCCTTTCTCCATATAAACACCTTCTTCTAAATACATATCAAGCTCTGACTTTTCTGGTCTCTCCAAATCTGCAGTCTTTATGAACTCTCCAAATGCCTCCCATTAGCTATGGCCTCCCTCATCTTAGTAGCAAACGGTTGCTCAGTACTTAGTATCCAATTAGCTATGGCCTCCCTCATCTTGTTTTCATCATATTTTGTATCCGGTCCGATCAATGGTGGCACAAAATCCACATCACACCCACTAGGCTGAAAATTTAGTATTTGTTGGTTTTTTAGCGATTGTTTATGGGGGATGCAGCTGTTTAGGTGTCTTTTATATGATGATGTAGGACCTGAACCAGTAATAGCCAACCTTGACTTACAATGTTTGCATTCGGCTTTTTTCTTACCATCCCGGAGTGTAACTACAACAAAGTCGTCCCATACTTTTGATGTTTTTTTCCATTTTCTCGTTAATTGTACTTCATCTTCATCGGTTTCGTTATTTTTTTCTCTCACACTTTCATTTTCATTAGGGATTTGACTAGTTGTTTCTTCATTTGGAGTGGTTGTTTGATCCATACCATGTACTAATTGTGATGACGAATTATCAATCCCAACACCTGTTTCAACCCCCATTCCTTTGTTTGGACTTAATAGGTTTGTTGTAGACCCTCCATCATCCATTGAATCTTCATAAGAAAACAATACAAATCATAGATACATCAATTTGAAATAATATTTATGCAACAATAAACAACTCAGTGGAACACCATGAACACCAACAAGTACACATAATATTTATGCAAAAGTAAATAACTCAATGTGATTTGAAAAATATGTGTGTCATTTTCTAGCATTTGGTCAAACCTTAGGGTCAAAAATGTGAATTGAAAACATCCAACATGCAATCACGTTGCAATTTCCAAACAAGTGAATTAATATGATTACAAACAGGTACCTTTTGATTTGAGGAGTGCCGATTTTAATTACAAAAATTGACAAACAGGTTATTTGCTTAGTGCTTACAATCGATTCATTCAATCACATTACTGATACCAATCGATTCAATATAAACTGTGATGGAATGAAATATTATTAATACCTCTTGGCTGTTGAGTGTTGTCTGTTGAGAACGAGATGGATTCGGGAGGGAAACGTCGACCTCGGACCGTCGTATACTCAATCAGTCAATTGATACATCCACTGGATTCGGAAATCAATTGTTACGTACTTACAATCGATCATTAATTGGAAATCATGGATTAATTATCGTCGCCCTAGATGGTAAATGGGTAATGGCATGTTCGACCGTCTTAGGCTCGTAGTTGTAGGGTATATGCCGTATGCGTGTGTGGAGTAAGGGGAATGTCGGCAAAGGCGGTTGGTTTGCTTTCAATTCATATAAAGATTAAAGAAATTAAGGAAACATATTATTAATAATATAAATATATAATATAAGGAGTGAAAAATATATTTATATTATAATTTATATAGGCTCGTTTAAGCTCGCGAGCCCTAGTCGAGCTCGGTTTAAAAGCTCGGGCTCGAGCTCGTTTAATAAATGAGCCCCGAATAAAGCTCAGGCTCGGCTCAGGCTCGTTTAAATCGAGTTCGAGTCGAACTTTTAACGAGTCGATTCCGAGTAGCTCACGAGTAGCTCGGCTCACTTACACCCCTAGTTAAGATGATGTGACATCCCCAAATCCACGACATTGCAAAATTTGTTTCCAGAAAACATGATAATGATGTTATCAAAGCATTTCCGAATAAATGTATTTTTATTTAGAACATTGAGATATCATCGTTAATACATAAACATAAGCATAAACAGACCTTACATTCATTTACACAAATGATTTACATCTCCTTTAATCTCTCAGTGTAATGTATCTGTGCATCGATACCTGTGATTCAAATAAAGTAGTGTGTCATGTTGTGAAACCTGGTGAGTACATAGGGTTTTCAACCTACAATAATATAGTTAATTTGTTTCTTCACATATTTCATGTCAAACAGTTAACCCGATTACCCATCTTCAGTTTCTTTATTTAGTATTCCCTAAAGATTTATCCTAAGGGTCATCTCCTACATCGTATTTGCCTCTCATCGTCTTACATCGCATTTCCTTATATGTTTGTTCCTAAGGACTTTTCCAAAGGATCATCGTCTACATCGCATAGACAATACTAATTCGGGGATTACTCCCCCCAATATGTGTCCAGTAAGGGTTAGAGTATCATCACATGCATACGTAGTTACTACATCGCCTAAACTCGTAATCCATCACCTACATGTTATGAGCATGCCGATGTTTCCACATGACTTGTTTATATTTGACAGTGGTCACCATCTATACTCTGGTAGATGACTACATCGCAACATCGCATATCAAGGTTATGGCATCTCCTAATCATCTCTTATCTCACATCAACTATTCATCATCGCATATCTATCATCACATATCTCTTACCACCCGTCACTACTCAATACATATTTGTAGGTATATAATACTTATATGATTAAATCATTTGAACATCATCACATAATATCTTATCTAACACATAATATTCACAGCATACGTAATAAGCACATAAACATGTGATTATCCAGATACTTCATATCTATGTGTAAGATGAAAGTAACTATGCACTCACTTGTTAAAGTGATGACTTGAAATTCGGGCAACGCTTCGCTCCTAACAATCATATTTTCCTTTAACGAAACCTAGTATTGTAATCACTAGATTTTAGTCTAATATTCATTGCGACTAATTATTAGTCTAGATTTATCACTAACTCAAAGTCTACTTTCACGATCTATCAAGTAAGGAACAACCAGGTAGGATCATATTGGAGGTAGGGTCCATTTGGTATACGAAGTATACTGTTTGGAAATCCCATTAAACACCTCACTAAATCACAGTCTAGACATCATCCCCGTAAGTAGATCAATCAATATAACGATTTGGAATTACTGATAAATCTTGTTTATAGGTTCATAATAACGATAATGAACTTAAACATAAGTTATACTTAAAGTATGGTAAGTATAACTCACTTATAAGGGGATTTAGCGAGGAACTGGGCTTTGCGCGGGTAGAACTTTTGAGGCGAAAGCTCTTCTTCTTAGAGCCTTCTGGCACTTCGAGACTCGATACTAACTCCTAAAAAGGACTAGAGAAAAGCCTTAAGGCTTTGGGGAAGTTTGGGAGAGAAGTTGAGAGAAGGTGTGTGGAAATGAGGTGATTTGCGCCTCTATTTATAGGTTGGAAATCAAGAAACATGGTGTGTTACTGAGCCCAACACGTCGTGTTGGGGTGCCAGGTGTCACCATCTGATGGCAAGGCATGAGGAGGAAGTCGTGGCTGAGATGGTGTCACGTGTCATCTCCAAAACTTAACCCCAAAATTAATTATCTTCTAAATTCTGTAACTTTCACATACGAGCTTTGTTTTTGACATTGTTTATATCCACACGTAGGTAGTAACGTGATCTATAACTTTCGTTTAGACTTTGTCGGATAATTTTGAGTTTATTTTTTAAGTTATATTTTAACAGACTTAGGTAGTTAAAGTCCGTTAAAAATTCATGACTTTGTCATCCAACGTCCATTTTCGACTATCTTTATATCGTTGAGCTCCTATTAACGAGATCTTTGATTCTTGTTTAGATTGTGTCGGCTAAAAATCGATCGATCTAAAATTTGATTTCCGAGTTGGATACTACTATGCTAAATCTTAGAAAAATCATAACTTCCTTAATTGAAGTCAGATTTGAACGTTCTTTTTATGTAAGTTCTCAGTTTAACGTATACTATGACTTCTGTTTAGATCTCTAAGGCTAAAAATGACGGGTTTTAGGTAAAACAAATAAACTAGAAAAACAATTCCTAAGTTCACATGCAACCTACTTTGGATCTATGTTTTAACTATTGAACATATAACTTTGAATTGCAAAACAAGAACCCTATAGGAGAGAGGCTATTTTCGAAAATAACAAACTAGGGTTTAGGAGTTACATACCTTTCAATTGTTATAGCAAACAATTGACAATCCTCTTGATCTTGATGTTGATCTTCTTGGAAGCTTAGCAACACAAATGTAATGCCTCCAATGGAATCACACCCAAGAACTAGCAAAAGGAAACTTGAAGGAGAGAGGTAGAGAGAGTACGCAATTTTTGACCCTAGGGTTTCTTCCAAGAAGGAGTGACCAAATTTAGGAGCTAGGAGGCTCCTTATATAGCTGAGGGACCTAGGGTTTAGGGAAAACCCTAATACTCTTTTGCTTGGGGCCTAAGTTAATCCAAGGCCTTATCCAAGCCCCCTTGGACGAAATCTTTAGGTTTTCCCCTATAGATTTCGTCCACCTCCTTTCAAGGAGGTTCTGGAGCCTTCCACTCAACTATCTGATAATTGCAAACTAGTCCCTGCACTTTATAATTAGTACTTTTAACCCCAAAATTGATTTTGATTAATTTCTGGCTAACTATTAATTAAACATAATGATTTCTAATTAATATATTAATCTTTTATCATGTTAATAAATCATTTATATTCATTTATTAATCTTATAATAAATCAATATGTCTCCTTTCATAATTTCCTTATCCGGTTGCTAGGTTTGAGGGCAACCCAAAAGGACTATGTTGCTATCAATTCAATTACATACCAATTGTAGTTATGGGCTTAGACACCTAATCCAACAGTCTCCCACTTGGATAAGTCTGTAACTATAATTTATAGTATGCCTTCTAAATTTGACCAACAAATTGTAGCTTCCAAAAGCTGCTGCCGAACTCTGACCCAATCAGTTACGTGTCCTCAGATAAGTGATCACATAATCCTTCGTTCTGCAAGATATCCCAGACATAAACCATGGAACGTAATCAATCTCTTTTTCCGAATCTATGTTTCCCGATTTCCGATTTGTGATGATTTAGGACTTCTAATTGAACACATCAATTTAGTCCTGGCTGGGCCCAGCACATAAGTCAACACCAAATAATCGAGAGGCCCACAGATATCGCTTTTCCGGTTAGGGCAAAAGGAACGAATAAACATTGACTCGTATGCTTGTATCTTTTACTTATCAAACAATACATGACAATACGTTTTATAACACCAAGTTACTGATGTGTTTTCATATCACCAATGTACAACCGACTTGCAAATTACAACTCATATATCTCTGTTTCAAGATAATAGATATTATCATCTCAGTATTACTCGTGACGAATTCCATGAAGTAATACTCTGAGTGAGGGTTTATCCAATACTCAAATCTCAATTTCTGAGTACTCATGAACGTTGCAGCAAATCTATTTCCATATCTATCCTTAGACAATCTACAATCCAGATCATGACAGTCTTGATTCACTACTTACTTCCAAAAGTAGGAGCGACTGTGGAGTTTGAATAATCTTATTATTCAGGAAGTCAAAACATGCAAAGTGAAACGCAATAATAATATTAATCCCATATGGCCCCAAAGCTTTTGAGCGTAAATAAAAACACTTTTATTTAAACACTATACTGATTACTCATTATTCATTGCTTACTGTTTCAGAAAATCAACTTATTACTCGAATTATAACCACAATTGTCCTATGCTCCAAGCATGCACACTTTGGTTTCCTATGGTCCATGCTTTGTGAAATAGATCAGTTGAAAAACTTTTCATCTCACAATCCCCGATCCATATTATTAGTATAAGAATATCAAATTCTTACCACTTTTAGAATATGTCAGATTCTAACAATTTATGCAATGATTATTTCGTAATGTCATAGCACAAAAGTTACCAAGACTCGACTAATGAAATTACAAGGTATTCTATCGGAAATTATTACAAGACAATTCCATAGACGTGAAGTCTCACATTCAAAGTACATTCCTTTGAACATCCTTCTCGCATAAAAGTTTCTAATCTAGACATATTTCTTAATATCCAACTCCCATTAATGGAAACATTTCCATATTTGCCATATGACAACTCATTCTTAATAGAATCTTATCTATTCATAATAATGTCAATATAGTCCATTCAGTAATATACTTCCAACTACTCACAAGCGACAAATCCTCAGTGAACCTCGGATTGTCCTTTGATAGTTGTTTAATTATTTTAGTCAAAACCGATTCTAGTCCCTTTTTCCCTCTTAATGCACTAGACATTTGGAAAATTTAAAAATGGTCAAATATTATAGCATTTGCAATCGATCTTATACCCGAAGCCTATGGTACACGATGCATAATGTTCTTACATAAAGACGTGATACTTTATCATCCTTCTGTCATAATATCTTATGTGCCCTGTTCCCACAATTCGATATATGAAGAGGGATGTCGTGATCATAATCGAATTTTGAGAATGCACTATGTATCCTTGACTAAATTTATTAACGTTTCGCGATCTAAGCTATAGAATTTTGAAACAAAGTATAATATTCTCTCCCTTAATTATAGCAAAACAACTTTTCAACCATTGCAACTTTGCAAAGTGAATCTTTGTTTTCTATAATTAATATTGCTAACTTGAAATACTTACCATAATAATCATGCTCCCACTAACATGATGATTATTTTCTTACCAACATAACACTTATGCTCCCACTGGCTTTGACATGTATTCAGAAAACAATTTAACTTCTAGAGAACAATGCTTATTGAATTCCTTAAGTTCATATTTCTAATATCTAATGCTTTGATAAGCCTTTATCAAAGCTTCTTAAACTTATACACCTTTTCCTTAGAAAGCTCATATGTGTGTCTAGACAAATTCAGAACTTATGTCACTAAGTCCCAAATGCTCAGAGTAATTGCCAAATCTCACAATTCGAACTATGAAGAGGGATGCCGTAATCATAATCGAATTTGAGAATACAATTTTCACAAATATTGTCTTCTTAAAATCTCTCTTAGTGAAAGCATTTTCTCACACTCATTTTCATGAAGGAGGGAAACCTTATGCCACTTAGATTTTATGATTGATGTGTTCCTATCCATGTGAATTTTCCAAAACCAAAGTTTGCGACAAATCCAAACTCATATGGATCGAACGTGCTCAATCTCGATTTCTTGCCTCATGGTAACACGAGTGCCCACCATGTCTTCCAAGTGGTTTAGCAACTCATCCTTACTTATCAATGTACTTTCCATTGATCAAGGTGCTTTGTCTTTATGCATTCACATGAGAACTCATAGAACTCACATGCATAATTAACCCAATTGGAATGGCACAGAAAAGGAGTATGTCATCCACGATAGGCTTTAAACCTCAAGTCATGTGCTAGTGATGATAAACTAGGTTTAACTCTTGATTTGTTCCTGAAACCTTTCAAGACCATTAAGACTCCCACTGACTCCTTGACATATAAGATTCTCTTGTCAAGAAACATTCCTTGATAAAACAAATATTCAAGAGTTAGTGTAGTTTTTATCAAGACTATCTCTTCATATATTTGGTTCTAGTTTATCTTTGTCTTATCCAAGACATCACAACTTACCAATCTCAAATGTGCAGGAATAAGAAGACTTTTTTCAATTCCACATTTTTTGAGTGTTATAAACCTACTAAAGACGTGTTACTCAAGTCACAATCTTGGAGTATGACTCTGAAGACTTGATATTGGAACGAAGTATGATTCACTTATTGATTTAACTATGTCCATAATTCTCGATTCCTCTTCTTAGACATGCAAATGCACTAAGACTCATTTAAAGGACCAATTGAGAAATAGTTCTTAATCAATATCACAATAAAAGGTACTCTCCCTTCTTATTATAATAGAGAAACTTTTATCTTTCTGCCTACTTGATTTTTCTTATTCGTTCTGCTATTGATTGAAACTCTTTGATCAACTCAGAATTATACTTAATCTTATAAGTATAACCATATTTACTAAACTTTAGTAAATCATGATGAATATCTTTATCACTCTTGTGGTGGACTTGATCAACGCACAACCTAGTGTACTTGATCTTCTAGTCCTTCTCTTGACACTTTGCCAAAGAATTAGTCTAATTTCCAAATATGAAGTTTCTCATTCATCATGCAACCTAGTTGTATGATTCCAAGTTTCTGTCCAATTGAAACTTGGGCGATGAGAATCTTCCCTTATTTGGAAAATTCTCGACATTTCCACAAATAACATAATTAAGAATCAAATCCATTCATTATAGTAATACACAAACATCAATTTTTCATAACGATTTCATTGCTAGGATATATATATATATATATATATATATATATATATATATATATATATATATATATATATATAATTATTCAAACCAAATTTTAGTTTATTCATAAAAGCAGCGGAAAACATGTCCTTATAATGCAAAATCAACTGAAAACTATGTAATCAAATATTCCTAACAAATCTATCATAACTTTCTAAGCTCAAAATCTGATCTTCGAATCCATGTGACCGTGATCCATTTCTTCGTGATCAGACTCATTTTTCTTTTCCATCAAGCTTCCTCTCTTTTCTCTAATCCTTCAAAACATTCAAATGTAATTTTATCACATTATGTATTAAGAATCAATGAATAGAAACTTAATGGAGTTAGATAGTGGATTTTACCTGAAGCAGAGCCATATTCCTTGACTCTCCCATTTCTTGGACTCTTCAGGTTCCCAGTGCAGATTTGTATCCAACGTCCCTTCTCTTGGCAGTAGAAACAGGTGGGTTCTTTTGGAATGTCCTTGAAAGCATGGTTGGTTGATTCACCAAACAAATACGCTCCATTGCTTTGCCAAATCATTTCTGATTCAGCAGCAATAAGCATGTAAGTTAGGTCAATGAGGGTGGCATCAAGATCCATCATATAATACTCTCTTTTGAACTTATTATATGATTCAGGGAGTGACTGAAGAGCCCAGTCTGCAGCCAACTTCTTGGAAAAGGTCGCACCCAACATTATCAACCTATCGATGTGTGATTTCATCCTTAGGACGTGAGCACACATGGGTTTACCATCTTCATATTTCATTGCTAATAGGGCTTTAGTGATATTGAACTTTTCAATCCTTCGGTCTTGTGGGTTTGGGAGAACAACGGGAGGAGGTCGAGAAAGTGGAGTCAATTTAGTCCACATGGCAGGGATTGATCTTTCACCTTCATATTGGAACAGACTTTCACTTTGAGCAGGAATACCTTTTCCTTTAGATTCGGGAAGACCATGGTTAGATTTAGACATCTACAAAATGGGAGAAATCAAGTTAGTCGGTTGAATCCTTAATAAAACACCCAAAAGAGATATTAAGGCTACGATCCAACACAACATTCCACAAATTGAAGAGGGATTCCGTAATCCAATTTGCAGAATATTTGAAGGTAGGTAAATGACAATTTATCAATTTCCACCATGAAAAACGAAAAAAAAAAAAAGATAAGTTTTAAATGTATTGGAAACTCCCAGATCTTTTGAGATTCATTGAACTTTTCAATGGCATGTTTAAATCTCGGATTATGCTCTTCTATTTGTGACTGGGATGCCGAGGATCACAAACAAGATGTGAATAACCATGCAAATGTTCTTGGTAACCTCATTGTCTTTATCATTAACTATTGATGTGCTGGTCTGTTGGATAAGGTGTCTAATTCCATAACTTATTTGGTATATACTTGACCCGACCCGGCATGGTCCATTTGGGTTGCATCTCATCCAAACTATTTATGGATAATTTTATGAGAGTTATACACATATGTTTATTAATATATTATAAGTTATAATATATTAATATGAGATTATGTTATTTAATTAGTTTTAGTCTTAAATTAATTATGAATTAATTTAGAGATTAAAAGGAAGACTAATTAGATTATGGGCTATTGGTTTTATATAGTGTGGGCTAATGCTCTTTTGTTAATGGGCTAGGCTTATATGGAAGTCCATGGATGATCCATGGAGCTTTTAACCCATGGATCCTTGGAAAAGGAAAGGTCATGGGTTATTAGGGTTTCATCCTAACCATGCACACTATATAAGCATGCTTATGGAGCATGAAATAGAGCCTAAGGGGAACTAGTGAACTAGTGTGTGTGTGCTTGTGTGTGGCCGAAATATACAAGTGTATATACTCTCTCAAAGTTTTCCAAGAGTTTGTGGTGATTTGTGATTCCATTTGAGGCATTCACACTATTGGTGCTTGGCCCTCAAACTCCTCAAGAACCAAACTCATCAAAAAGGTATGTAATCTCTTCTAACTCTTTATGTTGAAATGTTCCCCATGCCATGTTAGATAGGTTATAAACCTTGGAAAAAATTATTATTTTGCGTGTATTTAGACAAACATAGATCCAAGGTTTATTAGGGTTGCATGCACACTTAGGAAGTGTTAGATTGTTCAAAACCCAACAGTGGTATTAGAGCCTAGGCTTACTTGTTTGAATACTTGATGCAAATTGCTAAAAATCGAAGATTTTATGTTGTCTGCACAGCTGACTCGCCGAGTCCATGAAGGGACTCGACGAGTCCAAGGCAAAACTCATCCAACTCGGCGAGTTGGTTCATACACTCGACGAGTTGGACCCCCAGACAGCATATCTTCGAGTTTTGGTGTTGGAATTGGTCTAGAATCATTACCTTAAACTGTTTTGATCTTATAAAACCTGTTTTTGATGTGGTAATGATGATGGTGGACTAATTTCAAAGTTATAATCAAAATTTCAAGCTTATATGTGTTCATATGATTCTTGAAATTATTGATGTGGATGTTCATGTTCATATGAGTTTTGTTAGATCATAGGAATTATTTGCAAATTGTTTGTTAGTTAATTCTTGATCTTAATGTGTTTTAATGGAATTCTTAATTTTTCCTCAAGTTATGGAATTCCAAGAGGTTTTCTTTTAAATGTTTTTTTAAGAAGTTGTAGGTTACATTTTCTTGAAGAGTTTTTCCCATAAATGTTTTATGGACTCCATAACTTGTCCTCAAGTTATGGATTTCCAAGAGACTCTTCATTAAAAGATTTAAAACACTTAATTAAAACTCATAAGTTATGCATATCCAAAAGTTTATGAATTGTTCAAAACTTGCCCTCAAGTTTTGGAATTTGGAAAAGTTTCACACATTATGATAAACTTTAATTCCAACACTTAGAATTTTAAAAGTTAAAATTCAACCCTTAGACTATTTATAACATTAATGGTTAATTATTATATATATGTATAAGAACAAGTCGTTTTACCGTTAGTAGGCCTCATTCACGAAGCCGGTCTATAAGGTGGGTATAAGGTTGTTGCCTATAAAATGGCGACTTAATGGGTGTCCACTCTCACCCACCGCTTGCTTGATCGGTGGAGGGTCGTTAGCCGAACGGGTAGGACAATGACTTTAAATTCTCATTAAAAGTATAATGATTATTATAAAGTAACTAAATATTTTTTATTTAATTCCCAATCTTAGTTACTTTAGGAAAAATGTGAATTTGGTGCTAGCCCATGGAATTCACACTTTGTACCTTACCAAGTCGTTGGTGGAGCGTGTGTGGGTAATCGGCACACTAACTTGGACTAGTAAGGATCACGAAGGGTGACTTAATGTTTGTCATAGATCAATGGAGCGTGTGTGGGTAACCGGCACATTGATTAGGTGATAATATTAAGGGTGCCAAGTGAATTGGTATGGTTATTCACACCTTGTTTTGTGATCCTCGGCATCCCAGTCACAAAATTTGAGAGGGCACACTCGAGACTGAAACATGCCATTAAAAAGTTCAATGAATCTCAAAAGATCTAGGAATTTCAAATCCAATTAAAACCTAATAAATTATTTCGTTTTTCAAGGTGGAAATTGGTGAATCGTCATTCGCCTACCTTCAAATATTTATAGCTTGGATTACGGCATCCCTCTTCCAAATTATAAAATATTGTGTTGGGTCCTAGCCTTAATATTTCATATTGGGTGTTATATTAAGGACTTTGAATCAACTAACTTGATTTTCTCCCATTATAGATGTCTGGTTCAGACAACTATGATCTTCCCAAATCTCTTGAAGATGGTGTCCCTCAACATCATGCTTCACTTCCTCCACCTCCTCAAATTATTCTCCCTCACCCACAAGTTCTTGAAAAATTTAAAGTCACTAAATCCCTATTGGCAAGCATAGTCTATGTGTGCTCACATCTTGGAGATAAAGTCACATATTGACAAGCCGGGAGAGTTGGGAGTCAAAGTCTCGTGAAAGTTGGATGTTCAATCACTTTCTTAGTAACATAGTGAGTCTCTTTGGGACTACTACGAGACAGACTATGACACGAGCCTTAATGATCTTATCTATTTGCTTGGTGCTGCAAAATCAACAATGATTTGGAACACCAGTAAAGCAAATTTGATTAAAAGAACAACTTCCCAAGTCTTAAATGGACATTGACAATGGTAGCATTGGATATCTAGAAAAAGATTTCTCTTCCCAATGGAAAGGGATCGGCCATAGTCAACTCGGTTGACCAAGTGGTAAAAAAAAGGCTAAATCTGAGATAGTCTCATGTGCCAAAGGGTCATGTGTTTTGTTGCCAAAGGAAGGGGCATTGGTTACGAAGCTGCCCTATTCACCTGAAAGGTCATAAGGTTGATCAAGTCAAAAAGTTTGACTCTACTTCAGTTAAAGTCCACTGTCTAACTCTATTACGTTCCTATTTGGAGATTCTTATTACATAATGTGAATGGGTCACATGTTGATGTTTTTAAGAATCAAAAGAAAAGATAGGAAGCTTAAAGTAGGTATATGTTGATTCTGATTGCGAAGGTGGGTTTCGATCGCATGGTTCGGTAATCAGAATTTTGACCTGTTGCTTAAGAGTTATAATATATTGCTTAGGAATAGATAACAACAAGGTTTTCATGTGAATTGTAAGGATAAGTTTTTCCGCAAAGTTTTAAAAAAAAAAAAGAAAAAAAAGGGGTTTTAATTTTATTTATTTTAAAAATATCCTTACAATGGCATCTGTGAAAAATTGTTGCTTATATGTTTCCAGTAATAGCAATATTGGAAAGTGGATTTGATTCCTTCATTTGTGGTAGTGTCTGAATTTACCAAATGAGGAAAGTTTTTCATCACCCAAGTTTCAATTGGACAGAAAATTGGAATCATACAAGTTGTATTGTATGATGAATGAGAATTTTCATCTTTGAAAATTAAGACTAATTCTTTGATCACATGTATATGTGAGTCAATTGAAGGACTAAGGAATTAGGTACACTGGGTGTGCGCTGGTCAAGGTCTACCACAAAGATTGATTTGTCATGATTTACTAAAGATTAGTAAATATGATTATACTTATAAGGTTAAGTATAATTCTGTAACATTGGAAAGGTTACAATGTATGACAAAACAAATGAGAAGAATCAAATTAGGCAGAAAGATAAAAGTTTCTCAAATCTGAAAGGATGGGAGAGTACTTTAGTATCATATTTCATGATCATCTTAATGATTATGAAACCATGTCACAGATTCATACTCTAAGGACATCTTAGTGCATTGTTATGGCTAAGAAGAGAGGTCATGAATTGTTGCATTGGTTAAAATCAAGAAGATGAGTCATACTTCGTTCCAAAACAATTCTTAGAGTCTTACTCCAAGATTGTAACCTTGAGTGACATAAAGTAAGGTTTAAAACACTTGTCAAATGTAAGAGTAAAATGTTTTCTACTCTTGTACATTTTAGATTGGTAAGTTGTGATGTCTTGGATGAGACAAAGACCAACTAAGACCAATTGTGTAAAGTGTTAGTCTTGATAAGAATCCGCACTATCCCTTGAATATTTGTTTTGTCAAGGAATGGTTCTTGACTGGGGAAACTTATATATGTCAAGGGGACAGTGGGAGCCTTAAAGATCCTGAAAGAGTTTCAAGATTTAATCAAGAGTAAAACCTGTAATTTATCACTAGCACACGACTTAAGGTTTGCAACCTATCGTGTTGACATAATTCTTATTTCTGTACCTACTTCAAATAAGTTGAATTTGCATGTGAGTTATCAGAGTTCAACTTGGAAGCATTGGTGGGCCTTGTGCTACCAAGGTGACAAGAAACTAAGATTGAACAAATTTAATCCATGTAAGGCTGAATTTGTCATTGACCTTATCTTGTGATTATGGTTTTGACAAATTCACATGGATAGGAACTCATACACTATAAAATCTAAGTGTCATAAGGTTTCTCTCCGATTCATGAAAATGATGGTAAGGAAACGCTTTCACTAAGTAGATTTTACGTAGATATCAACTGTGTTATTTGCATTTTCAAAAGTCGTTAGTGGAGCGCGTGTGGTTAACCGGCACACTAACATGGACTTGTGAGAAATGGCAAATGCCTAAGCAATTGAGACTATGATTACGGCATCCCTTTTCATAGTTCTGAAAATTGTTTAGACACACATGTGAGATATCTAAGAAAGGGTGTGTAAATCTAAATTTCAGAAGTCCAGCAGATTTCTGGAAATATGTCAGAGCTAGTGGGAGCATAAGTGTTATGCTGATAATCATCATGTTAGTGGGAGCATGATTATTACGTTTAGTGTTGCAAGTTAGCAATGTTAATTATAGAAAACAAAAGTTTCAATTCGTGAAGTTTCAGGGGTTGAAAAGTTGTTTTACTATAATTAAGGGAGAGGAAATCATACTTCATTTCAATTCTAAAGCTTAGATTGAGATTTTAATCATCTTTAATCAAGGACATATATAAGAATTTTATGTCTGAATGGTTCGACTTAAGAAAATTCTATATATATTGCGTTCTCAAAATTCAATTATGACTACGACATCCCTCTTCATAGTTAAATTTTGAAAACATGGCAAATAAAAAATATTGTAGCAAAAGACTGGTCTAGTATCATGTCTTTATGTCAAACATCATGAATCGTGTCTCATATGCTTCAGAAATAGGATCGATTTCATGTGCTATAATATTCATCCTTTCTAAATTTTCCAAATGCTTAAGGCATTGAGAAGGGAAAAGTCTAAAACTGGATATGACTGAAGTGATTAAGCAATTGTCGAGGACAAATCTGAGGTTCGCCAAAGATTGGTTGCTCAGGGAAAGTTGGAAGTATAATGTAAGTTGTCGGAAAGGACCGTATTGACATGTTCTGAAAAAGAAGTAACTCTTGTTCGGAAGTGATAGTCAAAATGGGACTATGGAAATGTATCCATAGGTGGAGGTTATTCAATCTATGTAAGATTAGAAAACCTTAATGCAAGAAGGATGTTTAAAGCAATGTACTTTGAATATGAGACTTTCGTTCCATAGAAGTTGACCTTCTTTGGAATACTCTGTAATGACTGGTGACAAGGTTTTGGTGACTTTGTGAATAATCATTACAAGAGGAACATTGCATAAAAGTTTTAAATCTAACAAATTTTTTGGTAAATGATAGGAATCGAGGATTCTCACATTTACAATAAGGATTTGGGATTGTGAAATAAGTATCATTGGAATCATGTTCAATTGATCTACATCACAATGTAAGGATCATAGACAAACATAGTGTGCATACTTGGAGTATGGCATAACTATTGTTTAGAAAAACAAAATGTACATGCTAGGAGCATGGGATGACTGTTGTTTTTATTCAAGTCTTAAGTTTATTGTTTGAAACATAATACAATGAATAATGTGTAATCAATATGGTGATAAATAAAAGGTGGTTCTATTTATATTCAAAAGGGTTCTGAGACCATATTGGATTCGATTATTATTGTGTTTCACTTTGCATGTTTTGACATCCAAAAATAGCTAGGTTATTCTTTCCGAATGACTAAGTTATTTAAACACTCCACAGTCATTCATATGTTGGAAGTAGGTATGAATCAAGACTGTCATGAATCGGGTTTGTAGATGGCTAAATGGGTTTAGTCATAGCAATGGTTGCTGCAACATTCATGAGTGCTCATAAGTTATGAGTATTGGAATAAACCCACACTCACTTGTATCACTTCATGGAATTTATCTCGAGTGATCGTGAGATGGTAATATCATATAAATCTTCAAACCTAGAGATATGAGTTGTTACCTATGAGTTGGTTGTGCATTGATTGCACGTAAACGCATCAGTAACTTGATGTTATAAAACGTGCCTTTGTGTACAATTCAACAAGTAGTAGAACAAGTATATGAGTCGAAGTTTATCAGTTCCTTCTAGAAATAGAAGCGATATCTGGGCCCCTCGATGATTTTGTTGTGACCTATGTACCGGCCGGTCAGAACTAAATTGATGTGTTCGATTAAGTTCTTTGTCAAACAAATCGGAAATCGGGAAACAAACTGTTGGACAATAAGTACGACGTTGTTCCATGTATTTGTCCGGCTGATATCATGAGGACAGAGGATTATATGATCACTTATCTAAAATGGTGCTTTATAGTTCAACGGAGTTTTCGAGAGCTACGATTGCTAGTTGGTTCCTGAAGTAACATACACAAATATAGTTACTAGACTTATCCAAGTGGGAGTCTATTGGATAAGGTGTCTAAGTCCATAACTTATTTGGTATATACTTGACCCGACCCGGCATGGTCCATTTGGGTTGCATCTCATCCAAACTATTTATGGATAATTTTATGAGAGTTATACACATATGTTTATTAATATATTATAAGTTATAATATATTAATATGAGATTATGTTATTTAATTAGTTTTAGTCTTAAATTAATTATGAATTAATTTAGAGATTAAAAGGAAGACTAATTAGATTATGGGCTATTGGTTTTATATAGTGTGGGCTAATGCTCTTTTGTTAATGGGCTAGGCTTATATGGAAGTCCATGGAGCTTTTAACCCATGGATCCTTGGAAAAGGAAAGGTCATGGGTTATTAGGGTTTCATCCTAACCATGCACACTATATAAGCATGCTTATGGAGCATGAAATAGAGCCTAAGGGGAACTAGTGAACTAGTGTGTGTGTGCTTGTGTGTGGCCGAAATATACAAGTGTATATACTCTCTCAAAGTTTTCCAAGAGTTTGTGGTGATTTGTGATTCCATTTGAGGCATTCACACTATTGGTGTTTGGCCCTCAAACTCCTCAAAAACCAAACTCATCAAAAATGTATGTAATCTCTTCTAACTCTTTATGTTGAAATGTTCCCCATGCCATGTTAGATATGTTATAAACCTTGGAAAAAATTATTATTTTGCATGTATTTAGACAAACATAGATCCAAGGTTTATTAGGGTTGCATGCACACTTAGGAAGTGTTAGATTGCTCAAAACCCAACAGGTAAACCACACACGCTCCATCAAAATGACAATTATGAGATACCCATTACTACTCTTTATTAGTGCCTTTTAGTGTGCCAGTTAACCACACACGCTCCACTAACGACCAATAAAGCATAATGTGCAATTTCATGGATTAGCATACTTTTCACATTTTTCTTAAAGTAACTAGAGTTGGGATTTTGTAAAATAATGTTCTAGTACTTTCTTTAATAACATTATACTTTTAATGAGATGTAGTTGTGCTATCAAACCCGTTTTGCTAACGACCCTCCACTAATCAAGGAAGCGGTGGGTGAGAGTGGACACCCATTCAACTACCATTTTATAGGCAGTTTCCTTATACCCCCCATATAGACTAGCTTTGTGAATGAGGCATACTAGCGATTTGACTAACCATATTCTTATACATATATAATATTTAACTTTTAATTATAATATATAAGGTGTGTTTTAAACTTTTAAAACTTTAGGGTTTATATATAAATTTCGAAAATTAAGACATTAATTTTAAATTTAAAATAAACCAAATAACTAGATTTAATATTTATCTAAACTTTTAATTAATTAATTAAATCTTGTAAGGATTATCTAATTAAATTAAACAATTAATTTAATCCTAATCCACATCCCTTCTAGATTTCGGAAATATGGGGATAGGATAATTTCCTTATTTTTCTCAATTATCCAATAAGACAACTATTATCCAAAACAAAGAAACCCTAATTCTTCTAGCATATTTCGAAAATCAAGGGAGGAGGCTAGGGTTTTGAAAACCCTAACCCTAATTTCGATTAGGTTTCATGGAGGCTAGGGTTTTTCAAAAACCCTTTGACCCAAAACCCTAAAATCGAAAATTTTGGCATTTAGGGTTTAATGGCTATAAACCCTAATTTACAATTCAACTATTATAACAATTCAATTTAAAACAACAATGGCTCTGATAACATTGATGGGTTTTAGATAAAACAAATAAACTAGAAAAATAATTCCTAAGTTCACATGCAACCTACTTTGGATCTATGTTTTAACTATTGAACATATAACTTTGAATTGCAAAACAAGAACCCTATAGGAGAGAGGCTATTTTCGAAAATAACAAACTAGGGTTTAGGAGTTACATACCTTTTAATTGTTATAGCAAACAATTGACAATCCTCTTGATCTTGATCTTGATCTTCTTGGAAGCTTAGCACCACAAATGTAATGCCTCCAATGGAATCACACCCAAGAACTAGCAAAAGGAAACTTGAAGGAGAGATGGTAGAGAGAGTATGCAATTTTTGGCCCTAGGGTTTCTTCCAAGAAGGAGTGACCAAATTTAGGAGCTGGGAGGCTCCTTATATAGCTGAGGGACCTAGGGTTTAGGGAAAACCCTAATACTCCTTTGCTTGGGGCCTAAGTTAATCCAAGGCCTTATCCAAGACCCCTTGGACGAAATCCTTAGGGTTTCCCCTATAGATTTCGTCCACCTCCTTTCAAGGAGGTTCTGGAGCTTTCCACTCAACTATCTGATAATTGCAAACTAGTCCCTGCACTTTATAATTAATACTTTTAACCCCAAAATTGATTTTGATTAATTTCTGGCTAACTATTAATTAAACATAATGATTTCTAATTAATATATTAATCCTTTAACATGTTAATAAATCATTTATATTCATTTATTAATCTTATAATAAATCAATATCTCTCCTTTCATAATTTCTTTGTCCGGTTGCTAGGTTTGAGGGCAACCCAAAAGGACTATGTTGCTATCAATTCAAGTACATACCAATTATAGTTATTAGTTTAGACACCTAATCCAATGAAAAAGTAGTTTATCAAAATTTTACTTTTTACGATACACGGCTTTGTATCGGTTTTGTCGCAAAACTTCGACGAGTCATAATTTCTTTGTTATAAGTCAGATTTCAGCGTTGTTTATATGTACGGAATCCTTGTGACATATACTATACTTTGGTAAGATTATTTATTCTAAATAATCTTATATTAAAAAGTCATTTTTAACGCTTATTATTTTTAAATTGACTAACTCAAATCTGTGGACGTTACAGATGAGAGTGTGTGCATCATATATGCTATAAAAGTAAATCTTATTTCATCTCTATCCTACGATGAACAAAATAATATTCAACTTTTGTCAACATTTACGTTCGAACGGAAAACGCACTAGTTCAGTATACTGCAAGTTCAAATGTGTGTAACAATTTGAGAACTATTGTGAGGAGAGATCGTGAAGCTGCCGAAAGCAGTTGATCTGAGATTACTCTGCAGATAATGCAATCTTTGGTGACGAACATTTTCGAAGAAGGTTCCGGAAAAGCAAACACTTGTTCATGCGTATTGTTGGAGTTATAAAAAGAAATTATCCATATTTTCAGACAACGTGGGATGCAAGGTTTTAAAAAACTTTCAATTTGTTGCAAAAATACACATTTGTCGTATGAAAACTGGTGTACAAGAACACAACAAACACGTTGGAAGAGTACTTGAATATATCGGAAAGAATTTAACGTGAATGTCTTCAACATTTATGCTAAGGTGTTTTCCGGCTTTTAGTATTTGGTTTTATATAGATGAAACCAAGTAATTTAACCATTATAAATGAGTTTTTCAAAGAAAATAATCATTTTTTTCCATTTTTTTTTGAAAAAATAACCACTTTCCTCTAAATGAATCTGTAACATCGGACAATTTCATGCCAAACTAAAACATTTAAAAACTATTCATCATTACAAAGGTTGTTTCCAAAATAGTAAATATCAGAGTATTCCAGTATTAATCCATAAAATCATGATAGACATTAGTTTTTTCTATAAACAAATCATGAGGAGCAGTACGATCAAGCCATTGTCTTCCCTCGATCACCAGAAGTACCTGAAACAATAAACTGGAACTGTAAGCCCGAAGCTTAATGAGCTACCCCAAAATATCATCGCCATACCAATATAATCATAACATATAACAATACAGAACATCATGCATAATGAGCCTTCAGCATGACTGGACCGCCTTGCAGGGCCTACAGCCTATCCGGACCGCTCACAAGGTATGTTGGCCTACAACACAAAGCAGGACCACCTCAACCCAACCCCCGCTCAACAAACAACATGTGCACATAATATCATACGTTAGCTCATATCATATAACATTCAAACTGATCTATCAGATCACTAGTCATAGCAACGTCCCCAATAACCGGGGTATAGACCTAACCGGTCACTAACATAGCATCATCCTATAACCAAAACATTGACCTAACCTGGTCACTACGCATAAGCATATCACCATCCTAACTACCAGGATGTAATCAATAAACATATCATGCCATAACCAAATACAATCCAAAAGGGACGACCTTGGTGCCTTAGACCTTATTAATATAGTGAGGATAACTCACCTCGCAACTGTCGACTCGTAAGATAAGATCGAACTCCCGGATCACAGCCACAGACTCCACCACCTATATTCATTGTAAACCATACTTGTAAGTTTCCAATCTTTCCAAACTGTCCTCCAAAAGTCATCTGGTTAACCCATGGTTAAAGTCAAAGTCAATTGTCAAGGTCAACAGTCCATGTTGACCTCAACTCGTCGAGTATCCTCAATTACTCGCCGATTTCCTTGCATAACTCACCAACTTGCCAAGTCACCTGAGTGACTCGTCAAGTTCCTAGTGTTAGTGGCCGCAACTCCTTGGCCAACTCGGCGAGTTTTCCCTTTACAACTCGTCACGCTCATATGTGTCCAAAGGTTGGGAAAACCCTAGCCGACTCGTCGAGCCCAAGGCATTCTTCATCGGACTCGCCGAGTTGTTCATCCCACTCGTCGAGCTCATGACCATCTTCATACAACTCGCCGAGTCGACTATGCGACTCGCTGAGTCCCTTCAATCCTTTATCCATACAGATGCTTTTTAAGTCATGCAAAGGCTCCAGATTACAGATCCAACCTTCCAAGGCATGATTATCACGTAAAGTTGAAAACTTTACGTTCATGCAAAGCTTTAAGGCCCTTAAATGAAAAAAATAAGCTTGCAATGAAGTCTCACACTTGAGGGAAGGCTCATACTAGGCAAGGCTAATAACTTTATGGATCTAGAGGCCAAAGGGAGTCCAGATCTGAAGTTATAACTTTAGATCTTAGCTCAACTATAAGAAGCCTTTCATAAAACCCACCCAAAAGAGGTTAAAAGAGAGACGATCCAAGGAGACAGCTTAATACCTTCCAGAGAGTGACAACTGATGAATTTCTAAGCTCCCCACGAGTTCTTAGCCTTGATTTCCTTGCTTCCCCACGTGTTTTCTCCTCTAAAGTTCCTCCTCCAAGCTTGAACACACCAAAAGAAAACACACACTCGATTTAGGGTTTGAGAGAGACAAGAAACAGTAAAGGGGAGGCTGGGGGGGGACGCCAATGATCCTTTAAATAGGGTGAAATGTCCAGAAATGTAGGGTTTCATCTGCTAGCTCCTACTCGCCGAGTCCGCTCTTGGACTCGGCGAGTAGATCATTAAAACACATGGACCAACCCACTACTACTCGATGAGTAGGGCGGCCAACTCGTCGAGTAGACCCAAAAATCGAAAAGATTCATACATAAATCAATACCTGAGAATCGAGACGTTACAGAATCATTCCTGACTATTATTCATATTCTGAAGTTCTTCTTCTTTTTTTTTCAATTTTTTTCAAAAAAATATCTGTACTTATATCCGAAATGTATATTCCGAAGTGTCTTAACGAACACTTATTCCCAAATGCTCCATTTTAGATTTAATCTTCAAATTTCGGAGTTATTTTTGGTTTTTTTCTAATATTTTTTTGAGGAAATATCCTTATTTATGTCCGAAATATCTATTTCGAAGTATTTAATGTAATCGTTTTTGAATAAAATGTTTTATTACATGCATTAATATCGTATATAGTTAATAATTATTATACTTGCTTAGTTTTGTTGTTAGATTTAACAAAAAACAAATTTTTTCTTTTAATTTTTAGAATTGTTCATCGGATTTTAGATTTGTTTTTCAAATTCAGGAGTTTTTGTTCGAATCCAAAATTTCAGTCTGGAATCTGGAATGTTGGTCCGAAATTTCTGAATGTCAGCCTAAAGTGTATTTTTTTGTTAGAAAAAAAAAAAGTTTTGTTTTTGTCCAGAATCTATTCCGGACCAAATGGTTACTTTTGTTAAAAATATTTTTTTGTTATTTTCTTCGAACACATTAAATTGTAGTTAAATTGGCATAACCATACCTCTTGGGTAAAACATTGAGGATATCAAACAACTGTTTTCATGGTAGGAGTTACATATCCGTCAAATTTTGCTACAAATAGAAAACCTTGTCATGCTTTATGATTGTAAATTAATGAAAAAGGTACAAGTTTCCATAGCTTTTGCTTTGGATTAACCATTCTTGAGTTTCTATGATTTTGTTTCACTGATTTGTAGCAACTTTCTTCATGATACCTTTAACTTGAAGCAATAAGGGGCGTTGGTTAGTGGGGCATATTTTTTTTGTTGTACTTTATGCCTTGAGTGTTGTACATTATGCATGGGGTGTTATACCATGTACTCAATTGCATCTTTTACATAATGAAAAGTGAAAGGCATGGATCTTGTAGGGTTGCTGTTGGTAACAAACAAATTTGGCGGGTCGCATTGTGTTTTTACCTTTATTTAAAGAGATTTATAGTCAAGTCAAACTTATGGTCAAACTCAGAAATATATAAAAAGACACCAAAGGGAAAAAGAATAGTAGAACTTGTATTAGTTTGTAACCATGGTATTTAATATTTTTAGCAAAACAACCATCGTATTTAAAACATATTTCACACTAATTTATACAATGTATTTCTTAACGCACAACTGTAACATATTTGAACTTCCATTATATTTGTCAATTTACTTTCATCATTTTATGTAGAATAACAATACAACTTTAGTATTTTGTCTATTAATAATGATTTAAATGGTTAAATTTCTGGTTTTTGATCCCCGCAGTTAAAAAAAATTGCTGGTTTTTGATGATTGCACCGGTAGTAATTTCCTACAAATTTGGTCTTTCAAAACAAAAAACTTATAATTATTGTTATTTGGATAATAAAATAAAATGACAAACAAATTGACCTAAACTATATTTATATTGTATGCGTGTAATCCAAAACTGAATACCCTGGTTACAAATCATTATGTTTTGCACGTACATAGTCTTTGGTATTTCGTATTATAATATTATTTCATATAAAAAGTCAAATATGATAGTTACTTTAGAAAAATGGCTAATGAAGTTCAAACTGAATCAGGATAATTCTGGAAATATGTATAGCCATTTTCTAAAGTTTGTAATTTCGAACATTTTGTAATTTCGACCTTGGGATTATACGAAATCACCTTTGGAATAATCCAATAAAACAATATTTTGATTTAGGCAAAATCATATATACAAAACACATAATACATGTTTTATGTTCCACACAATAATCTTGTAAATAAAGTATAAAAGAGAAAAGATATATTTTGCGAAACCTAAATATAGTTTTTAGTTAATTTCAATAAAAATGATATGAAAGGTCGCACCATGTCACTTAGGTTTAACGAGAACCTAGTCAACAACTCTGCCCCTTGGAACCCTATTGGGTAGAACTGTTCACTATTCGGATAAAACCGAATTATCCGATTGTATAATTTGGATTGGACTATTTGGTTCGGATATTCGGATTTTTGGATTGGTTTTCAACAAGACCGAATTATTATTTTGGATTTCGGATTGGTTTGGGTTTATAAAATAAGAACCGAATAGTCCAAAAAAACCGAATAAAACATTTATTATTTATCTATTTTGTAATTTGTTTTTTCAAATAGGTTCAAAACGTTTCACCCTGATAAAAAAACATTAATATGCATTTTCTCTCAAAAGTTTTGTATCTATAAAACATTTAATTATAACATATCTTCGTATTAATTGTTTATAAATTTCAAATTACAACTAAATAATTTATTTTTGCTTCTTGTGTAAAGTTAGGTAATATTATAATTATATGTCGTTTTAAAATGTTTCGGTTTTTGAAAACCGAATTATAAAAACCGATCCAACCGAATTGTAATTGGATCGGATCGGATTTGAATTTAGTTTGAACTATTCGGATCCATGTTTTGAAAACCGAAATCAATTTGGATTCACTTGATTGGATTGGATCAAACCGATCCATCCAAACGAACACCCCTACTATTGGGGACTACTCTTGTTTCCTTAAATCAAATTAGCTTATATGAGCATGCAATATTCACCTCCCAAGCACACAATATCGCTAAAATTGAGCTAAATCTGTCTCAAGCTAATCATGATGATACTATATAGAGAGACGTTGTCCCTATAATGAGAGTCGAATGATTAGGGTATAAAATTTCATATAAGATGTAAGAGGTTCAAGGTTCAAACTTGTGCACACACAAAATATTGTCATAGTCACAATTTACCCAAATGTGGTGTGTCGTGGTTAGGTTTGTGAATGGATCATCCGATCCATTAAGCCCATCTAGATAGATTTACTCATGTTGTAAATGTTTAATGCATAGTCAAATTCTATAGTCAATAGTTCCTATGACTTCTCATGTAAATGTGGATGACCACAGCAGTGTAATCAGCCTATATAAGGCGTGTATTTCATCCAACAATACATAACTTAAATCATTGATTAAATACCTTTATATGATATCAGAGATTCAATAGCTCCTCTGAGCCCTAATCGATCCAAATCCCTTCCGCTCCGATAATCCACAATGCTTATCATCGAAGTCACAACACAAACACACTTCCCAATTAAGCTCAATGCCACAAACTTCCCAGTATGGAGAAAGCAGGTTATGGCCACTCTAATCGGCTTAGGTCTCGACAAGCATGTTGATGGTTCAGAAGAAGCACCATCCAAAACTCTCGCTGGTGATGCCACAAAAATCAATCCAGATTACAACCTTTGGTACCGCCAAGATCAGATTCTTCTTGGCGCTCTTCTTGGAAGTTGTACTGACACGATTCAGCCTATTGTTTCCTCCGCAGAAACATCTCGTCAAGCATTCAAAAGACTCAATGACAGCTACACAAGTGTTTCTCGATCCCTTATTATATCTCTCAAATCACGCCTTGCCAATAACCAACGAGGCTCTCGACCGGTTGCTGAATTCCTCAACGAGATGAAGACTATTTCTGATGAGCTGGTGATAGCTTCATTTTATTTACTTATTTTTATAGTTTATTTTAGTACATTTCATTCGCATTTTAGTTAACTTTCATGCATATTTTCCCTTTTGTTATTTTTATGACCATTTCGGGGTACTTTCTAGTTTCTTGAGCATTATTGCAGATTTTCTTGGAAACTAGCGGGGCGGCACTCTTGCGAGGCGATTGGGCTTGAAGGGAATTAGAGATTTCATGCTTGATGGCTATAAAGGTGATTCATGGGGTGGACTTGTCAATTGCTTGAAGGCTTGGAAGAATTGAGCTTTAAATTTGAAAGATGCGGGGGAACATTCAAGCGTATGAAAATTATTAATCGGGCGAGTTCACGAGCTTTGGAGGATTTGGAGAGGTCAAATTGGGCTTTAAATTAAGAAAAACTTGAAGAAAATGGGCTAGGAGGTGATTGGATTCGATCTGGGCTAGTGGGATATGCTTTAGAGGCCCAAAATCTCAAAGAAGCCCATGTCAGGCACCACCCGCGCAACCCACCCGCGCAGAAGCACGCGGGTCGCGCAAGGCCCTGCAGGGGCAATTTCGGGAATTCTTCTTTTGAGCTATTTGAGGAAGGTTGGTGCCCATCTTTTGCATACACTTGCACATCCGATTTTTGGAGATTCTCTCTGGAGTTTTGGAGACTTTTGAAGGCCAAGAACCCTTGAAGAACATCATATTTTTACCTCTTGATTCTTGCTTAATGTTTGGTACAAATTTCTCTAACTTTGTTTCTTTGTGTTTAGCCATGCTTGGCTAAACTAATCTTGGTTGACTTTTGTTTAATCCTTTGAACTTTTGTTGAATGTTGAAGAATCCATGAACATGTTCTTGAATCTTTATGGAAATGTTTTGTGTTTTAACATCTTATCATTACTTGTATGTTTTAGTTCATGAGTTTAAATGTGTTTGTGGTGATTAGTTGGCTAATTTCTTGATTAAGTAAAGGATCCTCAAATTAGCAAGCAACAAATGATTTTTGTGTTGTTTTTACTTCACACAATCATAAAAACATTTCCTCCAACATGGTGGTGAAAGCATTTGACCCCTCTTGGATTTGGTGACTTTTTGGTTCTTAATGCTAGTTGACTTTCACTAATTACATGCTATTTGGAATTAGTGACTTTGACTAAGGAAATTGTTATGAGCTTCTCTAGCCATTTCAACAATTAAGAAAAGTCTAGGTAATCTCAAGCTCCTTGGATTACTATAGCCAAATTGAGGATTTAAAACAAGTATTGCACCATTGAATTCTAATGATATGTTCATCAAAAGTCAAAGTGAGAAAACTTTAAGTCAACCATCTTTCCCTTATTGATTTTACACCAAGTTCTTATTTTTGTTGCAATTGTCTATTTAAATCATAGTTAATTCTAGTTTGTTTCAAGTATTTCAAAACATCAAAATCCCCATTTTTAATTTATTGTCATATTCCAAGTATTTTACAAAGAGATTTTTCATAGAGTTATCAAATTGAACCAGTCTCCGTGGATTCGATCCCTTTACCACTATACACTATTTTAGTGTGTAACATTTAGGGTTATTATTTGTGTTGGCCTCGACAACCACCAGCTGGCCCTAGCTCAAAGCCCAATAGAAGAAGAAGACTTAATTGTTCATATATTGGGCCAACTCGTAGAAGATTATGCCCACATTGCCGCTGCCCTAAAAATCAGAGATACATCCATTACATTCCCTGATTTATTCGACAAACTTGTGGACCATGAAAGAACCCTCAAAGATACTCAACAACCATCGGTCATCACCACAGTCAATAATACCTAGACACAACAATCTCGATTCACTCCTAGACATAACAATGATAATAACTCCTTTAACAGGTCAAACAATGCCTCTGGTAACAGGTTCAATCGCCATTAAGGTCATGAAACAAAGGAGTGCAGAAAGTTAGCAAGGTTCTTAAAAGAGAACAACATCATTATTTCTATGAATGCATCTTCTCCAACAGTCAACATGACTGCTGCTGGCACTACAGCCCCAACGCCACCTTGGATGTTTGATTCAGGGGCCTCCCACCATGTGGCATCCAACCATGCATCATTCCACACCTTATCGGAATACGACGGACCTGATGAGATAGTGCTAGGAAATGGTACAAGTCTCTCTATCTCTCACAATGGCCAATTCTTCCTTCCCACTCAATCACGTCCTTTAAACTTACAAAATGTCATATTCGTTCCTAAATTACGTAGTAATCTTGTGTCCATTTCTAAACTCTATAAAACTAACCATGTTTCTGTTGAATTTTTTCCCAATCACTTTGTTGTTAAGGATCTACGCATGGGGGCGTGCCTAATGCGGGGAGTGAACGTTAATGATGTCTATTATGCAGCTATTTGATCTCTTCAAAGTTTTCCTCAAATAAGCTCGGTCTCAGCTTCATCTGGATTGCTTCTTTCTTGGCATCACAAGCTTGGCCATCCCTCTATCAAAGTCCTCCAACTACTTCTCAAAATCTTGAAGTTAGAGTCTCCAACAATATCCAATAGTTCTTTTCATTATGATGCATGTTCAGTTAATAAAAGTCATAAGAAACCATTTGGTAGCAATTCTTTCACTGTCTCGAAACCATTAGAACTTGTTTATTCTGATGTTTGGGGTCCTGTTCAAAAATCAAATGATGGTTATGTCTATTATGTTATCTTTGTTGATTTTTACTCGAAATACACATGGCTCTACCTAATGAAAAAGAAATCAGATGTTTCCACTTTATTCCCTCAACTCAAGACTCTTGTTGAAAAATATCATAATACACCACTCATCTCTCTATTTACTGATAATGGGGGAGAATATATTGCTCTCACAAAATATCTCCAAGATCAAGGCATTTCTCACTTTACTACTCCTCCCCACACCTCGGAACAAAATGGGGTGGCAGAAAGACGCCACCGTCATATTGTCGAGACTGGCCTTTCTCTTCTTCACCATGCTCAACTTCCCCTCACCTTTTGGTCTCATGCTTTCCAAACATCAGTTTATCTAATAAATCGCTTACCTACTTCCATCCTTCACCACATATCTCCTTATCAACAACTCTACAATAACTCACCCACCTACAATAAACTGAAACCTTTTGGTTTCTTGTGTTATCCATGGTTAAGACCCTATGTTGCCACTAAACTCCATCCCCGATCGGCCAAGTGTATCTTCTTAGGATACTCTCCATCCAAATCTACCTTCAAGTGTTATGACCCATCTACTTACAAGCTTTACCATTCCAGACATGTAGAATTTATTGAATCAATCTTTCCGTATCACTCCACTTCACCCTCCTTGTTACCTAATACTGATGACTTCCTCACAGATAATACCACCATGCCTCTAACACACCAACATATCTCTCAGATTCTTCTCGATGAACCTCCTACCCCTGCTCCGAAAAACTCACCTGTCACTCCACCTGCCAGCCCTGTCGTTGCAACTCCATCTACTCTTACTGACCCACCTACAACCCCATCCCCTTCTCCATTACCTCCCTCCCCGGAACCTCAACACTTACCTATAATCAATCTCTGTACCAGCCCTTTTCCCCCACCACGAAACAGAACCCGCAACCCTAAATACTTCAATAATAACCTTATTAACACCACCACTCTCCACCCTATTCCCACTACTATTGAACCTACCACCTACACACAAGCCCTAAAATACTCCCATTGGCGCCATGCTATGGATAATGAATTTAATGCCCTTATACAGAACCAAACTTGGGAGCTTGTTCCCGCCATTTCCCACACACCAATTGGCTGCAAGTGGGTGTTCCGAATCAAACGCAAACCAAATGGTTCTATCGAAAAATACAAGGCAAGACTTGTGGCCAAAGGCTTCCTTCAACAATTTGGAAAAGATTACTTTGACACTTTTAGCCCGATCACTAAACCCGTCACCATTCGTACTATATTATCCATTGCCTTATCCAACAACTGGCCACTACAACAACTTGATGTCAATAATGCCTTTCTTCAAGGCACTCTCCATGAGGAAGTCTATATGACCCAACCACCTGGCTCTATTGATCCACAATGTCCAAAACACCTATGCAAACTCAAGAAATCCATCTATGGCCTTAAACAAGCACCTAGAGCCTGGTACAATGAGCTTACCTCTTTTCTGCTCACCTACGGTTTCAAAAAATCCTCTGTTGATGCCTCACTTTTCATATATCACTCCAACAATATCATTTGCTATTTCTTAGTTTATGTTGATGACATTGTCCTTACTTGCAATAATTCAGCCTTTTTATCCTCCTTTATCACAGCTCTAAGCAATAAGTTCTCTCTCAAGGATCTCGACATGCTTCATCATTTTCTTGGTGTTGAAGTTATTCCCACCAAATCCGGGTTGTTCCTCTCCCAACATCGTCATATCCAAGATGTTCTCACCTCATTTCACATGGAAGGTGCTAAAGATGTCACAACCCCTCTAAGCACTTCGGATCCCTTAACAATTCTTGATTCAACTCCAACGGTTGATGCTACTCCTTACCGAAAACTCGTTGGATCTCTTCAATACCTAACTTTCACCCGTCCAGACATCTCATTTGCTATCAACAAACTCTCCCAATTTATGCATGCTCCGCGTCAATCTCATTGGCAAGCTCTTAAACGTCTACTTCGTTACCTCAAAGGTACCATCCACTATGGTCTTTTCCTAAACCGTAACTCTCCTATCACTCTCACAGCTTTTTCGGATTCCGATTGGGGTGGAGTGCACGATGCAGGTCGCTCTACTACTGGCTATATTCTTTAGCTTGGATCTAATATTGTCTCCTGGCGCTCTACCAAACAAAAATATGTGTCCAGATCGTCAATTGAGGCAGAATACAAGGCTCTTGCTAATGCTGCTGCTGAACTAACATGGTTAAAAAATCTACTGCAGGAACTGGGTATTATCATTAACACTACGCCTACTCTATTTTGTGACAACACAGGTGCTACATATGTGTGTGCAAACCCGGTTTATCATTAACGCCTGAAGCACGTGGCTTTAGACTACCATTTTGTATGTGAACAAGTGACTGTTGGTCATCTTCGAGTCCTCCATGTCCACTCTCAAGATCAGCTAGCCGACATGCTTACCAAGCCTCTTTCTCGAGCTCCTTTTCTTCGAAACAGGTCCAAGATTGGTGTCTCTGACGGAGCCTCCATCTTGCGGGGGCGTATTACTGTGAATGGATCATCCGATCCATTAAGCCCATCTAGATAAATTTACTTATGTTGTAAATGTTTAATGCATAGTCAAATTGTATAGTCAATAGTTCCTATGCTTCTCCTGTAAATGTGGATGACCACAACAGTATAATCAGCCTATATAAGGCATGTATTTCATTCAGCAATACATAACTTAAATCATTGATTAAATACCTTTATATGGTGTGTGGCGTAAAGAATGTGCAATGTACCTTTTTATAGAAGAAATTCAAATAAAACCAACAAATATTGAGAAACGTGTTAGTAATTTAACTTAAGGGTAATAGTTAAGGGGTGTTGGCCGATTTTTAGGTGCTTAGGATTTGCTATTTAAAAAGATAGTAAACTAATAAATTGTTATTTATTGTTTGAAATATCTACATATAATATGGTAAACTGATTAAAAAAATGTTGGTGTTTTAATGAAACGAGGTTGTTATGATGCATAAACTTTCAAGAGTTAAAAACCTATAATAATGAGTTTCTATAAGTTAAAAAAAAAACAATTTATCAAAATAAACCTTACTTATTAGTGGTATTGAAACAAGATAAGCTAATAGACTTTTTAAATATGGTAAAGACTTATACGGATTTCTTAATTGTATTCTTTTGAATTTACAAATTGTGTAAAATGTATTTAAATAAACTTTTTTACTAAAGTTTATGAAGCAGTAATTCGATCAAGTTTTGGATGGATATGGAGCAAGGTAACTCAAAACAAGAATCAAATCATCAATAGAATAAGATCAGAACATAATCAATAATTATGGACATAAAAGATTAACAAAACGTAAACGGCAAATATAACAAAATAGACCCTATTTCTAGTTTATATTTATTTATATACATTAATACATATATATTTTAAACGTATTTTGTCGTTGGTAATCCACACGAAGTGGCTTCAAAAGGGCGCATTTGCCCCTAAATCACCGGCGATTAATCACGTATCCACTCATCATTCCGTAATCTGGAATGTCACAATTGTCACGGAGCGATTGGCGGATACATGCAATCCCAGCCGTTGATCCATTTTAGAAGATGCAATTGCTGCATAGGATACGTTGACGACTTGTATACCCTATCGCTCCCCATGTGATGTTGTTGGGTGGTAGTACGATGCCAAATAAATCATCAATTCAGTCCCACAAGAAAGAATATTATATTACATAAATAAATTAAAAAGATTGAAGTTTCAATTATTTCCAATCATCAATTATTATTATTTAAAATTTTAATATATTCAATCATCAAGTTCGATTGGCAATGGAACTGATATGTGATGGGTATTACTCCGAGTCTCATAACCGATTGTAGAGTTTTTTCTCAAATTTGGCGATGTCCTGTCAGATATCCGGTTAGTAAATATCCATCGGATTTGTAGGTAGACTCACGGGTATAGACATTCTATTTATGATATTAACAAGCTAATATCATGATAATTTCAAAAGATAATTAGATTCTTTTAAGAGTAAATTATTGATGGTTTGGCCAAAATTTCACGTTTGGTTCCTAATTTTTTTTTCTTGCACTTGGATCGTCCCTGTGACTTGATTTTGTTGTGTTTTTCGTTCCTTACATACATAAATTTGAGTACCAAATGTATAATTTTGACCAAAATATAAGGACGAAAAACGCAAAATAATCAAACCACAAGGACGATCCGAGAGCAAAGAAAAACTTAGGGATCAAACGAACAATTTTGATCAAACCATAAGAACGATTTCAATAATTTACTATTCTTTTAATAATTCTAATTTTAATAACATAAACAATTTTACTCTTTAACAAATGTTGCATAAATTATTCATCACCAAAAAAAATCGGAATTTTGAGGTAAACTAAGTTGGGAATACTAAAAAAAACAATATCAGTAATTTATATTTTTATAAGTAGTAATTACATAATAAAATTTATATTTATTATATTTCATATAATATTTAATATAACTTTGAAATCAAATCTATTAATAATAAAAATAAAAGTATAAGTATTATAAAATATAAATGGTTTCAGGACAGATAAATATGATTATGAGATTGGACAATCAGAAATGTATAATTCTAATATTATAACCATCCAAAACCCGATAATTTTTTTAGGAAATATCTCATACTCAATCTCATAACCATTTATCCGGCGCAAATCTCGTCTTTTTCCTGTTGGGTTCGGGTAATTTTGTCATCCATATATATAACTATTAGGTTACTTAACTGTTTTATATTTGATTGGTTAAGAAGGATAATGTTTTTGTTTTTTTCATTTTAAAATATATAGTTTTTACTAAGTGGATAGAAACAAAAAAGAACAATAAATTATACTTTGAACGAACAATTCTAACATTTATAATTGTAATTTTAGTGTAAGATAACCATTAAAAATCGTTTTATTAGTTTATTGATCTTCTTTGGTTATTTCCAATCCAAGCCACCTTTCCTGTGGTTAGTCTCCCTCATTCCACCGGAATGTCAGTGAAGCAATGTTTATTCTTCAACGTGATCGCGAAAACCAACATTGTTAATACTTAATAGCTTCATATTCGTGTTCGGCTTTTGCTTTTGCATATTCTTTTCCACAGTGGTTCATTTTTTTTTTTTTTGGCACAAATTTTAAACTGATGATGATAACCAATAATTACATAGTGAAAACTTACCATTAGTGATGGCAAACTACAAATTCCCCATAAAACTTATACTAAAAAAATGATAAAAACTATTAGCCGATACTTTGATTATGTTTTTTGGGAAAGTCGATTTTGTTGAAAAACTAAAAAGGTACTAGAAAATAAGCATTACATAGGATAAGTAATATCATTAGGGTTGTGTTACCCAATCCATCAAGTTCAAACTAACACTTTTGTTCCTATTAAAAAAAAAAAAAAAAGACTATCGTATCAAAAAAGTCTCTTTTTTGGTTTAACCACTCCTAACAAAATTTTATTCTTGAAGTTCCAACGAACCCACATATCACATCTGAATCTCATTCAAATTTGAATAATATTGTCAGGTAATCAACTCCTCAAAATTTGAATGAATAAATAAACAAGGAATAAGTAAATTCCACCTTCCTATTTGTCTCGAAATTGAATCATAAACGGGGCATAACGTATAATTGATATCAATGTCTTTCTCGATCAAATTAACTCGCGTATTATGGTTTAGCCTCAACCTCCAATGACATTAAGCTTTTTACTAGAACTAGAGAATTCCATCACATTTGAAAATTACCCGAACCCAATGTAGCAATTATCCAAAAATGATCTTATAGAAGACACTTGAAAAACTCCCTTTGAATTCAAGTCTCAAACTCCTCTGCATAGTTGATATAGAATTAACGAAAAAATAAATTAGACACTTTAGCTCGATCAATTGGATATTTGAAGAACTTATCTTTAACAGATATTTGAAAGTTATTTAGACTTACAAATATTCCTTAATTGAGCTCGAACCTATATCGATAAGAGTCACCAAACCATCGAAACGAGTTTGATATAGAAAATTATATTGTCGAATCGAACTTGAACTTTAAAATCAAAGTGTCTCAAAGTTCAAATCTCACAATGTTCAATCATAGTGTTGAGTTTCATTAAAAAAAACACATTGTTTTCTTCTTTATATCTATTTTGATTTTTTTACAAGTCAAAGTAAATTTAACAGATAATATCCTTAGAAACCATCTAATTTTTTAAAAATGTTCAAACATGACAAATAACTTTTTAATTGATTTCAGTTATATTAAATCCAACCAAAATTGTTTTAAAAATGGTAAACGACTTATGACTTCAATCCAATTATTGGTATCTCTAAAACTTCACGCATAATGGACAAAACTGTCATCCAAATATGCAAAATTAACAAATGAATCCATCAAACTACAAACAACTCAAATAAGACAACCACATTTTGATACATTAACATCAAATCGTGTGTAACTTAACTTTTATACCACTGAGTTCAATTTTAATTTTTAATTCTAAAATTTCTTACATAAAAGGTAATCCAAATTTCAGGACTTTTTGTCAAAATCAAAACTTTAAACAAAATTTAGTTTTTTATTTTAATATATGTTCATTAGTGCTTGTACCATACACAAACACACCACCAATGGCCCCACCAAGACCCCTTTCACCACCGACGAAGAGCCACCGACGCCCCACGCCGACTCCTCCTCCTTGCGCATTGTGTCAAGAAGATGAACGCCCAAGTTCCAATCTTTCATTTTACTTTTAAAGTTCCTTTTTTACCCTAAGCTACTTGTTTATATGTTAACCAATAAATGACGTTGATGTAAGATACTAAGACAATTCCGTCGTTTTAGTGTAAATGAAACCAAATTGAAAGTAGTATCGTAGTATGACTTTTTTTCTTCTTTCTAAAAAACTTTTGCATACAATTATTACATTATTAAAGCATTCGGCTTTAGCAATTTTTTTTCTTTGACCATAATAACAATTATATATTGGGTATTTTCTTTTAATTTTGTTAATTTTTTTTTTAGAAAAAGTTGTTAAATAAGTATATTTTGTAGTTTGCTTTAATTTATATATATATATATATATATATATATATATATATATATATATATATATATATATATATATATATATATATATGAAAAAGTGAATATATATAACAACCCTACACAAACTTAGGTACGGAACCCTTAAACTACGTCACTTTGCTAAGTTATAACCTTTTTAATCTTGATTTAACTACCATGATTTCCTTCCTAAAAAATCTGAATATCCTAACTTCATTTTCTCTAAATTTGTAAACTAAATCATTTCCTAAAATTAATTGTGATTTCAACATTTTCTTCATAAGGTTTTCTTGGTACGGTGTTTTTTCTTCCTTAATTCCTACACAGACATAAATTTGATTTTATTGATTATGGTTCCTAATTTTATCTGTGTGACTAGGATTATGGAAGATGATGCAAACCAAAATTTATTTGTATCTAAGATTCTTTTTTTCTTCTTTACTGAACATTATTTTTAGTGATGCAAACCAAAATTAATTTGCAATTGAATTTGCTGCTAATTCGTTAGACCATCAAAAGTAAAGTCAAGATTAATCGGAAAAGAAACTAAAGGATTTTGAAATTGAGAAAAGAAATAACAAATCTACCATTTAAGATAGGATATAAGAAGCGCTAGATTTATATTTGAACCAAAATAATATAGTTTAAAAAGAGTTCTATACCTAAACTTGTGTGATATAGATATATATATATATATATATATATATATATATATATATATATATATATATATATATATATATTCATTTGTTTTTGTTTTTGTTAAAGTGAAGAGATGAAAACCATAATGTGAAGAAATTTATTTTCAAAAAATAAAATGTTAGTTATTGTAACATTGTGACAATGCAGAAAACTTGACATTTGACTGTTTTTTCAAGAGTGTGTATCGTGTGTTCGTAGTTGGCACCAAAAACTCAATGCCACATCATAGAAAATATTAGGACTATCAAAATTGTACCACGTAAAACAAACAACATGTTATCAACTGAATCAAAAAAATTAGTAGCCAATATAAGTATTTGGTAGCCAGTATGTTTGGTTGGAAGTACCGTACCAGTTGAGCAATTTTGGTACGGTAATTGTACAAATGTTTGAATATCATGGTAATAACGTACCAACCAATTCTTTATATATATATATATATATATATATATATATATATATATATATATATATATATATATATATATATATATGCTTGGAAAATATATGACTGTTATGTACCTATTATTAGGTATAAAACCATCAAAAACTACATAATTCTAACAAAAATCAATCAAATGTCTCTGCTTTCCTTCTTGTATCTCTATTAGAGCTTATGTTAGGCTTTGTATATAATTTTTATGGAATTTTATAAGTTTAATTTTGCACTACAAACAATAATATTTTACCAACTACATGTAGTTCGGTATATTGAATTTTATTACAGAAAACTATAGTGAATGATTGAAATTGTTCAATAAAAACCCGATAAACCTCTTCCCATAATCTATCATAAAAAAATGCAAGTATACATAAGATAAATGTCGGAAGAAGTTATGAATCTTCTACTAGAGATCTAATAAAAAACACATTCGAAATACATAGGTGTTGGGGATGAATTCCAAAATAAAAAAGAATATGATTTCACAAAGCAATAAGAAAAAGCTAAAAATGAAAGAAAAATGTATACAATCAGTTTCACAACCAAGCATAATGAATTTGAAAATCAAAAGTGAAATTGAGAGTCAAGATTACGAGCACACTGAACCAAATGGGCAAGCTTACGGTGTATAAAAGCATGTTCCTATTATACGATTAAAAAACCAAAATATATAATTAGAAAAATACCAATTACAAGACAAAAATTAAAGTTAAACACACAAGAACAATCTTGCCTTGTTGGACGATTTTTCCCCTGTCCATGGCAACAGACTATAATTGCTTAATTTATTGAGTTGATGAAGTTGAATTCATAGTTGATGTTCCTGATCCTGACTTTCAAAGATGTAGGGTGACATAATTCACATTTCACAAATAAAAGAAGTATGTAGGTCAAAGAATTTAAGTTTATTTATAAAAATGAGATTCCATAATTCATATAGAAAGAGCGGATGGTTTGTCAAAATTATATAATTAGATTCAATTATTACATATGTTTAACTACATCAAACTCTAGTTTAAAAAAAAGGAAATCAAAAAAAGATGGAGAAAGAATCGATCAAGCATTCATGTTACAGTTTTCTCAGTTTGGGTATTTCATCGAGCACCTTATGTGCACAAATTACCTTTTTCCCCTACTTACCTGGCCGTTAAGTGAAGGATATTTCTGTCTTTTCACTACCACATGGACCATTTATGAAGTTTTGCCTTATTTAAAAAAAATAATTATTTAATATTGAAGGGTCTCTCTCTCTCTCTCTCTCTCTCTCTCTCTCTCTCTCGTCACCGGAAAAAATCAAAGGAGGAAAGGAGGGATGTCACCCTCCATTCAAGCTGCTTGTAGCAGCCCCTCCACCTCCTTCTTTCTTCATAAATTGTCACACTTAAACAAACTCTACTCTCTTGTTTTGCATCAACCAACACACCCCAACACCTCCCTAACATGTTGCCATCCTTTATTATCAGTAACAGAATGCAAGGGAAAACCGACAACAGTAGGTTGTCAGAGTGCCTACTGCCACCTCCTACCATCCAAGCACCACCCACACCGGTGCTTCTGATGTGTTGCTGCTTAGCTTTCTCCATCTCTCCCATCCTCCCACTCTCGTCACCTATCGCCAATTAGAATAAACAGTGAAGGCAACAAATTTTCCACCTCGTCACTCTCCTCCATTCTCACTTCACCAGCGATGAGTATCACCATAGCTGATGATGGAAGTCCTTCTGCCTCCCTCCTGTCGTAACCCACCACCACCAAACGCCATTGTCGCTGCTGCTTCCTCTTGGTCCTTCGTCGAGCATCAGACAACAGGAACGAAGCAGTAAGGCCGCCCACCGCCACCAATCACAACTACCACCGCTACTTGTAACACCCCGTTTATAAAATAAATAAATAATGGTATAGAAGCCCTAAAATGAATAATAATTGAGCGAGGAATTAGTTTCAAGGAGTTAAAAGTCATAATTTCATAAGTTAGGGTACGCTTGGTAATTAATGGATTTAAATTGAAAAGGTTTATTGGAGTTAGGGACTAAAAGTTTAAGTGTGGAAATTAAGAATAAATTGTGGAGGAGGGGCTGATTTGTAAGTTTTGGACTCCTTTGAAGAGGTTTTAATTGGCTGGGGGATAAAAGGTAACTTTAGGGATCAGATTTGAATGGATTTCATGGTAAGGGACAATAAATGCAATTATGGGAAAGTAATTAGTTTGGACGGGTATATAAGCCTCTTATCGGCCAAAACCCTAACCCTACGGAGTGTATACCCAGCCGACAACTTCTCCACCCTCATGCCTTCTTCCAGCCGCCACCATTGATACTCCATGCAATCGCCGCCTCCCTATTCTCTTGAGCCTCTCCGATCAAGCAAGCCACCAGAGAACCTTTGCTGCCGGCGAGGTCATTCCTCGATGTTGCCTCCGTTGCCGTCAAAGACAGCCACCGCGAAGCTTTGTGTTGACGTTAAAGACCTCCAAAAAAGTTGTGGTGCCGCTTCCAACTCGTCGTTCCTCCTTCTTCTTCGTTTTTTGTCATTATTCGCAGCCACTTTTGGCTGTTGGTTGTACTGTTCTGATCGCTTTGGAGCTCGTCACTTGACCACCGCCACTGCTGCTGGTTGCTGCTGTTAGAGATGATGAGGTCGTCGACGGTGTTGCTGCTGCCATCATT
This sequence comes from Lactuca saligna, assembly GCF_052625555.1. NCBI lineage: Eukaryota > Viridiplantae > Streptophyta > Magnoliopsida > Asterales > Asteraceae > Lactuca > Lactuca saligna. The sequence continues at coordinate 66,323,441 of NC_136417.1, read as the reverse complement.
GTGCACTACCGGAGGCGGTTTCGTCCAGATTTTATGAAAGGGTTGTTGGGGGTATTGCTGTTTGGCGGGGAACTAAAAGAAGCCACGGTGGTGGCTGCCATCCGAAAACCCTTTGCTTTCACCGTCTTGAGCCATCAGGTGGGTGGCTGGAGTATAGTATGAGATTTGTATTATAAGTGTGTGTGTTTTGTCTATCCGGAAAGTCGAGAATAGCCACCGTGAGGTGGTGGCTGCCGCCAAGCACCGCCGCCGACCACCATGGTGTGGCTGTGTGTGTGATTAGTTTAATGTGTGGGTATGGTTAATTGAGATTAACCTTGTAAAATGTAACTTGAATTTTGGATTAATGAAAAGAATCAAAACCACCACCGTAAGCCGCCATAGACCACCACTACCCGAAGTGGTAGTGGGTGGTGCCCCTCAAGCAAAACCCTAATAGACCTAGCCAAAACTTTAATGGGCTTAAAGATTTATTTTGGACCTATTGGGCCATGTTTGAGTGGAAAAACCCTAATTGTGAGTAATTGGGCCTTGGACTTATTGGACCCGCTTTTGGGCCATTGGGATTAGATTGTGAATTAAGCCCAAACTATTTCATGTCATTTATCAAGTAGAGTAAAGAACTTAATGGACTAAGTCCTTAATGAGCTAATTGAGAAAATATTAATATTTGGGAATTTATCAGGGCACACGAGAAATATCTAATAAGTGAAATATTAAATAATAATCATTGGCAGAAATTAATCTAAGTAATAATGGACTTAATGGATTGAGTCCTTAACGGATTAAGTCCCTAGTGGGTTAAGTAAGAAACACTTAACCCTAGTTATCATTTGATGTGAAACCCTAATTTCACTTGGGCTTTGTATTGGGCCATCCGAGAATAATCAAATGGACTAGAGTAATTAGTTGGGCTTTAGGGTAAGGCCCATATGAAGGATTGGGCCCAATTTGGAAAATTGGGCCATAGTTGGGGGCTAGATGGTTGTATGATATTGGGCCCTAAAATGATACATGTTGGACTGGATTGGTCAATTAGGCCATATATTGGACTTTGATCCCTAGTTGACTTTGGGCCTATGGATTGGGCCTTGGGCTTGGGTAAGCCAAGCTAGGGGTAATGTAGTAATTATCCAAAGCATGTATTTTTAGTTATGTGTTAGAACCCAATTATTAATTGGGTGTTATTTGGTGTTGACAGTTCGGGAATCTGTCAGCCAGCAGCTGGGGTGGAGTCTGTGGGACTTCAGCAGTGTGGGATTGTGTCTGCGGGACTTCAGCAGTGTGAGGTGAGTTTCCTTCCAGTAGGAACGGGTCTAAGGCCACAATGCCGGCCCGTTTAGTAGCAGTAGTTTCCGGACTTTGGTCCGATGCAGTTGTTAGTTTGTTTGATGCCTTCATTGCTCAGACAGGATTTATGTGTTAAGTGTTATGGGCTACGGCCTGACGTAGTATGCAGTATATGAGTTTATGATCATGTATGTTATGCTATTTGATATGTGTTTTTGCTATGCTATGCTATGCCCAGTCAGTTCCGGATTTCGGTCTGATGCAGTTAGTTCCGGACTTCGGTCCGATGCAGGGGACAAGGTCCCAGTCAGTTCCGGACTTCGGTCCGATGCAGTTAGTTCCAGACTTCGGTCTGATGCAGGGGACAAGGTCCCAGTTAGTTCCAGACTTCGGTCCGATGCAGGGGACAAGGTCCCAGTCAGTTCCGGACTTCGGTCTGATGCAGTTTCCGGGCTTTGGCCCGATGCAGTGGGCAAGGCCCAATATGTGTTTATATGTTATTGTATGGTATGTGGTAGTTTGGGGGAGCTCACTAAGCTTAATGCTTACAGTTTCAGTTTTGGTTTCAGGTACTCAGTTTTCAAAAGAGGAGCTCGGGAAGATTGTAGTGCACACACCATTTGTTCAGCCTGGGATGTTTATACTCTGATATATTTGACAGTTGTTATAATATTTTGAGATACATTGCTTATGATTTCTATATGAGGTTTATTGACTATGGTTTTATCATTAAATTAAACAAAATTTTTCAGACTGTGTTTTTGGGATGTTACAAGTTGGTATCAGAGCCTTGGTTTGAGGGATTTGGGCACACTTTCGGGTGTGTTTGAACTCAAACTAAGGAAGTGGTATAAAGTTTCAAGAGAAAAACCATGTTAAGAAAAAGATTTTAAGAAAAGAAAACAATTTTAGAAAAAGTATAAGGAAAAGAGTTTTAGAAAAAGCGAAAAGAATTTTAAAAAGAGAAAAGGGTGTGGTGCATGCAATCAGCCGAGCTTAAGTAAGTACTCCCAAATTACCCATACAAGATTATGTTATGTATATCAGTTCCAGTTTCAGTAGAACAACATACTAGAATAGGACTAAGGATCTAGGAGGATGCCTTATGTGCCTGCTATATGTGTTACGACTTTATGAGAATTGCATGTTAGTATTGAGTAGACAGAAGTAGGATAGCCTGTTTAGGTTATACCTGATATTATGAGCTTAGCATTGTATGCTAGTACAGTTTCTTGTTATGAGGATAGAGTTGCTTGAGTAGTCTCTTGTGTCTGAATGTTGCTTGCTTTGTGCTTTGTGGGACTCAGAGTGATAGGAGTTAGCCATTAGGTGAATACGTCACATCACATGTGATTAGGGTTGAATAATCTCAGAGTGCTAGATTTGGCCCTATTACGCAGCTCTTGTTTGAGTCTAACCGTTGTAGGGAAGAGTCTTTTACGCGAAGGATTATCTGAGCCTCGTCATATGTGATGGTATTCGGGTGATGGCTAATTGGAATTACAAGGAGGCCTTCAGCAGCTGAGGACTGGATTTGGTTGAGTCAGATATTTCCTTAGGGCAAGCCTAGGATAAGAGTAGCAGAGATCAGTAGTAGTAGAAGTGACTTGGTGGAGTCGAGGCAGTACTTGAGGAATGTACGGATAGATGTGGAAGGTAGTATGGGCCCGTACTACTGAAAGCAGAGGATCCGTACTCGAATCAAGGAAGGCTGAGATAAGACCAGGGAACTTGTAGTGTGTGAGATCCCTCGAGTTTGGATGAGTATTGTGATGTTAGTGATGGTATATTACCCAGTATAGTGACGTTACGTGGTAGACCAGATGGTAGTTCTGGTGTCGACGAGGGATCAGGCTCGAACTCTAGAGCTGGGCAGATTGATGATTAGATGAGGGAGTTCATTCCATCTGAGAATTTCGCGCAATATCATTGATCAGACTCTTGTGATCCTCAGTGTGATCAAGGAGGGCATTATAGAGATTGTGATGAGAGGCCGAGTGCATTATGCACTGAGATAACAGTCATGATAGAGACCCATACATTGATGTTTCGGGAAATTCAGACTTTGTGAGGCTTTAGATTGTCATGTGGGTTAGGGATCCCATTATTAGCAGCAGATGGTTGGCAGATGTCACCAACGCTTTTCGTACCAGACGTTGTCTCGAAAGGAGACAAGATCTGACTTACCTCCTATCTCCAGCGGGGTAGAGCACGAGATTGATGGGAAGAAGTTGGTGGTGAGTTGAGTAATGATGCGGTTAAAGCTATGTCATGAGATAACTTTTAGACCAGATTCTAGGCAGAGTGTGCCTAGGCGATTGAGGCGCAACAGTTGGCGCAAGGGTTGTTAGATCTCCATCAGACGACTGAGACTGTGGCAGAGATCACTGCCAAGTCTCGGGAAAGAGCTTATAGGGTACTACAGTATGCAGCAGATGAGGAATTTAAGAATGTAAGTTATCAGAACATACGGTAGAACGATAGCATGGAGATCGTGTCACACCCCCGAACCAGACGGCGGAAACGTCCGGGGGCTGTCGTGACTCAATTGAATACCATAACGTTGAATATATATGAAACATAACAACATTCGTCACCATTCATCAACATAGTACAACCAGTAGTGTTTACATATCATACATTGTTTAAACATTACATTCCCCAAAAATTAATTTGTTCAATTCATACAAAATAAACCGCAACCGTCACTGAATACGATTCCTCTTGATTCACTGGTTCCCTGAGAATACAAGTATTTTGAAAAACGTCAACATATGAAATGTTGGTGAGTTCATAAGTAGTGTTTGAAATCGAATGTTTGTATTGTTTGAAGAACCACCAGAAAATCCGATATTTTCTGAAAAGATAAGTTTTCGAAAACGTTTGTGAAGATCCATAGGTATGCTTGTTCGTTTCTATACTTGTAAAAAAAAATGTTCATTGAAAATGTATGCATTTCAAATCAGTTCGTATTGAAAACCCTAGGAAAACCCGATGTTCTCCTAGTTCCTTGAATTACGTGATGTTACATTGAAACCATTGCATAGCGTATAGTGTCAGTCCCAGGCGACGTTGGAAGGTTTTCGAGCAGGATTATTTACTACAAACCCGCGTTACACAAACGCCCAGTTTATAGTTATACTAACGACTCCGAAGGCGTCGTCAGTACTAATCGCGTTATCCAATCGCCCTGACTAGGTGTAGTCCCACATCCGAAGAGAAAGAGATCACGAAGACCCCGGTAACTCCATTAGCCGGTTGGGGATAAAATGTACGAGGGGTCCCCGACCCGCCTCGCATGAAATGTAGACTTTACTAGCAATACCAAAGGACCCTTGGGGACCGGTGGTATACAAGCCATTGAAAGTCCATTTACGTTGTGTCGGATCGGTAAAACCCAACACACCGTAAAAAAAATGTCTTCGGGCCTTAAGATCAGGTCATTGGGCTAGCTAGGCTCAACGAACAAGATTTTACACTTGTGGGGCCCAAAGATGGTGCGTAGACGTCTGTGCACACTCGCATGTATATGTATTACCAAATGTTACTTGTATGAATCGTAGTGTCGTAGTGTTAGTAGTTGTAGATTTCTATTGGCTCGAGACCGAGCCAATTCGTTTAACAACGACTTTTGGGTATTGTAATGTATTGTATTTCGTCGATAGTCGCGGTGCCATTATTTGATCAAATTGTGTACATTGAACTAGCCTTGAAATATTCCTGTTTTCAGCCCCTCATTAATTGTAAAATTTTCATTTTCAACCCTTTTTATTAAATACTTCCCGGTTTGGTCCTTAAACTATTTTTCTTGACATTTTAACACCAAAAATTATTGAAATTAATATTTTTCAGCATATTTTTCATAGAAAACAGTTTAAGTCCTTGAAAATGCAGTTTCCTCGGTTCTAATCCCTTCTTTTCGCAACTTTGACAATTTTGGCCCAAATTGGAAAATTCTTGCAACTTTGGTCCTTTTTAAATTTAAAAAGCATTTTAAACCTTTGAAAAGGATTTGGAACACTTATAGTCCGCTGTTTTACAGAAAGTTACAGTTTTGGCCCTCCAAAACAGAAAAATTCGCATAATGGGCCTTATTGGGCCGAAATTTTCATTTTTAGCCCATTAAGCTTGGAATTTATGTTTTTAATCCCCTAAATGAGTATATTTCCAGAAATTTATTTATGGAAACTGTTTTGGCACACTTCATCCATCAGAATCTGTGAAATGCCAATTTGGGCCCTTATTTTTGCATTTTTCACATTTTAGGCCCAAAATTTGTGTTTTTAACCCAAAGAAAATTATTACTAAACCACTTAGCCATTTTTCTTGAAACACTTTGTGTTTAGAAATATATTTGAAGCTAAAATCATTTAACACAAGATATATCTCGGTTTTGATGGGTTTTAAGGCTAGATCCAACATAAAAACACATAAAAGCATACATATAAGCATGGAAATCATACAAGGCATACAAAACACATATAGATCTACACTTTCACTTGTATTCCCCCCCCCCCCCCCACAAAACTCATAAAAACAGAAAATAGGGGGTATGAAGCTCACCTTAGGGTGTTGATTCGGTTTTGCAAGGAAAAATGGAAGGAAAATGAAGTGTTTTTGGCCTTAGCTCCCTTTGATGAAGATCTCGAGTTTTGAGATGATTCTAGGATGCAAGATCACGATCTTTGCATAGATTAGGAAAGGATTTTGATAACAAAAGAATTTAAACCATAGATCTATGCATAATCTTACCTTAGATGAAGAATTTTGTGGAGATTTCCTCTTGAATGCTTCCTAGAACTCGAGATTTTTGAGTGGAGAGGGAGAGTTGTTCTTGAGTGATCTAGAGAGAATTTGAGATATTTTTGGTGTGTGTATGTGTGTATGGCCGAGAGTGAGAGAGAGGAAGGAGTGAGATGATTTTTGAAGTGATACTTGCATGGGAAAAGGAAATATCTTGCATGGAGATCCTATGGACAATAATGAGGTGTCATGTGCAAGTCAACTCTTTCTTGGGTTTGGGCCTTGGGCCGAGAATGTGAAGGGAAAAAGGAAAAATTTGGGCTTTTGCCCCTAAGCCCACTATTAGAGTTAATCTTAGGTGTGTTTTAAGCTTAAAAGAATGTAGTATGATTTTTATATTTTTATTGGACTAGTTTAGGTTATTCATGGCTCAAAGTTTTCAATTCATTTCATTATAGGCCCAACATGACCTAAAATGTTAAATTAAATAAATGTGGGTCCAATTAGAGCCCAATTAGGGTTCTAAGCCCATGATAGTCCAATTGGAAGCTTATTGGTCCATTGGGATCCAATAAGGGAGTTCTAGTCTAAAATAGACTTAACAAGAGCTTCTAGGGTCTCCAATTGTTTGATGACTATTTGTGGTAGTAGCATGTTGTATTTGATTGAAGCTTTTGATTCACATTAATTTGAATATATAGATTACATAGCTCAAAATTTTCAGTTGTGACATCATCCCCCCGTTAGAGGGAATTTCGTCCCGAAATTCTGTTTGAAAGCTAGATTTGAGAATGCTAGAATAGGTGAGGGTACTTTTGCTTCATTTGATCTTCGCGTTCCCACGTGAATTCTGGCCCACGCTTTGCGTTCCACCGTACCTTCACGATCGGGATGCGACTCTGCTTAGTACGCTTCACCTCCCTGTCCATGATTTCGATTGGTTCTTCGACGAACAGGAGATTCTCATTGATTTCGATTTCGTCAAGAGGAATGACAAGGGTTTCATCTGACAGGCACTTTTTCAGGTTAGAAACATGAAACACGGGGTGTACACCGTTTAGCTCTGCGGGTAGTTGTAGTCTGTATGCTACTGGACCTATTCGGGCGACGATTTCGAAAGGTCCAATGTATCGCGGGTTCAGCTTTCCCCGTTTTCCGAAACGTATAACCCCTTTCCAGGGTGAGACCTTCAACAATACTCGATCACCGACCTGGAATTCTAAGGGCTTTCGCCGTTTATCAGCGTAGCTCTTTTGCCGGTCACGCGATGCCTGTAATCGAGCTTTGATCTGGACAATCTTTTCTGTGGTCTCGCGAATGATTTCCGGTCCCGTTAATGCCTTGTTTGACGTATGTGTTCTTGCTAGCTGGGTGTCACCTACTTCAGCCCAACATAACGGTGATCTACATTTACGCCCGTACAGTGCTTCGAAAGGGGCCACCTTAATGCTCGAATGATAACTATTGTTATATGAAAACTCGATCAACGGTAGGTGGGTATCCCAAGACTTTCCGAAGTCTATCACACATGCACGAAGCATGTCCTCAAGCGTCTGAATGGTTCGTTCGCTTTGACCGTCCGTTTGTGGGTGATACGCGGTGCTCATATCAAGATGAGTTCCCATGGCCTTGTGGAGCGACTGCCAAAAGCGTGACGTGAACCTACTGTCCCTATCCGAGATGATAGATTTTGGTACTCCATGAAGTCTTACAATTTCTCGTAGGTACAAACGCGTCAGCCTCTCCATCTTGTAGGACTCTTTGATGGGCAGGAAATGGGCAGATTTCGTCAGTCGGTCGATTATTACCCATATGGTGTCCAATCCGTCCGACGTCTTGGGCAGCTTGGTCACGAAGTCCATAGAAATCCCCTCCCATTTCCACTCAGGGATTGCCGGTTGCTGTAACAATCCGGAAGGTTTCTGGTATTCCACTTTTACTTTGGCACACGTAAGGCACTTACTAACATAAGTTGCGATTTCCGCCTTCATGTTAGGCCACCAATAGTGCTGCTTAATGTCCAAATACATCTTGTCCGAACCAGGATGAATGGAGTATCGTGTCTTGTGGGCTTCCTTCATAACGATCTCCCTGAATCCTCCGATCTTTGGAACCCAGATACGGTTCATGAAGTAGTATACCCCATTCTCTTTGACTTCCAGGTTCTTCTCCATTCCGCGTAATGCCTCGCTAGTTCTATTTTCCGTTTTCATAGCCTCTGCCTGGACTGATGCAATTTGAGCGGTCAGATGAGACTGAATGGTTATCGAGTGCGTTTTCGTACGGCGATTTGTGTACTCCTTCCGACTTAATGCGTCAGCTACCACGTTGGCCTTGCCTGGATGGTACTTGATCTCGCATTCGTAGTCGTTTAACAACTCCACCCATCTTCGTTGTCTCATGTTCAGCTCCTTCTGATTCAAGATGTGCTGGAGGCTCTTGTGGTCTGTGAAGATGGTGCACTTTGTACCGTACAGGTAGTGCCTCCAAATTTTTAGGGCGAAGACCACGGCTCCCAGTTCTAGGTCATGGGTTGTGTAATTTACTTCGTGCGTCTTTAGTTGACGGGACGCATATGCTATCACTCTTCCACGTTGCATGAGAACGCAACCTAAACCTTGATTTGACGCGTCACAGTAAACTACAAAATCTTCCGTTCCTTCGGGTAGAGATAGTACAGGAGCGCTACAAAGAGCTTGCTTCAAGGCTCGAAACGCAATCTCTTGTCGGTCTGTCCACTTGAATGCCACGCTCTTTTGCGTAAGCAAGGTAAGTGGCTTGGCGATTTTAGAGAAGTTTTGGATGAATCTCCTATAGTAGCCTGCTAGGCCTAAGAACTGACGAATTTCTGTGGGCGTAGTCGGAGTTGCCCATCCTTCCACAGCTTTGACCTTAGAGGGATCCACATGAATTCCATCTTGGCTAACTACGTGACCGAGAAAATTCACGCTCTGTAGCCAAAACTCACACTTAGAGAGTTTGGCGTAAAGCCTTTCCGATCGCAGCGTCTCTAGGACTTGTCGGAGATGTTGGCCATGCTCCTCTTTGCTTCGAGAATATACGAGGATGTCATCGATAAACACAATGACGAAGTTGTCCAAGAACGGTCGACAGATTCGGTTCATTAAGTCCATAAATGCGGCGGGTGCATTTGTTAGACCGAAGGGCATTACGACGAATTCATAATGTCCATAGCGGGTTCGGAAAGCGGTTTTAGGAATATCTTCTTCTCGGACCTTGAGTTGATGGTATCCGGACCGTAGATCTATTTTAGAAAAATAGCTAGCTCCTTGGAGCTGGTCGAATAGATCATCGATTCGTGGGAGTGGGTAGCGGTTTTTAACAGTGAGTTTATTCAACTCTCTGTAATCGATGCACATTCTGAAAGATCCGTCCTTCTTTTTGACAAAGAGCACCGGAGCTCCCCACGGCGAGTAGCTAGGTCGGATAAATCCCTTGTCCAGAAGCTCACTGAGTTGGCTGGACAATTCCTGCATTTCAGCAGGTGCCAATCGATATGGTGATTTAGCGAGGGGAGTTGCTCCTGGGACAAGGTCGATTCGGAACTCAACCTGTCTCTCTGGGGGTACTCCTGGAGGATCTTCAGGAAACACGTCCGGAAATTCACACGCTACCGGAATGTCTTGGATGTTAATTTCTTCTTTAGTCTTGTCCACTATGTGGGCCAAGAACGCTAAGTTGTTCTTTCGCAGATGTTTTTGTGCTTTGATGCACGAGATAAGACGAAGATTCGTGCTAGGTTTGTCTCCGTAAATTACTAGGGTTTCGTGATTCGGGAGACGAAGGCGAACGGCCTTCTCGTGACACATAATCTCAGCATGGTGGGGGCTTAACCAATCCATGCCGATAATCACATCGAAACTCCTAATTGACACTGGCATCAGATCTATTCGTAAGACGTGTTGGTTAAGGGTTAGGGTACATCCGATGTAGATCTCCCTAGTGGATTCGGTTTTCCCATTGGCCATTTCCACCGTATAGGTTTCGTTTAGCTTCTGGGGTTGTTGTTTTAATAAATGTTTAAACTTCTCGCTTACGAAACTTCGCTCTGCTCCGGTATCAAATAAGATGCATGCATAAGCGTGGTTTAGGAGGAACGTACCGGTCACAACTGCGGGGTCCTGAACTGCATCACTCTGACCCATAGTCAGCATTCTTCCTGCTCCTCTGTTTCCTGAGTTGTTGTTGTTGTTAGGGCAGTCTCGACGGAAATGTCCCGTCCTTCCACACCCGAAACAGGTGTGGCTAGGCCCTGCGTTGTTGCCGCCGGCATTGGTGTTGTTGGTATTGCGGTGGTTGTTGTTGTTGTTCTGGTTGTTTCCCTGACTCTGATTCTGAGAAGGATAAGTCCTGCAGAACCTTGCAGTGTGTCCCCTTCGGTTGCAACTGGTGCAATGGAACTCCCTACATTCTCCTTGGTGATGGAAACCGCACTTGTTGCATTTGGGATGAGTACCGGAATAGGGTTTTGAAGTATTTGAAGCAGCTGAGGCTGGAGCATGTGATGTGACTGGTACCGGCGCAGTGACAGCGTGAACTGCCACCGTTTGCTGCTTTTTAGAGGTCTCGGGACCCTGACGCCCCTTCCTCTTGTTGTTCCATCCTTTCTTACCATCACTCTCCTTCTTCTTCTCAGTCTCTACCGGTTTCTCACCCTTTTTGTGGTTATGATCGTATAGCCTCTTTGCCAATCTCTTCGCACTGTCAAAAGTTTCAGGGTTCGCAGCTATCACATTCCCTTGAATGGGGGATGTCAGTCCCCAAATGAATCGTTCAATCTTCTTTCCCTCTGATGTGATCATACCCGGGCACAACAGAGATAGCTCGCTGAATCTCGATATGTAAGCATCGATGTTCCCATTCTGCACCGTGAGATTCCATAGTTCCTGCTCCATCTTCTGTATTTCGCCTCAGGGGCAGTACTCAGCCGTCAACATCTCTTTCATTTCTGCCCAGGGAATAGAGTTGGCGACAGGAAGTGTCATAGCTTCTACATGACCATTCCACCAAGTGAGTGCTTGGTCCACAAAAGTGCAGGCCGCGAACTTCACTTTCATCTGCTCGGGGCACTCGCATATCTCGAATACCGACTCTACCTTCTCGATCCATCGCTTCAGGGCGATCACTCCTCCTGTACCGTTGAAAGTTCGGGGTTTAGCGTTCGCAAAATCCTTGTAGGTGCACGTTTTAGTGAGTCCTTGGTTCGTCCCGTTGTTCGAACTTCCGGATCCTTGCCTGTTACCTCCTCCGTTGTTCCCTCGGTGAAGTTGTGCCATAGCCGCTGTGACTGCAGCAGACACGGCTGCCTGGAAAGCAGTGGAGTCAACTTCCGGCGGGGTTGGTTCGGGATTTCCGCGAGTAGCTGGGCGAGGCATCTTTCTGTCATGAAACGGAAAGATGTTGAGCGTACGTGGTTTCTGTGAGGTGGCGACTCTACTAACTAGGTGTATGGTACGAACCTAAACGTTACTATCATCAAGCATACAATCATAACGTCTCAACACATAACAACTGAGAATATCATAGCAAAACACACAAAAGTTTATTAATATTATCCGCATTTAGTACAAGAAAATTTGCTCGTAGGAGCATACATAAGTAACACTAATTCGACAGCATAACGGCTCCATGAGTAGTGTAGTCACTTAAACATAGAGCCGGAGTACATAACATAGTTCCTAATAACCTACTATGATAAATCTATTCCTAACCGCGTTGAGCTGCGTCAGGAGGTGGTGCCGAAGTCACATGCCGAAATGTTGCGCCAGTAACTGCGCCATCTCTGCCATGTCTCCAATAACCTCATCCCTCTCATGCTCTGTTCGCACCGCCCGAGCTTCCATAGCATACAGCTGTTGTCGCAGTGCGACGACCTCAGCTTCGAGGGAACGGTTCTCTCTTGGGGGGTTCACTGGTGGAGCGGGGTGATCGGGTTGTGCTACGTCCTCATATGGCGGGATGGGGTCCTGGTCCCCCGCCTGACCTTCCTCGTCGTCACTGTCGATTCCTCCAAACTCGTAGTCAGTGTCTACGTATTCGTCGGGTCCGACATCGTGTGCTTCACCTGGATTCTCTCCTGGCTCATCCACAAGCATCCTGTGAGCTACTAAGGCCTGATGATACTGGATGCCCTGCTGCTCCTCCTCAGGCTCCTCCTCCTCCTCCTCTAGCCACCCGTTGTTTCCCTGATTAGGGAAGTAGGGGTCTCCCGGGTGATGAAAGCCGGCCATGTTGTCTGCGCGAGTACGTAAATATGCTAACATTATCCTAGGATGCTATGACTATGGTACAGACTAAGCAAACATTCTCTTTTTGGGTGATAAAGGGTATAGTTTTAGGTTCCCTGGCTATCCCGATCTCATCAAGACGTGTGTTAGTTTTACCTTGGAGAGAATGTAGTTGATCAGGCTACATTCACTCCTTGGTATCCCTAAGAACAGTCCCGAATTAACCAAGATACCAGCATTATTGTGTTTGATTCAGCGTTAGGTCCTTATTCCTAATGCAAGCAAGTGTGTTTTATTTACTTGTTTTGTTCAGAGTTATGTTAGTCCCTCTTTTTGGTTTATAGTTGCATATCAATGTATGGCTCGACATGCTAGTTCACTATAAACAAAGCTCTGATACCAACCTGTCACACCCCCGAACCAGACGGCGGAAACGTCCGGGGGCTGTCGTGACTCAATTGAATACCATAACGTTGAATATATATGAAACATAACAACATTCGTCACCATTCATCAACATAGTACAACCAGTAGTGTTTACATATCATACATTGTTTAAACATTACATTCCCCAAAAATTAATTTGTTCAATTCATACAAAATAAACCGCAACCGTCACTGAATACGATTCCTCTTGATTCACTGGTTCCCTGAGAATACAAGTATTTTGAAAAACGTCAACATATGAAATGTTGGTGAGTTCATAAGTAGTGTTTGAAATCGAATGTTTGTATTGTTTGAAGAACCACCAGAAAATCCGATATTTTCTGAAAAGATAAGTTTTCGAAAACGTTTGTGAAGATCCATAGGTATGCTTGTTCGTTTCTATACTTGTAAAAAAAAATGTTCATTGAAAATGTATGCATTTCAAATCAGTTCGTATTGAAAACCCTAGGAAAACCCGATGTTCTCCTAGTTCCTTGAATTACGTGATGTTACATTGAAACCATTGCATAGCGTATAGTGTCAGTCCCAGGCGACGTTGGAAGGTTTTCGAGCAGGATTATTTACTACAAACCCGCGTTACACAAACGCCCAGTTTATAGTTATACTAACGACTCCGAAGGCGTCGTCAGTACTAATCGCGTTATCCAATCGCCCTGACTAGGTGTAGTCCCACATCCGAAGAGAAAGAGATCACGAAGACCCCGGTAACTCCATTAGCCGGTTGGGGATAAAATGTACGAGGGGTCCCCGACCCGCCTCGCATGAAATGTAGACTTTACTAGCAATACCAAAGGACCCTTGGGGACCGGTGGTATACAAGCCATTGAAAGTCCATTTACGTTGTGTCGGATCGGTAAAACCCAACACACCGTAAAAAAAATGTCTTCGGGCCTTAAGATCAGGTCATTGGGCTAGCTAGGCTCAACGAACAAGATTTTACACTTGTGGGGCCCAAAGATGGTGCGTAGACGTCTGTGCACACTCGCATGTATATGTATTACCAAATGTTACTTGTATGAATCGTAGTGTCGTAGTGTTAGTAGTTGTAGATTTCTATTGGCTCGAGACCGAGCCAATTCGTTTAACAACGACTTTTGGGTATTGTAATGTATTGTATTTCGTCGATAGTCGCGGTGCCATTATTTGATCAAATTGTGTACATTGAACTAGCCTTGAAATATTCCTGTTTTCAGCCCCTCATTAATTGTAAAATTTTCATTTTCAACCCTTTTTATTAAATACTTCCCGGTTTGGTCCTTAAACTATTTTTCTTGACATTTTAACACCAAAAATTATTGAAATTAATATTTTTCAGCATATTTTTCATAGAAAACAGTTTAAGTCCTTGAAAATGCAGTTTCCTCGGTTCTAATCCCTTCTTTTCGCAACTTTGACAATTTTGGCCCAAATTGGAAAATTCTTGCAACTTTGGTCCTTTTTAAATTTAAAAAGCATTTTAAACCTTTGAAAAGGATTTGGAACACTTATAGTCCGCTGTTTTACAGAAAGTTACAGTTTTGGCCCTCCAAAACAGAAAAATTCGCATAATGGGCCTTATTGGGCCGAAATTTTCATTTTTAGCCCATTAAGCTTGGAATTTATGTTTTTAATCCCCTAAATGAGTATATTTCCAGAAATTTATTTATGGAAACTGTTTTGGCACACTTCATCCATCAGAATCTGTGAAATGCCAATTTGGGCCCTTATTTTTGCATTTTTCACATTTTAGGCCCAAAATTTGTGTTTTTAACCCAAAGAAAATTATTACTAAACCACTTAGCCATTTTTCTTGAAACACTTTGTGTTTAGAAATATATTTGAAGCTAAAATCATTTAACACAAGATATATCTCGGTTTTGATGGGTTTTAAGGCTAGATCCAACATAAAAACACATAAAAGCATACATATAAGCATGGAAATCATACAAGGCATACAAAACACATATAGATCTACACTTTCACTTGTATTCCCCCCCCCCCCCCCCCCCACAAAACTCATAAAAACAGAAAATAGGGGGTATGAAGCTCACCTTAGGGTGTTGATTCGGTTTTGCAAGGAAAAATGGAAGGAAAATGAAGTGTTTTTGGCCTTAGCTCCCTTTGATGAAGATCTCGAGTTTTGAGATGATTCTAGGATGCAAGATCACGATCTTTGCATAGATTAGGAAAGGATTTTGATAACAAAAGAATTTAAACCATAGATCTATGCATAATCTTACCTTAGATGAAGAATTTTGTGGAGATTTCCTCTTGAATGCTTCCTAGAACTCGAGATTTTTGAGTGGAGAGGGAGAGTTGTTCTTGAGTGATCTAGAGAGAATTTGAGATATTTTTGGTGTGTGTATGTGTGTATGGCCGAGAGTGAGAGAGAGGAAGGAGTGAGATGATTTTTGAAGTGATACTTGCATGGGAAAAGGAAATATCTTGCATGGAGATCCTATGGACAATAATGAGGTGTCATGTGCAAGTCAACTCTTTCTTGGGTTTGGGCCTTGGGCCGAGAATGTGAAGGGAAAAAGGAAAAATTTGGGCTTTTGCCCCTAAGCCCACTATTAGAGTTAATCTTAGGTGTGTTTTAAGCTTAAAAGAATGTAGTATGATTTTTATATTTTTATTGGACTAGTTTAGGTTATTCATGGCTCAAAGTTTTTCAATTCATTTCATTATAGGCCCAACATGACCTAAAATGTTAAATTAAATAAATGTGGGTCCAATTAGAGCCCAATTAGGGTTCTAAGCCCATGATAGTCCAATTGGAAGCTTATTGGTCCATTGGGATCCAATAAGGGAGTTCTAGTCTAAAATAGACTTAACAAGAGCTTCTAGGGTCTCCAATTGTTTGATGACTATTTGTGGTAGTAGCATGTTGTATTTGATTGAAGCTTTTGATTCACATTAATTTGAATATATAGATTACATAGCTCAAAATTTTCAGTTGTGACAGATCGTGAGTATCTCGGGGTGCAAGACCGTGAATGATATAAATTCTAGAGCTTGAGTTCGGGATATAGACTTGGAGCACATTGGTAAGAGGGAACCAAATCAGTTGCTTATAGTGAGGGGTCTCGGGAGGAGATCGTAGATTTCAGATTAGCTTTCGAGAGATCAGCATGACCAGATTCGGTGCAACACTTGCGGGAAACTGCACAAGGGAGCCTTTCATTCCAGAGGTTTGAGTAAGTGTAACCCTGAGTTATCCTCAGTTTGTGTATGAATTGTATTTTTAAGAGATGTCATATGTCAATTGCATACCGAGAAGCATTAGCGAATAGTGATAGAGCAATCCCCCAGATTGCGGGATTGGGAAGTACAGCGTCATCTTGGTTTATTCCAAGAGTAAGGAGCAACATGAGAAGCACCTGAGGGAGGTGCTAGAGACTTTAATGAGGGAGAAAATTTTAGTAAGGTTCTCTAATTGTGAGTTCTAGTTGCGCGGGGTGCAATTTCATGGGCACCATGTCAATCAGAAAAATATTCTAGTCGATCCGACTAAGTTAGAGGCCGTGATGCAGTGGGAGATTCCAAGGTCTCCAATTGAGATTCGGAGCTTCCTGGGTCTAGCAGGTTATTACCGGAGATTTATTTGGATTTTTAAAAAAGTTGTGTGATCTTTTGGATTAGCTGGTGTTGAAACCCTAGCACGGATAAGCGTGAGTTCTAGCAGGTGGTCATGGGTGGTGAGAAGAAATTGGAATTCTTCCAGTTTTGTGTGATGTAAGGCATTAGCTGAATCAAAGTGGGGGAGAATCGCCCAAGGAATCAGAAGCGGGAGCAGTTTTGAGACTAGGATAAGTTTTGCATCCTTGTTTGAAAGGAAGATAACCCATGTTGTTATATGGTTCGAGGAGAGTGTGATATGGAAGTTCGGAAAATCTTGTCGATGATGATATCGCGTTATCAGGATGTTGCTAGCAAGCCTTAGGGAATTCGGTTGGGGATTCCAGTCAGGTTATGGGTTCAGCTGAGTGCGGTTCAAGCGCATGTGAGATCCAACATAGATAGTGATAGAGTGTTGTGATTTTGCGGGTGTAGCTGTAGCATTCAATAGGTTGGTAGATAGTGTGAGTGCGTTGATAGGATGCGGAAAGAACAGTAGTACCCACCAGTTCGGGTGTAGCAGTGAGGAAATGGAAATCCACAGATTGGATTTCGGAATTTCCCAGACGGATTAGACCTGGTTAAGCTAGTGATAAGATTGTAGAAGCGCCACTACAAAGATGAAAGCAAGGAAGCAGTGGACTGCTTAAGGACATTTATGACTTGAGGCTACCGATGGTCAGGTAGCCATCACTTTTAGCCTTAGGTTTGGTGACGTCAGGATTTGACGTATGGACTCGATTAGTTAGATCATGAAGTTATTAGAGCCTTAGTGGCATGGTAACTAGTGGAAGCTAGTTCTAGAGAAGGAATCTGTTCAAAAGTCGTATGAGGCGACTAAAAAGGGAGTCCTTTAGCTCCGCAATCGGGCTGGAAACCGGTATTTCAGATGATTGACGAACCAATTGAGACCTGGAAGGCCTAGATAGATTTCGGGAAGCAGCCATGTGGCAACATATAGTTTCAGGCAATTCTGTGATTCAGACAGTTCAGTGTTTCGGGCAGTTCAGTGTTCAGGTAGTTTAGTGTTCAAACAGTTCAGTGTTTTAGGCAGTTACAGCTCTTGGGCAATGTTAGTAATTATGCCCTAAGTGGCAAGTACAGATAGGATAGTTGGTTTATTGGGAAGTGACAAGTCACTCACAACATAAATAGCTGAGAATTGGCCAAGTATAAGTGATCTACAAGGATAATTAGGTTTGTGAACCTGTTTTGTAGTGGGAATTTTCGTGCTAGCAGAAGTTGAGTAGTCAGTTGAGAGATAAGTAGGTTGGTTTCATCGATAATAATTTGGTATGAGTGGTCTGTCAGGAAATCAGACCATCTCAAGGAAACAAATATCAGACGGAATAGATGTGATGTTGTCGCGAGGGTTGGTTACAGTTACCCTAGAAAGTCTAGGATGTGCCTAGGATGGTGATCAGGTTACTAGAGTGGTTTACAGTGAAAGGAATGATAAGGAATGATTTCGAGGACGAAATCTAATTTAAGTGGGGGAGAGTTGTAACACCCCGTTTATAAAATAAATAAATAAAAGTATAGAAGCCCTAAAATGAATAATAATTGAGCGAGGCGTTAGTTTCAAGGAGTTAAAAGTCATAATTTCAGAAGTTAGGGTGCGCTTGGTAATTAATGGATTTAAATTGAAAAGGTTTATTGGAGTTAGGGACTAAAAGTTTAAGTGTTGGAAATTAAGAATAAATTGTGGAGGAGGGGCTGATTTGTAAGTTTTGGACTCCTTTGAAGAGGTTTTAATTGGCTGGGGGATAAAAGGTAACTTTTGGGATCAGATTTGAATGGATTTCATGGGAAGGGACCATAAATGCAATTATGGGAAAGTAATTAGTTTAGACGGGTATATAAGCCTCTTATCGGCCAAAACCCTAACCCTAGGGAGTGTATACCCAGCCGACAACTTCTCTTGAGCCTCTCCGATCAAGCAAGCCCCCAGAGAACCTTTGTTGCCGGCGAGGACATTCCTCGATGTTGCCTCTATTGCCGTCAAAGATAGCCACCGCGAAGCTTTGTGTTGACGTTAAAGACCTCCAAAGAAGTTGTGGTGCCGCTTCCACCTCGTCGTTCCTCCTCCTTCTTCGTTTTCTGTGACTATTCGCAGCCACTTTTGGCTGTTGGCGGTACTGTTCTGATCGCTTTGGAGCTCGTCACTCGACCACCGCCACTTCTGTTGGTTGCTGCTGTTAGAGATGATGAGGTCGCCGACGGTGTTGCTGCTGTCATCATTGTGCACTACCGAAGGCGGTTTTGTCTAGATTTTATGAAAGGATTGTTGGGGGTATTGCTGTTTGGCGGGGAACTGAAAGAAGCCGATGCCACCACCGTGAGGTGGTGGCTGCCATCCGAAAACCCTTTGCTTTCACCGCCTTGAGCCATCAGGTGGGTGGTTGGAGTATAGTATGAGATTTGTAGTATAAGTGTGTGTGTTTTGTCTAGCCAGAAAGTCGAGAATAGCCACCGTGAGGTGGTGGCTGCCGCCAAGCACCGCCACCGACCACCATGGTATGGCTGTGTGTGTGATTAGTTTAGTGTGTGGGTATGGTTAATTGAGATTAACCTTGTAAAATGTAACTTGAATTTTGGATTAATGAAAAGAGTCAAAACCACCACCGTAAGGTGGTGGCCGCCACCGTAAGCCGCCATAGACCACCACTACCCGAAGTGGTAGTGGGTGGTGCCCCTCAAGCAAAACCCTAATGGACCTAGCCAAAACCTTAATGGGCTTAAAGATTTATTTTGGGCCTATTAGGCCATGTTTGAGTGGAAAACCCTAATTATGAGAAATTGGGCCTTGGACTTATTGGACCCACTTTTGGGCCATTGGGATTAGATTGTGAATTAAGCCCAAACTATTTCATGTCATTTATCAAGTAGAGTAAAGAACTTAATGGAATAAGTCCTTAATGAGCTAATTGAGAAAATATTAATATTTGGGAATTTATCAGGGCACACGAGAAATATCTAATAAGTGAAATATTAAATAATAATCATTGGCAGAAATTAATCTAAGCAATAATGGACTTAATGGATTAAGTCCCTAGTGGGTTAAGTAAGAAACACTTAACCCTAGTTATCATTTGATGTGAAACCCTAATTTCACTTGGGCTTTGTATTGGGCCATCCGAGAATAATCAAATGGACTAGAGTAATTAGTTGGGCTTTAGGGTAAGGCCCATATGAAGGATTGGGCCCAATTTGGAAAATTAGGCCATAGATGGGCCATAGTTGGGGCCTAGATGGTTGTATGATATTGGGCCCTAAAATGATACATGTTGGACTGGATTGATCAATTGGGCCATATGTTGGACTTTGATCCCTAGTTGACTTTGGTCCTATGGATTGGGCCTTGGGCTTGGGTAAGCCAAGCTAGGGGCAATGTAGTAATTATCCAAAGCATGTATTTTTAGTTATGTGTTAGAACCCAATTATTAATTGGGTGTTATTTGGTGTTGACAGTTCGGGAATCTGTCAGCCAGCAGCTGGGGTGGAGTCTGTGGGACTTCAGCAGTGTCGGATTGTGTCTGCGGGACTTCAGCAGTGTGAGGTGAGTTTCCTTCCAGTAGGAGCGGGTCTAAGGCCACAATGTCGGCCCGCTTAGTAACAGTAGTTTCCGGACTTTGGTCCGATGCAGTTGTTAGTTTGTTTGATGCCTTCGTGGCTCAGACAGGATTTATGTGTTAAGTGTTATAGGCTACGGCCTGACGTAGTATGCAGTATATGAGTTTATGATCATGTGTGTTATGCTATTTGATATGTGTTTTTGCTATGCTATGCAATGCCCAGTCAGTTCCGGATTTCGGTCCGATGCAGTTAGTTCTGGACTTCGGTCCGATGCAGGGGACAAGGTCCCACTCAGTTCCGAACTTCGGTCCGATGCAGTTAGTTCCGGACTTCAGTCCGATGCAGGGGACAAGGTCCCAGTCAGTTCTGGACTTCGGTCCGATGCAGTTAGTTCCGGACTTCGATCCGATGCAGGGGATAAGGTCCCAGTCAGTTCCGGACTTCGGTCCGATGCAGTTTCCGGGCTTCGGCTCGATGCAGTGGGCAAGGCCCAATATGTGTTTATATGTTATTGTATGGTATGTGGTAGTTTGGGGGAGCTCACTAAGCTTCGTGCTTACAGTTTCAATTTTGGTTTCAGGTACTCAATTTTCAAAAGAGGAGCTCGGGAAGATTGCAGTGCACACACCATTTGTTCAGCCTGGGATGTTTATACTCTGATATATTTGACAGTTGTTATAATATTTTGAGATACATTGCTTATGATTTCTATATGAGGTTTATTGACTATGGTTTTATCATTAAATTAAACGAAAATTTTCAGACTGTGTTTTTGGGATGTTACACTACTGCATTCCGTCGTCGTTGCCCTGCTGCGTCTATAAGTCGTCTCCGCCCTTGCCATTTCGATTTCCATAAACCTTCGTCGATGTCCAGTCGATACCAAGAGACCCAACAATGGGTCTCGATTTTTGTTAAATATCAAACCAACAAATCACGATTGGTAACGAATCTGGTTGAAATTGGGGATGGGTTCTTGTGTTCACTGTATAGTTTAGGGATGAACGAACTTGTTTTGCCACATATTCCCGTTTGATTTTGGGTTTTTGAGATCCATCTGATGAATATGAAAGGAAGCAGGCGGTGGAGAGAGAGATAGAGAGAGAGAGAGGGAACATTTGTATATTAAACAATAATTTTTTACTTTTATATATTTTTTTATTTTTTTAAATAAGTCAAAACTTCATAAATGGTCCATGTGCTAGTGAAATGATAGAAATATTCTTCACTTAACGTCCAAAAGTTAACGGAGTTAGTGAAAATGACAATTTGTTAAAAGTTTTGAAACCACAGGGACCATCTGTGAGGTTTTTAAAGATTAAGGACTAAACTTTAGATTTTTGAAAACAACAGAGATCATTTTTAATGTTTTGTCAAAACTAATCGGTCAAAAGTTAGAATTAACGTCAGAATGACTGAGAGCACCCACATTGGCTTGCAAATTAGTCTTGGAAATGAAAATCTAACAGTTGCAAGGCTTGCAAATGAAACATTAATATTCTATTCTTATTATTTATATATTATATATAGTACATATTCCACACACTCATATATATATATATATATATATATATATATATATATATATATATATATATATATATATATATATATATATATATTTTATGTTTATGTAATAAAAAAAACTTCTATTATATTATATATTTTATTTCTTAAATTATAAATTATTATATAATATATTAAGAATTTTTTGATTAATTAAATAGTTGTAGATGTAGTAGTGGGGATCACTTTCGAAATATGAGTGTTATTGCACTGATGTAAGTAATCATTGCAAAACTGATGTTACACAATTGAAAGATTAGTGGCATTGCACTGATGTGGATACCTAATAATGCAAGGTTTTGAAACCATAAAGACCGATGCGTAACACTTTCGATGGATATACTCAAAGTGATACTTTTTTGAAACCATAGGGACCAATTTTGAATTTTTTTTTCCAACTCCGAAATTTTAGTTTAGAATCCTAATGTTTGTCCGGAATCCGAAATTAGTCATTGGGTTATTTTTTTCAAATATACATTAAAGTAGTTAAATTACATAATTTCCCTAAACTATTTGTTTCAGCCTACATCAAGAATGTATCACAAAAATGAATTGTTGAATGGAGATGAAAATGATATTTTGGATGCGGCGAGGAAACAATACATAGCGCAAAGTGATGAGGAAGACTTTGCACACGCAAACGCTTGGAATATTATAAAATATGTCCAATATTTATTTTGTTAGTTGTCAAATGTAATAAGTAGTGATAATAATTGTTTACTTATCTAATTATTTATGTCCGTTTGTAGTAGTAGTATTTTAATTATGTGTTTTCATATTCGTATTAGCGTTAATTTAAGTTTCTTTGTATTCTTATTAGTATTTGAAATATTTTATATTAATGTTTTATTTATGTATCTTCTTATTATACCATACACTACGATTGAGCTGAATGTGGGCTGAAAATAAGCCGAATTCAAGGCCCATTTTGTGAAATCGCATGGGTAATTTCATAGCCGGCCAAATGGATAATTATTTAAAAGTATAATGAATTTTGGATTTTATTCATTTTTAATCATTAATTTTTTTTTTCATTATCTAATTGCTACTGAACTATTGAAATTATTCATATTTTACTCTTATAACCGGTAACAACCGGTCATAAGGGTAAAATATGAACAATTTCAATAGTTCGGTGACAAATAAATAATGAAGAAAAGTTTAGTGACTAAATATAAACAAGGTTGAAAGTTCGTTTCCTCTTAAATATCTCAATATTATACCCCGAAAAAGGTATAAAAAAACGAAAAACAAAATCAATAATATATGTTTAAGTTTTATGTTATAAAACTATGCAATATTATATGTATAAAAATCATCCTAATATTATATATATGAAGTTTTTGTTATAAAATTATTCAACATATAAATTGACATACATTAAACAATATACGTTGTTTATAAAAGAATACATACATACATTGATACATTATATATGTTGTTATACTTCATGTATTGACATACATCATATTAATATATTTACTATTAAAAAGGATATCGAAAGTTTCATATTACACACAACATACATTTAGAACTATTTTTAATATTATTATTCTTTTTAATTTTTATTATATAACTTGTGTTAACATATACATACACATAGTTGAAAACATACATACGGTCAAACACATACATACGGTCAAATATAGAGATACATAAATGGTCCATATTATATTACAATTTCAAAAGTATAAAGATACATAAATGGTCCATATTATATTACAATTTCAAAAGTAACCACGTATATAACTAAAAAGTAATTATGGAATTCTCCCACATTAGTTAGAAATTTTTTATTTTATTTTTTTTCATTTTTAACGTTTGTATTTTAGAAATAAAATGGTATAGTATTAATTTGTCTATGAGTTTAAAGCATCTTAATTTCTTTAAAGAATAAAAAAAACGATAAAGAACAATATGGTATTTTTATTTTAAACATACAAAAAATATTTTTTCTTGACCATTTATGTAGTGGAAACACACATAGTCAAATATAAGCTCAAACTGTTCTACGAACTAACCAACAAAATCTAAGAGAGGAAAAGAAGTTGATTTTTTAATGAAACTAAACAACAACATCAATTTTAAATATATTATCAATAACTATTGGATATACATTAAGAATGTCGTCTTCATAAAGATTTCATGCTAACTTGCATGAGCTCAAACATGAAGTTGAGCATTGATATTCAGATAGAATCAAAACACCTTATTGGTAGCCAATAACATTAGATTAGGTGTTTAAGGTCAAAACTAAATTGATATAACTTTATTAACTAAAAACAAAATACTTTTTGGGTATCCTTTAATAACTAGAAATAGTTAGGACAACTAGCATGATGAAATAATTCGTTTTTTACACCATTTTCGGGGTATAATATTAGGATAATTTGAGAGGGAAATGAACTTTCAACTTTGTTCACATTTAGTCACTAAACTTTTTTTCATTATCTATTTACCGCTAAACTATTGAAATTGTTCACATTTTACCCTTATGACCGCTTGTTACCGGTCATAAGTAGGGCTGACAATTCTCGATACGACCCACAACACGACACGAAATAAATAGATTTGGGTTGAGTTTTTCAACCCTCCAACCCGTTTATTAAACGGGTCATATATAAGTTTCTAAAAAGATAAATGGGTTGACCCGCCAACCCGTTTATATTTTTAATAAAAAAATTTATTTTATTTTTAAATGTATTTTTGTATCAAGTATTAATATTTAATAAGTGTTATATAATAAATTACTTTAGCACTTTAATTATCTATGTTTGTATTAATGTGTAGTTTGAACATGTTTCTATGAATGTTTTAAATCTTCATTTTGATGTTTAAGACTTAAGTGTCTAAAATTCGGATATGTTTGCATCAACCATCAAGAATTTATTCATGTTTAATATTCAATTTTATTTATGAAATCTGATCCACGAACCCAAATCTTACCTACGAACCCGCCATTACCCTTTAAGTCATTATCCATTTTTGAAATTGTTAGTTTTTGAAAAATCTAATTTTTTGACTAATTTTAATTAAGTGATTAAGGATTTTGATTATATTTGTAATTTTTTAAAAATGAGTTGCTAAATTTAGAAACACTTAAAAGACTTGTTCAGAAAAAAAAAGCAAAATGCACAATAATTTTGATGGATATTCGATACTAACATTTTTCTTAATTAATAAAGAAAATAGAATTAATAAGTTTTTTCTTAAATCCCACTAATCTTAAAAAACCTAGGAATGAACATATTAACCGAAAAATCAAGTCAAAACCAAATTAACCAAACTAGCCGAATCATTTTAACCGAACCCTTATTAAAAAGGATGGTGTGGTTTGTATTTTGATTAATCAAATACATATAGTTCGATTATGGTTTTCATCGAAAACCGAACCACTAAAAACCGAATCGAACCAATAATATTAACAAATGTTTTTAATATAATATAATATTAAATATATGGTATGTAATTATATTTTGAATTGAAAATTTAAAGAGTAATTATATGAAGTTAAATAAGATATCTAATCTTCTATCATATTAATAAGGTTATAAACGTCGAATCGTTTATTTTTTATAACAATGTACTTTATATTTTTTAGTTTTTATAGCAAAGTATTTTTTTTTATCTCATTTTTGACAATTATGATTAACCAATATTAATCATTAACTATAACCATTAACCAATAAAACCATTAACCAAACAAATATTAACTAATACACAATGGCTATAAAAATACATTAACCACTTATAATGATTATGGTTCGGTTTTAGCTGAAAACCGAACCAAACCGCCTCATTACACACCTTTATGTTGTTTCATCCCAATTATATAAATATATTAAAGGAGACTTCCCAATTACATATATATTTACAACATCCACTTTAATTAGTTTTTCTTAATAAAATGGTGTGGATGAAGAGGCCATTGTGGAAAAGAAATTCAATCTCTATGCGACAAATTGACGATTAATTAAAATAAAATAAAAAACAACTTTTTTCTATTACCACAGCCACTTACTGGTCACTTGATTTTTAGTTATTTAGTGTGTTTCGTTTTTGTACCATCATTAGGATACAATATGCTTTTGGTTGATTGTACAATTTACTAATATCTCCCTGAGCAAATTTATTATAGTTTCTTGGGTAGCAAAGGATGGTTGAATGTATAATACATATAACTGGAAGAAAAAACGTTTTTCCATTTCATTTGTGCTTTAATGTTCTTCTATGCATGTTTCTTGCCATTTTACCCCTACCCCTGATTTTGAATTGATATATGTAGATTCTATGCAATTGAGGTTGTAATTAGGTTATACTATCTCCATTGTTTAGGTATTCCTTTTTTCAATCTCATAAAGTTACTCTCTTTATTGTTAAGATTTATATAACATAATGCTACATCTTATTTGGTTGAACCAAAGGCAAGGCTTTCCTCAATATTTGGTACAGAACCAAATGGAACTGAACTTGCAGTATGGAACACACCATGGCAACCATTTGGCGTTAGATGAAGACTTGGTTTTATTCATTAGTCATTACTGAAGTTATTATTTCTTTTTTAACTGTTTGTGCAGGGAAATAATCAATGCATTATAACTTTCAATCTCTTTTCATTTTATAGACTTTACTTTGCTTTTTATATGAACGTAAATTCATAAATTTGAAAATTTTATCATTTCTATTTTTATTGTTTCATGTATGTACTCCAAATACAGTCCATTTTCCATAACACCATTTCACTATACCCAAAAAAGGGATAGATAACACATAAAAAAATTTGAAGGCTTCCAACCCCCGCAATGCGGGGAGTTTCTCTACCATTTCACTATACCCAAAAAGGGGATAGATAACACATCAAAAACATTGAAGGCTTCCAACCTCTATAATACGGGGACCTTCTCTAGTTAACATATAATTATTATGTTTTATTTTTCATTTTTGACTTATTTTAATATAAATTAGATTAAATTTTTATTATAATTTTTATTACTTGCTATTGGTTTTATTTAGTTTATTAATTTTTATATATATTTTGTATTTTAAAATTTTGTATTTTGAAATTTTATTTAAGTATATTGGTTGTTTTTTTATTTGACATTTTGTTCAAATAAAAAGTTTTAAAATTTTTGATGCCTTGTTTGAATACATTTTTTTTACGTTTTTGTTTGTTTACATTTAGTAATGATTTAATCGTTAGTGTAATTGTAACACACATTCTAATTCAAATATTTAACAATATAACACATATAAACAATTGATGGTTCATCAGTCATTTGATATAACTTGATCATGAGTATCTCTAAATATTATTAAAAGAGAAACCTTATGATATTATTTAAATCAATCTGGATCGTTGATTGTGTTTTCTTTATAGATTTTACACCCTTAGATCAATTTGCTTACGTCATCTTGATCAAACAAGAAGCCAATCCGTTATATTAGGAAATTAAATGTAGGAATTGAATTAAAATGATACTTGAATTCTTTCCAAACTTACAACTACAAAATTGGTTCCTTATTAATGAAAACCTTAAATTTAGGCTTTATTTCCATTCAAAATTGCTTTCCAAATAGATTATATGTTGAAATCTCGGAAACTATTAATTTCAAATTTCAAAAGTTTCGGATATTTTATGAACCAATACACTTTTCAAGCATGATATCTTTTATTTTAAGTTTAAATGAGATTTCAATTGATTACCTGCTAATTTTCATCATATTGACTTGTATATATATTTCAAACCTTTTTAATAATCGATTTACACAAACATTATGTCAAAATTCCCACGTAGAAAACAAATGCAAGAAAACTTCAACCTTCCCATCAGTCTGATTAGTCGAATAAATGTATATATTTCTTCCTAAAATCCTTTTAATCTGTAATTTTGATATTGTTTTCGAAATAATATGTTTTTACTTATTCGTATGGTTCTTTGTTGAATACTCATTTGGATGTATAATGTTGTTTTTGTTTTTGTTTTTTTTTTTTTTGATGTTGTGTTCGGTTCTTGGTTCCATCTTTTTAATCGGTAACTATGATCCTATTTTCGAAAACAGTAAACTCAATGTTAAAATTGGATGTTATATATAATGAAATTATGATGTTACATGTGTGTATACACCTTTGTAAAAAATCAATAGACAAGACAAGAGATGACATGACATAATATAACAGACGGGTTGTACAAAAGATATGAACACCCTCATTAGAAAGTTTTTTTGTGTCTCCGGTAGTAACAAAATAAGAATAAGAAATATACCTTCTCAACAATTGATGTGAGCTTTAAAGTTAAATATAAGCATGTTGTGAAAGATGAAAATAGGCTCCCGTATTCTTTTTTCAAAAAGAATCGGTACCATACATAGGTAGGTAAGAATGCACGGTATAATAGAAGTGTGCACTCAACTAGAGTCACCATTTGACCTTGAAATACCAAAAACACCCCTAAGAACATTCTAAAAAAAATCAGGTATACTCAACGACCAAAAATGTAATTTACTCTAAACTTAAGTAAAATATATATATATATATATATATATATATATATATATATATATATATATATATATATATATATAAATTTTGTTGTTATGCTATATGTTTTTTAGTTTTGGTTCAAAGGCAAAATGGTGATTTAAAAAAAAAAACTAATAGTTAGGCTATTAACTTAGGCAATTATAAAAGTTTTATGAAACAGTGAAACAAGGTCCAAAAACTACAACCTGATTCTTTTAGGGACCAAAACCAAAAAAATCAACTAAACACAGGGACCAAATATGTAAATCACTAAAAATAAATGACAAAACACCACTCTTACGATATCTTCCGATAGGTGTCATTCACTATCATAAGCCTTTCATTTCATCCATTTACTCTATTCTCTACGATTCTTCACCATAATGTTTTGTACATCCAAGCAAACGTTCGGTGCACCGGTCGATAATTTAAGATAAGAAAGCTTTATTTACGATAGACGTATAAATCTCCTTATCACTCCGAAACATTTACATGCTAGTTCTAATATCGTAGTCATACACTTAGAATCCTAAACACATAAGGTTTCCAGATCCGGTCGGCAGCAGACCATAGATCCGAACAAACAATTTCATATATAGCAAACATATAGAATTTAGCACATAAAAGCATTTTAGACATCTTTCCTAAAATATACTAGTGCTCGTGCCTAAAATATGGTAGACACTCATCTCACAATCATCATTTAACATTCTAAGTTTAAGTCTAGAAATCCTACAAATTCTTAGTTCGCTTAAACTAATGCTCTGATACCAACTGTGACATCCCCAATTTCACGGCCAGAAAAGACCGATTTGTTTATGCTTTGTTTTATAAATCAGAGTGATCGTTTAAAGAAAACGGTTGCGGAATTTGTTCTCAAAACAAAATATGATAACATTTATCAAAGCATTTCTTTAAAGACATGTATATTCATTAAATAACAAAATCTCGGGATGTCATGTTCCGATACAGACACATAAGCATAAACAGAACTTACATTATTTACACTAAAGATTTTACATCTCCTTTAATCTCTCCGTGAAATATATCTTCATATCGATACCTGTGATACAAAGAAAACTGAGTGGGTCAGGCTTGTGAGTCTGGTGAGCTTATAGGGTTTTCAACCCACAATAATATAATTATTATATTCAACCATCAAACGATCAACCCAATTACCCATCCCCATTATCTTCTTTATTTCTTAGGATTTTACCCTAAGAATTCAGCTACCCGTCATTCATTCATTCCTAAGGATTGACCTAAGGAATTAACACAAAATCTATGGCTACATAAGGCACATCTACCAACATCATCCTTTAAGTGCCTCTGCTAGGATTACGTCATACACTATGAGGTGCAACTGCCAGGTTTATAACATTCTCTTTTTGGCACATCTGCCGACATTATCCTATAAGCGCATTTTCCAGGATTATCCTATAAGCGCATCTGCTAGTATTATGACATTCTCTATTTGGCGTATCTGCCGACATTATCCTATAAGCGCATCTGTCAGGATTATGACATTCACTACTTGGTGTATCTACCGATATTATTCTTAAGCGCATCTTTCATACCTCATCATTTTATCACATACCAACTATCTCATCTACCCATGTTCTACCCAACATATTTGTAGATATAAAATACATATACAATTTAACTCATTTAAAAAAACTATATAAAACATCCATTCCACATTCATCTCAAATAAACAACAATATATAAACACATAGCACGTATTTTATAACAAATACTTCATATTTATGTGTTAGAAGAAAGTAACTACACATTCACCCAAACATATACTTAATACATTCAAACAATACTTGTATTATACCCGTGTTTATGAAAAGGACTATACACCCACACATATAAACAACTTTATATTATACACATAGCACGTATTTCATAGCAAATCCTTAATATTTATGCATTAGAAGAAACTAACCACACACTCACTTGATCAGAAGATGATTGGACAGCACTACAGCTTGTAGAAGTAGTATTCTTCGGTAGATCTGGAAGATCTTCACAAAAACAGGACTCCTCGCGGGCAGAGCTTCAGCACGGGAATTTCACTTCTCGGGATCTTCGGGGCCTCGAGACTTGCTTCAGGGCTCGGGAATGAAATCGGGGCTTCGGGATAATTCTTGCACGAAAAACGATGCAAAAACACGAGAAAAATGGAATAAATGAGCAAAAGAATTGGCTGCCCTCAACATCCTTTTATAGGGGGCTGAAACTCGAATTACGATGGGCGTAATTCTATGTTACGCTGGGCGTAATGTGGATAAGCCCGGTGACTCCCCCCCTTTGGATAATATCCGAATTTTTATTTAAATTAAATACTTTAATTATTTAATAAACTTCAAAAATTCATATCTTCCTCATACGAGCTTCGTTTTCGACGTTCTTTATATCCCCGCGTAGGTGAGACTACGATATACAAATTTCGTTTAGACTCCGTCGACTAAATTTGACTTTATTTTTATTATTTATTTTTAGTAGGCCGGGACAGGGAAATTCCGTTATAAATTCATAACTTCTTCATCCGATGTCCGTTTTTGCCTATCTTTTTATCGTTTCACTAGTATTAACGAGATCTTCGATTCTCGTTTAGATTGTTTCGGCTAAAAACCGCTCGATCTCAAATCGAGTATTCGGGTTGCATACCGCTAAGTCGTAACTTAGAAAAATCATAATTTCCTCATACGAAATCAGATTTGGATGTTTTTTTATGCATGCTCATGGTTTAATGAACTCTACGACTTTAGTTTAGATTTCTAAGGCTAAATATCACTCTAACGTAAATTCACTTTTTACATCATTCAGCGTCGTGCCGGTTCTATCGCGAAACTTCGACATGTCATAACTTCTTCGTTATAACTCGGATTTTGGCGTTCTTTATATGCACGGAAACCTTGTGACATATACTACAACTTGGTAAGATTAATCCTTCTAAATAATTTTCCATCAAAAAGTCATTTTTGATGCTTATCGTCTCTAAATTGACTAACCCGGATCTACGGGTGTTACATTCCCCGAACGCGGTGCGTAGGAGCGGGGTTCCATCCTTATCCCTTATCTGTTGAGTCAGCATCGACGTGGCCACTCCGGAGCGAAGTATTGAACGCGGGGTGTTCCCTCCTCGTTATGCGTGCCTCTAACTTCATAAATTCAGAATCTTTCGCATACGATCTCCATTTTCGACGTTCTTTATATCCACGCGTATGTGAGATTATGCTCTACAACTTTCATTTAGACTATGTCGGCTAATTTGACTTTTATCTTTATTATATTATTTTTAGTAGGCCGGGACAGGAAAACTCCGTTAGAAATTCATATCTTCTTCATCGGACATCCGTTTTCGTCTGTCTTTTCACCGTTGGGCTACTATCGACGAGATCTTCGATTCTCATTTAGATTGTTTCGGATAGAAACCACTTGATCTCATATTTGAACTTTGGGCTGAATACTACTATGTCGAAACTTCGAAAAATCATAACTTCCTCATACGAAGTCAGATTTATACGTTCTTTTTATGCACGCTCTCAGTTTAACATATTCTACGACTTTCATTTAGATCACTAAGGCTAGATGTCGCTCGATCTTAAATTCATATTTTACATTATACAACGTCGTGCTGGTTCTGTCATGAAACTTCGACAGGTCATAACTTCTTCATTATAACTCGGATTTCGTCATTCTTTATATATGCGGAAACCTCATCACGACCACTACCACATCCTTCATAGATATCAGGTTTATCTAATATTTTATTATTACCCTTATTTTTATTCTTAATTCATTTAAGCCACACAATTAAGCATAAAACACATAATACTCAAATAATACATTTTTATTATTTCAAAAATGAGTTACAAAGGTTAACCTACACTATAACATCAACATTAATGCCTAGCTCAGAAACACGGGCATTACAAAATCACATTAGTCCTGGCTTAGCCAAGCACTTCGGGGTGTCATCTCTAAATCATTGAGGGGCCCATAAATATCGCTTTTATCCCTTTAATGGTAAAAGGAATGGATAAATTTCGACTCATATGGCTTGTTCTACTACTTGTTGAATCGTACACAAAGGCACGTTTTATAACATCGAGTTACTAATGCGTTTTCGTACAATCAATGTATAACCAACTCATAGTAACAACTCATATCTCTAGGTTTGAAGAATATAAGATATTATAATCTCATGATCACTCGTGATAAATTCCATGAAGTGATTCCAATGAGCGTGGGTTGAACCCAATACTCAGAACTTATGAGTACTCATGAATGTTGTAGCACCACTTGCTATGTCCCGTACCTTGGAGATCTACAATCCAGCTTCATGACAGTCTTGATTCATATCTACTTCCAACATATGACCGAATGTGGATAGTTTGAATAACTTAGTCATTCAGGAAGAACGACCTAGTTATTTTGGAAGTCGAAATATGCAAAGTGAAACACAAGAGTAATCGAATCCAATATGGTCTCAAAACTTATAAATATAAGTAAAACACATTTTATTTATCACCATATTGATTACACATTATTCATTGCATACTGTTTCAAACTATCAACTTTATAATTGAATTAAAACAATAGTTGTCCCATGCTCCAAGAATGTACACTATGTTTTCTAAACACTAGTCATGCCATACACCAAGTATGCACACTATATTTGTCTAAACATTAGTTATGCCATACACCAAGTATGCATATTAAGTTTTTCTATGACCTTTACATAATTCCAATGATTCTCATTTCACAGTCGCAAATCCTTACCGCAAATGCAAGAATTCCAAATTCATGCCATTTACCGAAATATTGTTAGATTTAAACTTATATGCATTGATCCTCTTGTAATGATTATGCACAAAGTCACAAAGACTTGTCAACAGACATTACAGAGTATTTCAATGGAGATCAACTCCATGGAAACATCCTTCTTGCATTAAGTTTTTTCTAATCTTACACAAATTGAATAACTTCCACCTATGGAAACATTTACATATTCCCTTTTTGACTATCACGTCTGAACAAGAGTTGCCTCTTTTCAGAATATGTCAATATGGTCCTTCCAAAATTAACATTATACTTCCAACTGTCCCCGTGTAACCAATTTTTGTTAAACCTTAGATTGTCCTCGACAATTGCTTAATCAAATTATTCATATCTAGCTCTAGACCTTTTCCCTTCTTAGTGCCCCAAGTATTTGGAAAAATTTAGAACATATTATAGCACATGCAATCGATCCTATACCTGAAGCATATGGGACACGATTCAGAATGTCTCACATAAAGACATGATACTAGACTAGTCTTTTGCTATAATATTTCTATTTCTATTTCTATTTGCCAAGTTCTCATAATTCATATTATGAAAAGGGATGTCGTAATCATAATCGAATTTTAGAACGCAAATAATGGACCCATATATAGAACTTCCTTATGTGGAGCCATTCCAAAACAAAATTCATATATATCCTTGACTAAAGATGATTAAAACCTCAATCTAAGCTTTTAGAATTGAAATGAAGTATAATTTCCTCTCCCTTAATTATAGCAAAACAACTTTTTCAACCCTTGCAACTTCACGAATTGAAACTTTTGTTTCTATAATTAACATTGCTATCCTGCAATACTAATAATAATTATCATGGTCCCACCAACATGATGATTATTATCATAACACTTATGCTCCCACTAGCTTTGACATGTATTCAGAAATCAGCTGATACGAGACGTTTTGATAAGACTTTATCAAAATCACACATCTTTCCTTAGATATCTCACATGTGTGTCTAAACAATTTTTAGAACTATGAAAAGGGATGTCGTAATCATAGTATCAATTGTTTAGACCTTTGCCATTTCTTAGAAGTCCATGTTAGTGTGCCGGTTAACCACACACGCTCCACTAACGACTTTGAGAATGCAAATATCACAACTGTTATCTACTTAAAATCTACTTAGTGAAAGTGTTTCCTCACCATCATTTTCATGAATCGGAGAGAAACCTTATGGTACTTAGATTTTATGGTCTATGTGTTCTTATCCATGTGAATTTGTCAAAACCATAATCACAAGCAAAGGATAATGACAAATCCAAACTCATATGGACTGAACTCAATCTTAATTTATTGCCACCTAGCAGCTTAAGGGCCTGCCATTGCTTCCAAGTTGTTATTCAACCAATTGAGAACTCTCAGAACTCATATGCAAAGCTAACTTTAACTGGAATGGGAACAGAAATAGAAAAATGCGAACACGATAGGTTATAGACCTCACGTCGCGTGCTAGTGATAAACTACAGGTTTTATTCTTGATTAGATCTTGAAGCTTTTTCAAGATCTCTAAGACTCCCACTGTCTTCTTGACATATAAGACTCACTTGCCAAGTATTCAAGAGATAGTGTGGATTCTTTATCAAGACAAACACTTCACACAATTGGCCTTAGTTGGTCTTTGTTTTATCCAAAACATCACAAATTACCAATTTCAAATGTACAAGAGTAGGACAAACTTTACTCTTACATTTGACTACTGTTAAAAACCTTTCTTTAAGATATGTCACTCAAGTTACAATCTTGGAGTATGACTCTGAGAATTGTTTTGGTACGAAGTATGACTCATCTTCTTGATTTAACAATTTCAACAATTCTTGATTCCTCTTCTTAGCCATAGGAATGCACTAAGATGTCCTTAGAGGACCAATTGTGATATGAATTCTTAATCATTAAAATGATCACAAAACATGATACTAAAGTACTCTCCCATCTTTTCAGATTTGAGAAACTTTAATCTTTCTGCCTAATTTGATTCTTCTCATTCGTTCTGCTATACATTGCAACTTTTCCAGTGTTTCAAAATTATACTTAAACTTGTAAGTATAACCATATTTACTAAACTTTAGTAAATCATGACGAATAATCTTAACGATCTTTGTGGTGGACTTGATCAGTGCACAAGAATGTGTACTCGATCCCTTAGTCCTTCACTTGACTCACATATACATGTGAACAAGGAATTAGTCTTAATTTTCCAAAGATGAAAATTCTCATCCATCATACTATACACCTTGCATGATTCCAAGTTTCTATCCAACTTAAAAACTTGGGTGATGAGAATCTTTCCTTATTTGGTAATTTTAGACACTACCACAAATGAAAGAATCAAATTCATACTTTCATTATTGCTAGAAATATACAAATATCAATTTTCCATAAATTCCATTGCAAGGAGATAAAATAAAATAAAACAAAATTTTATTTATTTATAAGATGAGGAAAAATCTTTTTCCTTACAATGCAACTTTAAATGGACACTATGCTATTACATATTTCCTAGCAATCTATCATAACTCCTAAGTAGTAGCTCAAGATTCCGATCTTCGAACCATGCGATTGAAATCCATCTTCACGCTCAGATTCAACATACTTTTTCTCTAAGTTCCCTTCCATTTGCTTGATCCTACCATACATTAAAAATGTATTAAGAATCTTCAAATAGTAACTTAAGAGAGTTAGATAGTGGACTTACCTTAAGCAAAGTCAAACTTTTTGACTTGACCTTCTCTCAGGTCTTTCAGGTAGTTAGGGCAGCTTCACAACCAATGCCCCTTCATTTTGGCAATACAAACATATGGACTCTTTGGTAATGGTACTTAGGACTATCTCGGACTTAGCCTTTCTTTTTACCATTTGGTCAACCGAGTTGACTATGTTCAATCCCTTTCCTTTGGAAAGAGAAAGATTTTTTGGATATCCAATGTCACCATTGTCAATGTCCATGGAAGTTGATCTTCTAATCAAATTTGCTTTACTAGTTCTCAAATCATTGTTGATTCAGCAGCACCAAGCAAATAGATAAGATCATTAAGGGTCATGTCATAGTCTGTTTCATAGTAGTCCCAAAGGAACTCACTATGTGACTTAGAAAGTGATTGAACATCCAACTTTCTTAAGACTTTGACACCCAACTCTCCCGGCTTGTCAATATGTGACTTCATCTCCAAGATGTGAGCACACATAGACCTTGCTTGCTAATAGGGATTGAGTGACCTTGAACTTGCGGGTTAGGGAAAATAATTGGAGGGGGTGGAGGGAGTGAAGAATGATTTCCGGGACATCATCTTCATTAGGAAAGATTGTTCCAAGAGTTCTTGGGAAGATCATCGATGTCTGAACCAGACATCTTTTGGGATATTTTTCAAGATAGTTGATTTAAAGTCCTTAATATAACACTCAATATGAAATATTAAGGCTAGGACCCAACACAATACTTCTATAACTTGGAAGAGGGATGCCGTAATCCAAGCTATAAAATATTTGAAGGTAGGCGAATGACGGTTCACCAATTTCCACCATGAAAATGAAATAATTTAATTAGGTTCTACTTGGATTTGAAACTCCTAGATCTTTTGAGATTCATTGAACTGTTCAATAGTATGTTTCAGTCTCGATTGTGCCCTCTCAAATTTTCTGACTGGGATGCCGAGGATCACAAAACAAGGTGTAAATAACCATGAAAATATACTTGGTTCCCTTAATATTTACCACTCAATCGATGTGTTGGTTAACCACACGGGCTCCACCAACACTATGATAAACATTAAGTTACCCTTTGCCTACCTTGTTAAATCAAGCTAGTGTGTCGATTACTCACACACGCTCCACTAACTGACTTAAGCAAAGTGCAAAGTGTAATTTCATGGGTTAGCACCAAATTCACATTTTCCTAAGTAACTAAGATTGGGAATTTATAAAAGTTTAGTTACTTAGTATTTATCATTAATACTTTTAATGAAGGGAGAATTCTAATCCTTGTCCTACCCGTTCGGTTAACGATCCTCCACCATTCAAGGAAGCGGTGAGTGAGAGTGGAAACCCATTAAACTGCCATTTTATAGGCAGTAACCTTATACCCCCTTATAGACCAGCTTCGTGAATGAGGCCTACTAACCGTAAGACTGACTTGCTCTTATATGTGTGTGTGTGTACATATATATATATATATATATATATATATATATATTATTAACTTATAATACTATAAAGTATAAGGGTTGAATTTTAACTTTTAAAATTCTAAGGGCTTAACTTGTAATTAAAGTATTCATAAGGGAAAAATCTACAAATTCCAAAACTTGAAGGAAAGTTTTGAAACTATTCAATTCCATAACTTATGTGTTTAAAGTAGTTTTAATTCAAAAAACTCTTCAAGTTCCATAACTTGAGGACAAGTTATGGAAGACTTTAAACTATTAAAATAACATGACTTTTCTTTATTCATAACCTATGGAAATATTTTTGAGTTTTATGAATCTTAAATGTGACTTTTCATATAACTTGAGGACAAGTTACAAAAACACATTTTAGAACCAACTCTTAGATTAATTTGGATTGAAAACAACAATTTCACATAACTTTTCTATTAATCCAAGCAACTCATAAGAACAAGATAATTCAATCAAACTTTTTAATGTAATTAGCCTAACCATTAAACTAATACAAAACATGAATCTATTGACAATTATCTTTGAAATTGGATTAGCATGAACATTACCACATCAAAAACAGGTTTATAAGTTGAAAAACAACTTAGGGTAATGTTCCTAGTCCAATTCCAGCCAAAACAGTCGAAGATATGTTGTTTGGGGGTCCAACTCGTCGAGTGCATGAACCAAATCGGTGAATTGGATGAGTTTAGCCTTGTACTCGTCAAGAGCAAACAACAATAAACTTCGATTTTTCAGCCAATTTTGCAAGTATAGCAAGAAAACAAGCCTAGGCTCTGATACCACTGATGGGTTTTGAGAATTTTAACACTCCTAAGTGTACATGCAACCCTAAATACCTTGGATCTATGTTTTCTCTATTATATAGGTAAATACGAATATTCCAATGTATTACCCAAACTAGCATACAATCATAAGGACTAGTATAACAAACTAGATAGAATACATACCTTTTTGATGTAGCTTGATTCCATGGAGCTCAAGAGCCTAATGCCCCAAGTGTGACACCTCAAATGGTTCACACAACATCAAATCCACTTAGAATAACTTGAGATAAATGAGATACTTCATGAAATCGGCTATCCCTCACCATTCCTTCATAGTGACCGATTTTTGGGAAGAATAAGATGCTTATATAGTGTGTCACAATTAGGGTTACACCAATTAAACCCTAATTGTCATGGCCTTTCATTTCCATTATCCATGGGTACAAAAATACCATGGAGCATCATATGGTTTTTAGCCCAACTTGATAATCCATGGAGCATTAGCCCACTATACAAGTATGGATGATTTACACAATCAACCCATCTATTTAATTAGTCTCCTTTTGATCACTTAATTAATTCCAAATTAATTCTTTATCAATACTAATTAAATAATCTTATTAATGTATTAGAACTTATAATATATTAATAAACCTTAAGTGTTATTTCTCTCATTTTAGTCTATCCAAATGCATGATGCCATGCAACCCAAATGGACCATGCCAATCGGGTCAAGTACATACCAAATATAGTTATGGACTTAGACACTAATCCAACAGTTTGCACATACTTGCACTGCGGGTTTCTATAACCATTCGTCTATACCATGGACCCAAACAAATCGAATATCCTCCAAGCGGAATACCTATTTCTCCCCCACTTAGGGTTCAATCTACCACCGACCGGTGGTGAAACCAACCAATAACCCGCCCTGATCAACACCATCCCTAGACCCCGGGAATGAATAATACACACAGGATGATCTTCTGGATAAGGATCAGACAAATCCAAAGAGAATCTTCAATTTTAGCTGAAGATCTCCAAAATTTGCCAACCTTGACCACTTATCACTAAGGATCTCTTACAAGATTATAAACCAATATCGACTTATGATTCCAAAACATACACCCTTGCTTGCACTTCCAACCTCTAGACCGGTTCCTTCCTTGATATAACCCAAGAACACTTGCCCTTAATCACATTACAAAGAATCCATAATACATCAACCTATATTCACAATACCGAGCTGACATCCTGTCTCCAAACACCGTGACCAATAGACCCCAAGCTGGGCTTACATCCCAACCTTGAAGGTCACTAGCCTAATCACTCCTTCCATGAACTCGAAAACTGTGAGGGAAAAATCCCCACCATAGATAGAGACATACCAACCATCAATTAACCACTCAACTTCTAACTGTGATCCCTAAGCCGCTCATATCAATAGTTTCCTCCTTGAGTCCTGAGACTCGATGCACAGCCTCAAGAAAACCATCGAGACCTTCAAACCAACATATTCAACTAGGTATGAGCCAGTCAATCCAAACCACATCGCCATTGGGGTGCAAAACAATTTATAGACCCTACCCCCACCTATTCAACCAAAACCAAAAGAATTGGCAAGTACGGAATCACTACCACAAATCATGGTATACAACCATGCCATCTTCCCGACCAACCTTTAGAATCCCTGAAACTCTCATCGGTTCGAGTATGGATCATGTGCTTGCAATAGTATGGGACCAATACTACCTTCCACACCTATCCATACTTTCCTTATGGATCATCTTGGGTCCTCTAAGGCCTACTCATGATAACACTGTCAATACCCGCTCAACAGCGAAACAACGACACTAAAATACTTCCTAGACTCTCCTAGGATTCCCTACCTCCTCTGCCATCAGCTGCTGAAGAACTCCTCATAATGTCATTTAGCTACTTTATTAACACAATCACATTTATTAGAGCTCACATAATCCTTCAAGTAAAAGAC
The DNA here is from genome assembly GCF_052625555.1 of Lactuca saligna. Lineage (NCBI taxonomy): Eukaryota > Viridiplantae > Streptophyta > Magnoliopsida > Asterales > Asteraceae > Lactuca > Lactuca saligna. The sequence goes on along the minus strand of NC_136417.1, from coordinate 66,283,668 downwards.
TCATCCCTACAACGGTTGGACTCAGGCAAGAGTTGCGCAATAGGGTCAAACCCATCACTCTGAGATTATTCAGGCTTGATTACATATGACTTAACGTACTTGTAACACCTATAAAAATCAAGCCAATTTAAAACTTTTTATCCATTCAAAACCATTCAGTTATTACAAAGTGTTTTCAAAATAGTTTAGACATCAGAGTATCCCAGAAATCAAGATCATAAAAATGTGAGGAGGTGGACGGTCACACCTTCGCCTTCCCGCGATCATCTGAGGTACCTAAAACAAATCCAAAAACAATAAGCCCTAAGCTTAGTGATTTTACCCAAAATACTTGCATAACAAGTAACACACATATAATAACAGCATACTATGGGCTCAATTAACCATCGGGTTGGAATTCCTCAGACCCTCAACCATCGGGTTGGAATGCTAACATACTATTGGTCCAATCATCCTCGGGATGGTATACCCTCGGACCACAACCATCGGGTTGGAATGCTCACATACTATGAGTCCAATCATCCTCTGGATGGAATACTCTTAGCCCACAACCATCAGGTTGGAATGCCCTGGTCTGTTGGCTCTCGCACAAAGCAGATAAGCCTCAACCCGCAATCAATCATCTGCACATATATCATATAATCACATAACAGTCTACAGACAGCCAAACCGATCTACAGATCACTAAGAATAACAACATCCTATCTACCAGGATACCGATCTAACTGATCATAACCACATATAACATCATATCTACCAGGATACCGATCTAACAGATCATACTAGCAATAAAGCAGGATAACAATCCAAAGGGCCGACCTTGGTGCCTTCGACCCTTGAGTATAGTGAGGAAAACTCACCTCACAATGTCAATCGAAACTGAAATGTAAAACTCCCGGAACACAGCTCCAAATACCAACACCTATAACCACCAATGATCCACTTCCATAAATTCCCAAATTACCAAAATACCCTCAAAATTCCAGCTTGTCAACCCTTAGCCAAAGTTAATTTCAAAGGTCAAGGTTAACAATCCATGTTGACCCAACTCGTCGAGTGTAGTCTATAAACTTGTCGAGTCCCTTCAGAACTCAGAAAGTCGCGAATTCACCCAGTTAACTCGTCGAGTTTCCAGACAACTCATCGAGTTCATGTAATGTCCAAAATGTTGGTAAAAACCCTAACCAACTCGTCGATTCATCTTACTGACTCGCAGAGTCCATGCAGAACCAAAACATGCAATCTTCATCCGAATCGTCGAGTTGACCATGCAACTCAACAAGTCCCTTCAATCTTTTTCTTATTCAAACACTTTTAATCGAAACCAAGGGTCCAAGTTGTAGATCTAGCCTCCTAGGGCATGGTTACCACGAAAAGTTGCAAACTTTACGTGCATGAAAGGTCTTAAATGCCAAAACCAAGCTAAGGAAGAGGTTTAAGCCAAAGATAAGCGCCAAAGCTAGATAAATTCAATAACATTATGACTATGGGGACTTAGAGGAGTCCAGATCTGAAGGTACAACTTCAGATCATGCTCAATACCCGAAATGACCCCCGCATATGCTCAAAATGGCCTTAAACCCATGAATAATGAGATCTAACACTAGAATGATCAAGGTAAAAACTGGTCACCTTCAAATGGAAGCCAAAACGATGTAGATGTTGGATCTACAAGCTCCTTCCCATTCCAACCTTCTTAACCTTCAAGCTTCTTCAACAAATGCACCAAAAACACTCTTTTAGCCTCACAAACACAAAGGAGTACTAAAGAACAGCTAGGGCTTCCTTCTCTGGGTAATGAGGTGATAAAGGAGGCCTAATGATGCGGGTTAATTCCTTTAAATAGGGTACAAACCCTAGAAATTAGGGTTTTCCCATTCAACTCCTACTCGTCGAGTTGGGGTCCTCCAACTCCTCGAGTAGACCTCATAAATCAAGCGGCCTGATCCGCTTCTACACGACGAGTTGGGGCATCCAACTTGTTGAGTAGGTCTAAGAATGTGATATAAGCTTTAAGTTTTATACGTGGGAGTTGGGGTGTTACAATTCATTTAACAGCTAACTCACATCACTTAAGAGGGGAACAAAGCACAAAGCAAGTAACATTCGAGCAGTGGAGTCGACTGGCAACAAAACATAATAAAATCAAACGAATTTTCATACAAAAATCTTGATCTATAAATCTCGACACATCGGATACACCTTCAACCTACCCTCACTCTCTTAAGAGTGGCTAATCATTCCTCGCGCTGACCCGCTGCACACTGCACCCACTCATGAAACTTCCACCAACCCTGCAACCACTCGTGTATGCTAATCACACATAACGTTGGATCCTATAGAAAGTCGAATATTTGATCCTATCCTAATCCCTTCATCAAACAAGAACATGAAATAAGTCCAAACCAGACATTCTTAGGCTATAGAATCTTAGTTATGTACAATTATGATACATACACTAAGCAACTACAATAATGATGTCAATTTCATATTAGGAAGAATCCTATGCTATCAAGCATCATATAATCAGGCTATTTTATCATGCAATTCCTAAAGATCCCTAGCCTATCACTAGCATGTTGTTCTAACATATCAAAATATCAAATAACACTGTGGTAATTTGGGGTTTACTTATTGGCTCCGGCTGATCGTACACATCACATCCTCCTTGTTTATTTGGAAAACCATTTGAAAATCGTTTTTAAAATATTTTTCCTTTAGTTTGATACTAGATTCACATGAGTGTTCCTCCAATTCACTCAAACCAAGGCTCTGATACCAACATGTAACATCCCAAAAATTCAAAAAATTTAAAACTTTTCAAAACAACTCTTTTGTCTAATAGCAGTGACACAAAACCATTATTTCAATACATTATTTAAAATTAGAGTCTCTCAAGATCAAATTAGTTGTAAAACCGAGGATGTGTACGGTCACACATACACCTTGCCACGGTACACTGAAGTACCTGAAACCATAAACCAAAACTGTAAGCACGAAGCTTAGTGAGTTCCCTTAAAATACCAACACACGAATAAATAACATGTTCAAAATAACAACATGTATTGGGTCTGTAGCTAAAAGATTGGATTACACTTGAGCCCACAGTATGAGTGTGGCTTGACCATTGGGCCCACAACTCATATCTGGCTTGCTCCTAAGCCCACAACATAAGTTTGGCTTACACTCGGGGTGAAAACTTATGTCTGGCTTGTTCGGACCTCAGTACGAGTCTAGCATACCACCCGGTCCTCAAATCGTATCTATAATGCATCTAAGCCCTTAGTATGAGTCTGGCATGCCCTACCCAGACCTCAGATCATATCTAGAATGCTCCAATACCCTTAAGCCCTTAGTACGAGTCTGGCATACCACCCGATCCTCAGCTCATATATGGAATGCATCAGATCCCTCAGTATGAGTCTAGCACGCCCCACTCGACCCTCATCTCATATCTGGAATGCTCCATGGTTTGTTGGCTACAACACGAAGCAATACAACCTTAACCCAACATGATATGTCTACAAATAATAACACATACAAATAACCATGCATACAGAATCATAGGCAGTCCTACCTATCTACCATACTAGCATATCAATAACTAGCATAATCATACATATTTATTCCATACTTAGCATATCAGCAAATATTAGGTTGTCAAACCAATGGGCTGGCCTTGGTGCCTTCGACTCGAAAGTATAGTGAGGAAAACTCACCTCGCACTACCGAATCTTACGGAATGAATCACCGGCTGCTGGCTCATAAGAATCCCTGCGCTATCAATCACAAGATAAACATCCATCAATAATCGGATCCAACCCACACTAAGTGTCCCAACTAGGGTAAAAGACCTTTTTACCCTCTTCATAACTTGGCCACAAATCCAAGGCCCAAATCAACAATCCAAAAGGCCAAAATATCCAGAGGTCAACCTAATCAAACTTTTAGTCAAAATCAAAGTCAACAGTCCATGTTGACCAAACACATCGTGTTTCCCCTAGACATGTTGTGTTCTTCAATCATCCAGATAATCAAGAAACCCCAATCAACACGCCGGGTTGACTTGTAAACACGTTGTGTTTACCCATGATTCATCAGTTTAATACAACAAGTTGTTTTCTACGATAATTGACTTAATGCATGCATAACACAAAAACTCTCATAAAGCTTGAACCTTTATGCTCAAGGATACCAAAACAAACCCAAAACTGAAATAACAAGCCCTTAAACGACCTAACTCATCCATTAACCTAAAAGGGAACAAAAGCACAACAAACTAACTATAAAGAGAACTAAACATATGCAACACAAGATTTAAACTTGATACCTCAGAAAGCTTCCCCACATGATGATGATTCCGGATCCAAAGCTTTTTCCCCAAGCAAAGAAATTTCAATACCTCCTCTTCCTTCACAAAGACCAAAAAAGAGCACCAAGAACTTCTTAATAGATAAAGAACACCACCAAGATACTTAAAGCTCGATTTTAGGGTTTTAGTGACAATGTAGGCTGGTAAAGAGGCCATATATAAGGACTTAAGGCCTTTATATATGGTACAACACCCTAAAATTAGGACTTTCTCCACCAACCGCCAACACGTCATGTTGCTCCATAAACACGTCGTATTGACCTTAAAGAAAGTCGCGTTTCTTCAATCTAGACACGCTGTGTTGGCTCCCCCCACACGTCATGTCTAACCCTAGAAAAGGGGATTTATTTCCACAATTATTCCTCAAGATTATGGGTGTTACACTTGGGTCTCTTCGTGGGACCCCCAATTGTCTGCACCTGCTCTGCATTCCTCTTCCCGAGGTGCTCTAAGTCAATCTCCCGTTCCCGAACTTTGGCTATCATATCCTCCAATGTATGACAAGATGAAACGCTAACAAACTCCCTGATATTCGCTCTCAACATGTTATGGTACCGTGTCTTCTTCATCTTTTCGTATGTGGCATATTGTGGTACCAATAAGGGTCTCTCCCGAAACTTGGAGGTGATCTCCGCCATAGTCTCAGTCGTCTAGCGCAGGTCCTGGAACTCCCTCACCAGCTGTTACACATCGATAACCGGTGAAAATTCCACTCAAAATTGGGTCACAAAGTCATTCCATGTCATGACCTCAATATATGGTGCTCCCAGAGCATATCCAACCTCCTCCCACCAATTTTGGGCTCGCTCCCTCAAACAGTCTGCAACAAACCTCACATTCAACCCCTTGGGGGCAAAAGCTTATCATTTGGTCACACTCCATGTCTGTTATCCACCACTTGGTGGCAATTGGGTCTTTCACCCCGAAGAACTTTGGTGCCCTACATCCCCGAAAATCCTTGAACGTGAGGGTACGGGCTTCGTACTATCCGAAGAACATCTCGACCTAAAGGCTTGTAATATCCAATGTGATGAACTCGTGTAATCCCCCGTTAATTGGTTCAGTACCCGTGCCCAAACGAGAACCAGATCCTTAACCACCTGCTCTACCGTCTGTCATCACCATACTGAAACACAACATGCAAACAATTAGTTTACACATGAAGAGGTTCACACTACAGAAGTTCCTCAAAATCAACATATTTCTCCTTGACTCGGGTATAGATCCTGTGCTTTCAGTAGTACGGGCTCAATACTACCTTCCACACCTATCTATATCTTCCTCAAGGATCGCCTTAAATCCTTTAAGTCACTTCCCTACTATCAGTATACTTTACTTGCACTACAGAGCGCCCTCTACACTAAAACATCTCCTAGGCTTTCCTAGGTTTCCCTTCCCACTGCAGAAGATACTCTCTCCAATACCTTCTAACTACCTCAAAATACAATTATATGTCACTGGCACTAAATAATTCTTCAACTGCTAGGTCCCACCTTACAATGGTTGGACTCAAACAAGAGCTACACAACATGGTTGAACCTAACCTTCCAAAATTATCTAGTCCCCATGACATGTAACTTAACATGTTTGCTTAATAGTTAGCTAACATCATTGGGGTCTCTAAAAGCATAAAGCAAGCAGCATTTGAGCATTGAGTAGTCCAAACCAGTGCATCACCTACTTAGGCCATTCTATCCAACATTCGAAACCCATACTAGCATGCAGTTCTACAAGATCAATCAATAGACATATAACCGTATCTCTCGTAGTATTCTATTATGCAATCCTGAGCAGATCCTATACACTAATCTAGCATGTAATTCTCATATACTCATATAAAAACAATAGCATAACACATGTATTGGTATTTTGGAAAATACTTACTTGAGCTCGACTGATTGCACACATGACACCTATTTTCTTTGAATAAATATTCTTATAAAATTTGTTTTCTTTAAAAAAAAATACCAGTTCTTCAATTTAAGTCCAATCACATTAGAGAGTGTACCCGATTCCCTCAAACCAAGGCTCTGATACTAACTTGTAACATAAAAAAAATTATAAGTGCTTTTTTTTCTAAATCGATCAACCAAGCATTAATTCAATTACAAATCCCATCAGAGTATACAAACATGTCATATAATCATCAGAGCACAAAGCAAGTTAAATCATGCGCAACATAGGTGGATGCGGTACAATCATGTCGAGCTCTTCCCATTAGAATCAGAAGTACCTGAAACCATAAACATAAAACAATAATCAAAAAGCTTAGTGAGTTACCCAAAATATCCCATACCATACATACATATCAACTCGAAGATGTACGGGTCTATTTCAACTCAATCGATGTTTTCAACCGAACAAGTCTATTTCACCCCTGGGTTTATTTCACCCACGAGTCTATTTCAACTTAATCGGTGTTTTTCAACCGAATGGGTCTATTTCACCCCAGGTCTATTTCACCCCACATACATATAACATACATGAAAATCATCAAGAGTCACAAAGGCATCAAGTACATAATAAACGAGTCTATTTCACCCTCGGGTCTATTTCACCCCACATATATAAGCATACAGTCATATCAGCAAGAGTCACAAAGACTGCTAGCTTTCTACACACATAATATAGTGGGCCAACATTGGTGCATTTGACCCATGATTATAGTGAACAGACTCACCACAATCGGTCAATGAATAGATCTCACACATGAGTCGCTAGTTTTGAAGTCTCTCCTACTAAACATGTCCAAAACCAAACTCTAACTAGCAATTAGGATAAATCCCCAACCTACCAAGTCCAAATACCAAAATAGATCCTCATTTGGGAAAAATACCATTTTACCCTTCTAAGTCCTCAATCCCTCACAGTTGACCAAAAGTCAAAGTGGTCAAAAAGTCAACGGTTAACCTTTTTTTGACTTACGTGCAACATACATCTCACTCTACGCAGGGCGTAGAGTCTTGTCCAGAAAACAACCAAATTCAGGCTACGTTGGGCGTAGCCCAGATGACCCCCCGCATACAGAGCTGTTAAGACATTTTCACTCCAAGCTCTTAATCTATAAAGACCAATCATCAAATGCTCATATCTGGTCCCAGTAAACGTGTAGAGTGATAAAGTTGATAACTTTATGCCTTTGCATGGCTACATGGAGCTAAAATCAAACCTTATCTTCCTAACCTCTTCTAATGTCCAAAATCTCTTGCAAGGATGAAAGGTAGCAACCAAGATCCCATTTTTTATGTCCTAACAACCTTAGAAACAACAAAAAATAGAAACCCTAAGGTCTAGAGTAGCTCCTACTCACAAGACACAAGATTGTGGGACAAAAGAACATGCAAATGAAGAATATAATGAGATCTAACACATGGAGCATCAAGATTCAAGATTTAATCCTTATGGATTCGGGAAATGCAATGTAGGTTATGGATCCACAAGCTCAGGCTTCAACAATCAACAAGCTTGGAATTTTCTTTCTTTAAAATGCACCAAAACACACAAAAAGTTCAATATTTTCTCTAAGGGATTAGGGTTTCGAGTTAGATGCTCAAGAGGGTAGAGGCTGGTGATAAGAAGAGCCTTAAGGGGTTAATGTCCTAAAATTGGGTTCAAGACCATGAAATTATAGTTTTCACCCTGCGCGGTTACACCATGTGTAACTTGGGTTACGCACCGCATAGGGAAATAAATCCCCATGTCCATTTAATGAGTTACGCACTGCATAACTGGCTATCTACTCCCCGTGTAGAGCCAAAATTCTCAAAAATAATAAACTTAAAAATATGAAGGAATGTACCTGAGAAATGGGTATTACAACAGATCTACGAGTCTAACAGATGACTACAACATATCAACATCTTAACACACAATTGATACATATTGTAGTACAAAGTATAGTGAGAAAACTCACCTCACAAACAAGGAAACAAACCAGGGCTCACGGTAAGTAAATACTAGAACTACGAACCACCTATACATCAATTAGTGGCAAATCCTTAGTTTACATCCTAAAACCTTTATGTTGACCAAAAAGTCAACCAGGATAAAAATTCAAACACTTGAGTCACCATGCTATGGAAAACACCATAGTCATGTTGTGGTGGCTACACGCCAAAACAATCACGGAGAACTGGCCCCCACGTCGCGACAAGTGATAGTTTATTTTATTTACTTGTTTTTATAGTTTATTTTAGAATTTTTAGCCCTTTTTATTAGTATTGCATTGTATATTCTTTATTTTCTTTATCATGGATCGTTTCAGGTGCTTTCTATTTTACATGAAGTATTTTGCAGGGTTTTGGATACTCGATTTGATTGCGGTTTGGCTTGGAGATGGGCTTGGTGGGCTTTCGAGGCATTATTGGGCTTTTTGGATCCATCAAAGAGGAATTGGGCTTAAAATGTTGAAGCCTTGGATGAAGTGGGCTTATGAAGATGGGTCATGGACTAGAGAAGATGGACTTTGACTATCCATTTGAAGCTTGAAGATGATTGGCCAAATATGTATCATGTGAGGTGTGGAAGGGACTAAGGGAATCTTGAGTAGTGGGGTAGAGTAGTAGAGAAAAAAGAGCCAATAACATTACATCATCTTTTGTGAGGGTGGAGTATCAGTCGTGTAAACTTGTGAGGGTACCCGCACAACTGCACACTTTGGGGCATTTTGGTCATTTTGTTCATTATTTACCTTTTGGGGTTAGGTTTGGTAGCCACAAGTCGATTTTCCACCATTAGAGCACCTTGGAGGCGATTTTTGAGAGCTTGATCTACATTCTTCTCATACTTATAAGTAATTGTTAGTTTCTTGATGTAAAAACACTTTTGTGGTTGTTATCTTGTTTCCATGAGTGGCTAATCTCTTTATTATGGTTGACTTGGGTTAAAACCCTCGGATATTCGTAGGTTTTGAAGGATTCATGCTTGATTGTCATTTATCTTATGTTTAAAATTCTAGTTCACATTTCTTATGTTTGTTTAATACTTTGATCATGAGCTTGGTACTTGAATGAGCAATTGTTGGTTTATTTCTTTAGTTTAGCATTGAATTTACTTAAAACAAGGCTTTATGATGGTAGAAATCATCTCTAGCTTAAGGATCATGACTCCTTTATTGATTTGTAAGCATTGACATCCTCCAGGGATTGGGGATTCCTTCATTCTTAAGGCTAATCAACTTCCTTGGGTTCAATTGCTTCAATTGAATCCTTGATTTTGATTAAGAAGGTGTGTTGTGGGCTTCCCCAACCTCCATACTACCTTTGAGAAATCTTGGCATATCATGCTTCATGATTGCTATATCAAATATAAGATGGATGATCAGCTTCATATTGAATCCTAATGATAAACACACAAATGTTCATTGTGTTGAATTGCCTTGGTTGACCAATTCTCTCCAATATTTGAGCATCTCACAAATATTGCTTAATTGCAAGTATTTTAGTTCTTCAAGTCTTTTAGTTTTCAAGCAATCGCAACCCTCCCCCCCCCCCCCCCCCTTTTATTTTAATTATAGTTAGTTAGGCCTCATTTGTTTTTCTACAAAAGTACTTTTTGAGCACTTTTCCCTTCTGGCGGGTAGACGTTTCTCAAGTGCACGTCTTCTTCCGCAAACAAGGAAAAAGACAAAATACATTTAACCATTTCCAAAACAACAACACCTTATATTGTGTTTTATTTTCAAGCAAAGGGTGTAATTTTCTTGGTGGACTTAACATCCTACCAACAAGCAACTTGCCACATCTTGCAAACTGGTTCTAACAACTTAACAGATTAAGCTCTTAACCCTTAATCTCCAAAGTGCACAAGCTCATATATGATCCTTCTAAAGGTCTTGATTGATAAAGTTTCTAACTTTATCCATTAAGCCATCCCAATATGTCAAGATCTATAAACCTAGGTTCTTAATGGATGTACCAAAAGCATGGACACGAAACTAAGTCATGCAAACCATCTTTTTAATGACCACCTAGGTTATGAAGCCATAGAATGCACTTAAGGGTTTTGGAGTTTACTCAACTCCAAGAACAAGAAGATTTGGACCAAAAAGATCATAAAATGACATAACAATGGATCTAGAGAAGCAATGAGCAAGATAGCAACTTTATACCTCCAAATGATCAGAAATGTGATGAAGATGATAAATCTAAGCTGGAGCCCAGCACACAAGCAACAAGAGAGACTCTTTCTTCCTTCAACCTTCACAAAATGTGCCCACACATTCAAAACACACACCACCACGTTGTGGCCAAGCCTAAACCTTACAAAAATTTACATTTAATGATTCAAACTCAAAGAAGTATATCTGAAAAACGAATGTTACAATTTTAGTCGTTAAAGGAAATCCAAACCTGAAGTAAAACTTGATTTACGCTTTCATCTTACCCATAGATATTTTGTACATTAGTTAAAGAAACGCAAACCAATAAATTAGTTAAATACATGGTTCACTTAAAACAGTTTACCAGGACTACAACAATAACATTGCCAATTAAAGTTATCAAAGTCAAATTTAGCTCGATTTTTCATTACGACACTGCCAAAAATCTTGTTGGATGGCATATTAATCATAGATAATCTTTTTTGATAACTCCATAAACTTTTTTTGTTCAACTTTTAATTGCAAATCTAAGTGTAACGAAGATAACATTTAACTATTAATAAATCATAATATGTATCATCGTTTAACAATGCCAAATTCAAATCAATCGGAATAAATACAATTAACTGTCATTATATTCTTGGCTTCTTCAATTTGTCTTTTCAAGGATATCAAAACTATCATGTCTGTAAGAACTCCAAATGAATTTTTTTTTAGCTTCATCGCTTTGTCTCTAACAAATCATATTCCAAGATCTAATTTCCATATTATTAATCTCAATTTGAAGAGGGGATTTATATAGTAAAAGTTCACCTTTCATTTTGTATTCCTTGCGTTTCTAGCAATGGGGATTGCACCATATCTCAAGGCTTCATCTGTAACAAAAAAATACTCCCTCCGTCCCAAAATTATTGTCCACGTTTGAATTTTTAAGTCTTTTTTGCTCAACTTTGACCTTAAATAATTTATTTTTTGTTATATAATTTTTTATGCAAGATATATGAATAGATTGGTTTTTAAATGTATTTTCATTGTTATAAATTTCATAAAAAATTATATAACACAAATAAAGTTATTTATGGTCAAAGTTGACATGGAAAGACTTCCAAAGTCAAACATGAACAATGATTATGGGACGGAGGGAGTAGTAGTTAAATAAATATTAGTTGTCAATTCCATCCATAAACATAAGAAATAAAATATCGAAATAAACAAATAATCTCTGGTTCCCATGGATTCCATTTTCCTGTGGCTCATTTCTCTCATTTCCGTTAATGCAAACCTTAGTTATAACATGAAAACTACATGATCCATCAATTTGGTTTATAGGGGTGTTTTTCGTGATTACTAAATGGTAATATGAATCTCTTTGTAGTGTCTAGGACCTCCACAACCTGATCAATATCCATAATATATAACCTGCTTTAGAAGCATATGCAAGACAATCTAATGAGTCATAAATTGAAAAGATTTACCTCATTGTAAGGTGAGCATATTCACCACTACAGAAAATAGCTCAAAACCCACAGTAACACCAAAACTAAAAGATGTAAGCATTATTGTTGACTTTTAAGTACATGGAAAGCAATAACATTAACATTATAGCAGAACCCTTGCAAGATCAACAATCAAGCAAGAGAATTATTTAAATTTTCTAATCGAATCGTAGTTTGGTTGAACTTAAGAAAAGGGGAACATTGGATATTCATACATGATGAAAAATTCTAGATTTTAATAGCCATTTTCAACTTCCTCAACCACCACCACTTCCATTAACAACCTATATATTTGTTTTCTTTCCGTATACCTACAAAAAAATAAAGATAAACCCCCAATTAGATTCAATGCATGAAACAGCTCATACATTCTTTAAATTTCTACAAAGATTCAAGACATTAGTAAACTTAAGAGTATGAATGAATATTCATCAGATACCCACCTCTATAAACACCTTTATTGGCATGAAATTCCTTACATTTTCTCTTGATACTCAACCACTTTCTAAACCAATTGACCAAGCGAAATGTCCTAACAGAAAAACAAAGCTTAATTCAGCAAAATCATCAATAAACCCAAGTAAAGAGTTGAGAAAATGCATTGGGGAAACAAAATAAAACCTTGTTCTTTTTGGAGTTTTCATCTCTCATTCTTCCTTTTGGTCTTAGGGCTTGCTTATATAGGAAAAAGCTTCCATCGCATCTTAGAGATGTGTGTGCATAGAGAAAAGGAGTGACAATTGTACAGGTGTGGGAAAAGAAGTGGAATCTGCCACTTCTTCTTATTTATACTTCCAAACATCTTCGATCAAAACTCAAACCAAAAATCAAACGGGTCCAGTTTCTTCCACATCAAGTACCCATGCATTATTTGAACACAAATGATCTCGTTCGAGATTAAATAAGGGCAAAAAGTGTGTGTGTGTGTGGGGGGGGGGGGGGGGGGGGAATTAACACAATCAGAGTGTGGAGCTCGTAGAAGAAACATACCTGAGTGGTTGTGCGAGATGAACGAGAAGGAACATGGGGAAGTGCAGTGGAAAGTGGAAAGAACTGGCTAGCGATTTCAATATATAGCAGATGGTGAGGTCGAAGAAGGAGACATGAGCGGAGAATACCCTTCTGAAAAACCGTTGGGAAATTAAAGGCGAAGAGGAATTATGAGAAGTTGAAGATCGACGATAAATGAAAAATCATGGGATGGTTGACACTATGTATTCAACCGCTAAGAGATTAGAAGTTTGACATCGATCTTGCTGAAAGTTGAAGAACGTGAGAATAAATCGATGTTGACGGAGGTTGAAGAACATGAGAAGGAAACGACGAGGCTGGACACAATAACTGTAAATAGCGATTTACAACGGTTGATATTGAATATCAAGAATATCGGATGCTCCTTGTTCTTCAAGTGGTTCTTAACTCACCTCTGATAGTAATAATAATAATAATTTATGATTCTATGAATCAAATACGATATTAAAAACTCAAAATACAATTTAATTTATCAATAACAAGGTTTTTCATTTATTAATTATATCAAAATGATTTTTTTTTACTAAAAACACTTAATAAATTAATTTCCAAAACACATTTCTTACACGCGACAAGTTGGCAACATTAATACATGTAGAGCATCTTTTATACAATCGTATAACTCTAGAATTTTAAAACATGGGTTTCAATTCTTCTTTTTTAAATGAATTTTTTGTTTTTAATTAGGTAACAGACTTAATTTTCTAATCTTTGTAGAAAGTTATCCGGAAAAAAATATAAAAATCATAATCATAATATAATAATATAAATATTAAGTAGGTAAGTAAATAAAACTAAAACTAAAAACAAATAATAATATAGATATTAAGTAATTGAAAATATATATATATATATATATATATATATATATATATATATATATATATATATATATATATATATATATATATATATAGGAGTATTAAATTAAATGATTAAACACGTTTGAAAAACCAAGTAATAAAAAACATGGTAATTTTTTATTTTTTATTTTTTTTAGCACAATACAATTAATATTGGAGTCAAATCGTGAGTCCTACCATCACCGCTGAACTCTGAATATATGCTCGCTCCATCATATTCCATTTTCGAAACTTTTTCAAAGAGTAAGTTTAACTCCACCGATTAGTGATTACAACCTTCAAACTATTTGAACTGAAACTGAGAAAGAACATATAAACCTTCAGCCATGGAGGGTAGACTTCTTAAATCCTTAACAATGATGATGGTGATCCTGATGAGTGCCTCAGCTAAAATACCCACCACCATGGATGGCCCATTTAACCCGGAAACCCGAAAATTCGACCCATCACTTCGTCGAGGCAGCGACGATTTGCCCATGAATCATACCAGATTAAAGAAAAATGTGACTTCCAATTTTCCAGAACAAATTGCTTTAGCACTTTCCACTCCAAATTCCATGTGGGTTTCATGGATCACTGGTACCATTTCACTCATTTCCACCAATGTCTATTTGATCGTTCTCGATATAATTTCATTCTTGTTTTAAAGGGGATGCACAAATTGGGAAGAATGTAACGCCACTCGATCCATCGAGTGTTGCTAGTGAAGTGTGGTATGGAAAAAAAAGCGGGGTGTATTCGAAGAAACGACATGGAGTTTCAGTGATTTATAATCAACTATATCCATTCAAGGGGCTTCTTAATTACACTTCCGGGATCATCCATCATGTCAAAATTGATGGTAAGAATTCATCACCTCAATTTTCCATTAATACCCATAATCACTAGTCAAATCAATTTTTGATTTGCTTTATTAGGTCTTGTACCTGGTACGACTTATTACTATAAATGTGGAGACAGTTCTATTCCGGCGATGAGCGACGAGCGTCTTTTCAAAACGTTACCGTTGCCCAGCCCTAACGCATACCCTAGTAGAATCGGAGTCGTCGGAGACCTTGGCCTCACTGCAAATACAACCACCACCATCGATCATCTGATTCAAAATGATCCATCTCTTGTTGTAATGGTGGGTGACCTAAGTTACGCTAATCAGTACCTTACAACTGGTGGCGATGGTGCTTCCTGCTTCTCCTGTGCTTTTCCCGATGCCCCAATTCGTGAAACATATCAACCCCGTTGGGATGGATGGGGAAGGTAAACTCTTCTGTATGAATTTCCTATATGTATTAAGATTCATACAAGAATGTGATAATTTTGACACAAGTTTTGTTGCTAAAGTTCAGGTTCATGGAGCCCTTGATCTCTAGAGTACCCATGATGATCATTGAAGGTAACCATGAGATCGAACCACAAGCTTCTGGTGTCACTTTTGAATCATATCTAAAAAGATTCGCAGTTCCCTCCAAGGAGTCACGTTCTAACACCAATTTCTACTACTCATTTGATGCGGGAGGCATACACTTCATCATGTTAGGAGCATATATTGACTACAATAGAACAAGTATCTAAATTTGACTTTTACCAAAATTGCTAATTTGTTACTCGTTTTTCAAGTAGTAGATATGAATATATGATTTTTTTTTCAGGTGCACAATATTCTTGGCTTCAAAACGACTTGACAAAATTAAACCGAAGTGTGACACCTTGGTTAGTGGCTGCATGGCATTCCCCTTGGTACAATAGTTATTCCTCACATTATCAAGAATTTGAGTGTATGAGGCTAGAAATGGAAGAACTTTTGTATGAGTATCATGTTGACATTGTGTTCTCTGGTCATGTAAGATATTGTTTTTTTTTTTTTTTACTTAATACAGAAAGAACGACATAACACATAGACAATGTTTCTTGAGTATGAGATATCAACCATGAATGAAATGAAACATAATTTGTGGCTTTTTTCAGGTGCATGCTTATGAGCGGATGAATAGAGTGTATAATTACAGTTTAGACCCTTGTGGGCCAGTGTATATAACAATTGGAGATGGTGGTAACATTGAGAAAGTTGATGTTGAATACGCAGATGAACCTGGAAAATGTCCTTCACCTAGTGATAATATACCTGAATTTGGTGGGGTGTGTCATACAAATTTCACCTCTGGTCCCGCAAAGGGGAAATTTTGCTGGGATAAACAACCCGAATGGAGTGCATTTAGAGAAAGCAGCTTTGGACATGGCATCCTCGAGGTAAGAAACGTTAATTAAGGACAAAAAGTTGTAAATGCCCTCCTTATCCCCATCATTGAAAATAGCCAAGAAAGCTTGTCCATTACATCAGTCTCAGTCTCAATCCAATGCATGCTAAATGCAGTACAACATGTTCTGTTGTTTCTTGCATAACAAATGGGGCGTAAAGACATTTTTAAAAACATTTTTATAGGTCGTGAATTCTACATATGCACTATGGACATGGCATCGAAACCAGGATATTTATAAGGAAAACAACATCGGTGATCAGATCTACATTGTTCGCCAACCTGAGTTGTGTTCGGTTTCTCCACAGGTAATCCTTAAACACTGTTCTTTCCTATAAACCAATTTTGATAATATGCTCAAATGATGTTGTAGATTGATGTAACAGCTTAGTCAAACGAAGCAATCGGATGCAACCGGATTTGGAGTTCATGATTCGCATGGTTCATCATCATGTTTCTTGATCTTTGTCGTTGCCTTTACGTGGCTTCATTTTCTGTAACCAATGTGTGTTGTGGCTTTGCCAAAAAAAAAAAGAGAACAGTTTTTCGTACTCTTGGAGGTTGTTAATTTGTAAGTAAAAGGTCCCATGTTCAATTCATAGTAAAACTATCCTTGCAAATTAACATTTTAATTGAATATAGTCTCATGTAATAAAATGTTTTAGATCCGATTCTATTAGATGCTAAAAGTACTTGTTAGTGTTCTAAAAAAATTAGGGTAATATTAAATTTAGAAAAACATTGCAAAATGCTACTTTTTCACGAAATGTTGAATTTATTATTATAAATATATTCAACGTTTTCTTAAGGAAAATGTAAAATTTATGATGAGACAGATTTGTATCATGTCGTTGTATTGAACATTCTGAAAACGATTATAACTATTCCACAACTGGAAATAAATCTTTTAAAACCGCGAGATTTTGTGAGTATATATAGACCAAAGTTCTAAATAACGCGTCTTGGCGTCAAGACGGGGTGTAGATGTCCTGATAATGACCTAGACAGATGTATACCTTACTGGCCAAATAACGTGGTATGGCGTGAAAAGACGCATCTTTTTCCATAAAGCGTTTTTTTTTTGGGTAGCCAAGAGTTATCGTGGTGAACCTCCATGGCCATGAAGAGGGTTTTTGTTCCTCCTTGGATTTGATCTAAATATATTACATGCTTTTGTAATGTTCACGCACTTTTTAAAAGATGATATTTTTGTAAGGTTTTAGTATGATTGTAAATCTGGTGATTACATGTAAGATTAAATGTATATTCACGTGTGAAAACATAAGATTTTTGATAATATATGGTTTGTTTATATAATTGGATGATAGTAAAAATATATAATATTATAAAATATATTAAAATTTTACTATTTTGTCATGCCTTGAAAAATGCAAGGCCTCATCGTTATTTACAACCATCATATACACTAATTTACTCACTTTTTTTAAACTTACAAATTTGAAAACAATTCAAAATATGATTACAACTATTGTTTTTTTTCCTTGTGCCTTAGAATTGAAAACAATTTAACAATTCAAAATATGATTACAACTATTGTTTTTTTCCTTGTGCCTTAGAATTGAAAACAATTCAAAATCCCGCCGTTTGAAAACAATTTTTTTATTGTTAGATATTTAGAAGTTTCTAGGAGGACAGAGTTATAATGTTTATTATAATTTACTTTTTTATATGTGATACTCGTCTCTCTTGTGTATTCTATCTATGTTTTTGCCTCATTTATTGGTTCTCTATTGGTTCTCTAGTTACATACGTAGGAGATCATCTATGAGACACACTCGTTCTAACTATCTAGGCACGACTGTCGAAATCTACCATATACTCCATTCTAATGAGATTCATGTGTCCGTGCCCATTGTTATTATTGGATTATCTTGATAAAATATTTATGGATCCGAAGCATAAGGTGCAAATAGTTTTTCAAGGAAAGTAAAATCACGATTGATAACTATGCAAGCAATTGATTTACCACACTCTCCATTTCCCAAATTTAACAACAGTTATGAGACATCAATTTTCTTTAAGAAAATTTTGCTTCTGATTTAAATTTAACAACAGTTATGAGACATCAATTTTCTTTAAGAAAATTTTGCTTCTGATTTTAATATATACAGGACGATAGTTTAGGTTACTATAATCTAAAACCAAATATCATAATCATTAGAAAAATGATTGGTGATAATCAATTATTTATATGATTGATATCTTGATGGTTATGGTAATTGATTTGTCATTGATTAGATCAACCTTGATGGTTATGGTGATTGATTTGTCATTGATTAGTTTAAAACCATTTTATATACCTTAAAATCATTATCAACTTTAATTCTATTATATTAAAATCTCGGAACAGAGATTAATAGTTTATTATTTAAAATTTATGGTTAATTATATTAGTGGCGGAGCCAAGTTCAAAGTAAAAGGGTATCCCAAAACGGGTTTAGATTCTCGGTTTCGGGTTTAAACTCAAACCTATTTAAAAGATTAACTTGTTGAGAGTTAGGAAGCTTTGTTGCTTATATAACAGATGTATATGAACTATGTTTCATGTTATTATCGATATGGGACAATTTTAAATTTTTTAAAAAACAAGTTGAAAAACTGATAAACAAAATAAAATAAACCAATATAATCTGTATACAGCGATATAAAAGGAGCTACAAAAATATAAAAAAAATAAGTCTTTGCTAGAAGATTTGAACTTGCAACCTCGAGAAACATCCCTTAACACCTTAACCATCTAAACCAATTACATCTTGTATTATTTTCTCGATAAACATGTTAATATTATGTATATGTACTACATAAAACGATTTTTTTCTAAAAAAACTATACTACCGAAATATTTTTGAGGGGTATCCCGGGATACCCTGGGATCTACTGTGAATCCGCCCATGAATTATACCCGTAAACAAAGTAAAATATGTGATATAACGTAACATCGTAAATTTCCAATAAAATTTTACATTTTTAAATAATGAAATAATTTCCATAAAATATAAAATCACAATCACATTTGTTTCAAAATTCATAACATCAGACAATTTATTCATAACATCATAATGTCTCCAATAAAACGTCAGAGAGTACATGTCGTGTCATCACCCCGGGCTATTGCCCTTAGATCCCGAAGTACCTGAAACAACCAACAAACTGTAAGCTAACGCTTAGTGAGTTCCTCATAACATACCCCACACAATCCACATAATCATATAAACCATATCAACCATACAAGCCATACATATAAACATATACAAATGTCATGGGCTCCCCCCGGGGTTTTACACCTATATGCCATGGGCAGGCCCGACCTAATACCAGGGCGACTTGGGCTTAGGCCCAAGGCAGCACATTTTTAGGGGCATAAAATAAGTCCAGTTATGTATATATGGCCCAAAAAAATTAGCCCATGTCTTGTTATCTAATACGTGAGAAAGCAGGACAATGAAAAATTAGCTCCAAACAACCATTGACCGTCTTTAATTTCCCATAGAAAATCGAAACGTCTGCCGGCACTTGGAAACATGTTGTCGATTGGATGCCTAGAATCTCGTTGCGTCTCTGATAAATAAAAGTAAGAAGTGGTTTTTGCATTTTTCACTTTCAAGCAACTTCTCTGATTTTTGGTTTCTAAATACTCCAATTTCTATAGTTTTCAAGTTCTAGTTTGTGATTTCTTTAATCTGGTTAAAGATCGCGGTTCAAGCCTTCTAAGTCCGAGATATTGTGATTTTGATACAATGATTCTGATTTGGGTGAGTTGAATTTCTCTTATTCTGATTTCTCATTTTAATTTCTGATGTGATTTATGTTTAGTGTTTTTGTTATTTGTTTCAGAAATTTCTTGTTGTTTGTTGAAGTGAATGGCTTGTTCATGTTTAGGGATGGCAGAAAAGCCCGAACCCGACAGGGACCCAAAACCCGATCATTTCGGGTCGGGTAACGGGTCGTTATCAGGTTCGGCGCAGGGAGTGGGTTATCCTCACCCCGACCCACATATATATATATATATATATATGTGTGTTCAAAACCTTTTGATGTTAATTGCACGCATTCAAAGATAAAATAATTATTGTGGAAAATCTTTTTAGTTATTAACAATCTGGTGTGAATGATCATTTTTTTATGTTTTGATGTATTACACTAAACTTAAATCAAATAATTTTTAATATAACACCCAATTTATTTTATTAAAGTGATGCATCATATTTTTAATTTAAAACAGATGCTTGAACATGTATTTTTTATAAGATATCGGAGTATCCTAAAATGGAATAAAGATTTTGCTATGAATTCTTGTAAACCCGATAAGATACCTGAAACCCGACGGGAAAACCCGAACCCCAATGGGGCGCCCCGATAAGATACCCGAAGGATATTGGGGCAGGTTTGGGAAACCATGCCCCACCTCGAACCCGCCCCGTTGCCATTCCTATTCATGTTTTATTGGACTCGATTTCTTCTCTCTTTGGTTCGAAATCTACTTATTTGGGTTTGTTTCAAAAATCTGCTTGATTTCTTCTCTTTTTTATTTCTTCAATATTTTATTACAAAAAAAAAAAGTCAAAGTATTTAAAGACCTATTGGATTTTTGTATCTAATTTCCCCTTTGTTTGAGCTATGATTTCTCCTCTCTGTGGCTCAGAATTTGTAGCTTTGTATCTAATTTTTATGGTTTGCTTCAGGGAAGTGCAATGTTATTGTTGGATCAATCTCGAAAGTACATTGATGTGAATAGGTTATTTTCAAAAGTTGAATGTTGTTATTTTTAATAGTTTAAGGGTTTTTGGTAATGTAACTTATAGTAGTTATCACTTTAACTTTACCCATATTATTATCCAGCCACAATTACCTTTTTTGTTATTTAATTATCTTTGTTAGGGGTTGTTTGATATGCTCATGGTAGATTCTTATTGTGTAAAATGGCCTTGATATCTCTCAAATCTGATATAGGGTTTATTTTTTTCCCAAGTTGGTCTATTTTTTATTGCTTCAATGAAAGTATGAAGTTGAGTATGATATGGATATTTTTATAGCCTTTGTTTATGGTTTCTCATAAGTGTTGAAGTAGCTTCAAAAATCTGTTGTTGTTGCACATTTGGTGCAAAGTAAATGTCTTTAGATGTTAGCCCCATAAAGTAACATTGCCTTTTTCACAACAAATGTTGATTGACCTATACTATGAGTGTTTTAGTTTTAGTTGATTTTTGTTGTCTACATTAACGATTGCATGTACATATTGTTTTTGGTTGTATTTCTACAAATATTAGACTAAAAATATATATTGCACTTTTGTTTTTTTACATGTATGTTATGTATGTATTTGGCGTATTGTATGGTACAAGCATGGGGGCATTAAGTTTTTAGTCTCGCCCGGGGCATAGAAAACCAATGGACCGGCCCTGGCCATGGGCACCCCTCATGGTATTACTTGGAATGTCATGGGCACCCCCACATGGTCTTATAACCAAGTGTCATGGGCACCCCTATGGTCTTTACCTGGAATGCCATGGGCACCCTTATATGGTCTTATAACCAAGTGTCATGGGCACCCCCATGGTCTTTATCTGGAATGCCATGGGCAACCCCATATGGTCTTATAACCAAGTGTCATGGCCACACCCATGGTCTTTACCTGGAATGCCATAGGCACCCCCACATGGTCTGACATCCAAGTACCACGGGCTCCCCCCCGGGGTCTTCCATGTAAGTATGAAGTATCACAGTACAACTAGCATATCATGTACAACATAATCAACTAGCACACCACATAACACATAATGGGCTAGCCTTGGTACCTTCGACCCATTGGTATGGTGAGGAGACTCACCTTACTCTGCTGAACAAGAAAGTAGCTCGCCTAACAGTCCGAAACCACCCGTGTTGAACAATAATACCATTAACCCAAAATTAGGATTAAATGCAATGTAATTATAGACCTCATTTACCTAAGCCTAATTCCTTTGATACCAGCCCAAGAGTTTTTCCTTTGCTAATGGGATCAAAGTCCATGTCCAAAGATATTAATGGGCCTCATGGCCCAATAAGGCCCAACCAAAACAACCATAGCCCTAAAACACCAAAATCAGCCCAAAACGCAAAAATGAGTCCAAACCCGACGTTGAATAAGGCCCAATGACTTGCAGGCCCAAAACATGCCCAAACCCCATCTGAGAGCGTACGCCTTTCATACCACTCCAGTACGCTCAGCGTACATGCTACTACACGCGGTGTATAAGTCAGATATGCACAAAAGACCATTAAGCTTTTAATGCTTGGGATTTTAACGTCCAACTTTAGATATGAGTCCATTAAGATGTCTTAAGGAATAAAGTTGGCAACTTTATACCTTTGCATGTTCCACATGCTCCCCACAACCCTTTACAACCCATTAAGACCTTTCCAAGGGTCTTAACTCATGTATGAGGTCAAAACACCATCAAGACTGCATTTTTATGGTATGAATGAACTAAGGGGCCTCAAATATACTCTTCCTAAGCTTCGGAGTTACTCAAACTCCTAAGAGGTGACTTATGAACCCAAAAGAGGACAATATAGAAAACCCTAGCTCGATCTAATGAATAAGATGGCAAGATTAAGACTTTATACCTCTAGAATCTCCTCAAGATGAACTAGATGCAGGATCTTGAAGCTTAATGCCACGCCAAGCTTGCTCACTAACTTCTTCTTCTTAAATATTCGCTATAATGGCCACAAATACACTTCTTAAGCTCAATAACAATCTCACAAGGAAATCTAGGGTAAAAGGGCGAAATAAGGCTATGGAGGCTGATTATGGTTTGATCCAAGAGGCTTAAGGATGTTTAAATAGGTGCCAAGTTTGAGGATTAGGGTTTTGCTCTTCTGTCGTGTACGCCCTGCATACCTCTTGAAAAGCCCAGCGTACGCGGCCACCCTCCGCGATCGACCATCCTTAGTACGCTAAGCGTGCTCCTGAAGTATGCCCAACGTAATACGAGACCATTATGTTATCAGTTGTTATTTCAAGGGTGTAAAGGGTATTTACTTGATTTGGGGTGTTACAACTCTCCCCCACTTGGACTAGACTTTGTCTTCGAAGTCTGCAGATGCAAATAGATCTGGGTAATACTCCCGCATCTCATCCTCTGGCTCCCATGTCTATTCGGAGCCTTTTTGGTGCTGCCATTGCACCTTCACTAGCTTCACATCCTTGTTATGAAGAACCATAGTCATCTTATCCAAAACCGCAACGGGTTTCTCAATGTAGTTCAGGCTCTCATCTACCTGAATGTCGTCCAAAGAGATAACTGCAGCCTTCTCGGTGACACACTTATGAAGCTGGGACACATGGAAGGTGCAATGAATATGAATCAGCTCATCCGGGAAGTCTAATCGATAAGCAACCCTGCCGACTCGGGGAGAAATCTTGAACATGCCAATAAATCGGGGCCCCAACTTGTCTCTCTTCCGAAACCTAATAATACCCTTCCATGGAGACAATTTCAGTAAGACAAAATCTCCCACCTGAAACCTGAGATCCGGTCAACGCCGGTCAGCATAACTCTTCTGACGGCTATGCACGACTCGCAACCTGGGGCACACCTGCTGAATCAACTCGAGAGTCTTTAGAACCACCTCGGTGCTTCCCATGACTCGATGCCCTACCTCACCCCAACATACAGGAGTCCTGCACCTCTGACCATACATTATCTCAAACGGGGTTCGGTCGATACTAGCATGGTAACTATTGTTATATATTATGTTATTGGGAGGTAGGTATCCCAACTCCCTCCGAAATCCAATACGCAAGCTCGAACATATCCTCGAGCGTCTGAATCATCTGCTCACTCTGAGCATTGACCTGAGGGTGGTAAGCGGTGCTGAAATGTAACAGGGTGCCTAATTCTTCATGGAACTTCTTCCAAAACTTGGAGGTGAATTGGACATCACGGTTCAAGACCATGGATACTGGCACTCCGTGCCTGACCACCACTTCCCGCACATAGATATCTGTCAATTTCTTAGAAAAGATACTCTCGGAGATCAAAATAAAATGGGCACTCTTCGTCAATCTATCCATGAACCAAAATAAATCCACACCCCTCGTCGTCGTTGGTAATTTCGTGATGAATTCCATAGTGATCTCTTCCCATTTTCACATGGGAATGGGTAGCGGTTGAACCTTGCCGTGAGGCCTCTGATGTTTGTCATTAACCTTCCTGCAGATCAAGCACCGCTCCATAAACCAAGCGACCTCTCGCGTCATGCAAGGCCACCAATAACTCAACCTTAGATCTCTATACATTTTTGTAGCCCAGGATGAATAGAGAACTTGGACTTGTGTGCCTCCTCCAAGATCTTCTATCTCACTCCCCCATATGTCGGTACCCACACCAGGCTACATTGTGTCAAAAGATCCCGACCACCCCAAATGAACAAGCGAATTTGACCCCGAATCCACTCTAACTTCTAATTTTCTCTCTTCAAACCCTCCACCCGAGCGTGCTTGATCATATCCAGCAACGGGGAAATCACCATCATCCTCAGACAAACATCTCTGATCAGAGCACTTGCCGCCTTATGGATTAGAGCATCAGCCGCCACATTGGCCTTTCCTGGGTGGTACAAAATCTCGCAATCGTAATCTTTTAGTACATCCAACCACCTCCTCTGCCTCCTATTCAGGTTCTGTCGATCCATCAAATATTTCAAACTTTTTTGGTCAGTATAGATGGTGCACCGAACTCCGTACAAGTAGTGCCTCCAGATTTTAATGGTAAACACCACTGCCCCTAATTCTAGCTCATGAGTGGGGTAGTTCGCCTTGTGAGGCTTCAGCTGCCTCGAGGCATACGCGATCACATGCACCATCTGCATCAAAACATCAAAATAGTCCCTAACCCTGGGATAGAAGCATCACAATACACTACCAAGTCATCCAAGCCCTCGGGTAGCACTAAAATCGGGGCCTCACATAGTCAATAGTCTTTGTGACTTTAGTGCAGTGACATTACGAAAGGATTGTTGCATAAAACATTAGAATATAACATATTCTATAAATGACAAGAATTTGATATTCTTACACTTGTGATAAGGATTGGGAGTTGTGACATGAGTATGATTGTAAATATGTTCATTTGATCTATTTCACAAAGTAATGACCATATGTAAACATTGTGTGCATGCTAAGAGCATGGGACAATTGTAGTAATAATTCGAGTAATAAGTTAATTAACCGAAACAACAAATAATGAGTAATTGATATGGTGATAAATAAAATGTGTTTTATATATACTCAAATGTTTGGTACCATATAAGATTAGTATTATTCTTGTGTTTCACTTTGCATGTTTTGACTTCCTGAATAATTAATTATTTCAGAATAATCAAATTATTCGAATGGTCCACAGTCGTTCATATGTTGGAAGTAGGTATGAATGAAGACTGTCATAAATTGGTTTGTAGATTGTCTAAAGTGTATTAGACATAGCAAAGGTTTGCTGCAACGTTCATGAGTGCTTATGAATATGATTTTGAGCATTGGATTAAACCCACACTCACTTGCATCGCTTCATGGATTTTATTACGAGCGATTGGTGAGACGATAATATCTTGTATTCTTGAAACCGAGATGTGTGAGTTGTATCTTGTGAATCGGTTACACATTGATAATATGTAAATGCACCAGTAACTTGGTGTTATAAAACATATTGTTGTGTGTGATTTGGTGAGTGAGTGCAAGCAAGAATTGAGTCAAAGTTTATCCGTTCCTTTTACGCAAAGTGGGATAAAAGCGATATCTGTGGGCCCCTCGATGATTTAGTGATGACAAACGTAAATGCTCGGACGGGCTAGGGCTAATTTGATTAGTTCAATTAGTCAGTCGTTATAAATCGGAAATCGGGAAACAACACATAGACTGAGAGAGTGATTTCAATCCATGTATCACGTCTATACGATATCTAGAATGGAGGAATATATGATCTCATATCTAAAGGACAGGTTACTGATAAGATCAGAGTTCGACAACGTCTTTGAGAGCTATGATTGTCAATCAGGTTGTACTTGCATTTATGGTTACTAGACTTATCCAAGTGAGAGACTGTTGGATCAGTGTCTAAGCCTATAACCATATTTGGTAAGTACTTGGCCCGGTTATGCATGGTCCTTTTGGGTTGCCTTCAAACCTGGCAATGGAATAGGATAATTGTTGGAAAGAGAAGAATAATTTATTAATTTATTGCTTGGTTAATAAATTAATTTGAAATCAAGATAAATGTTTTATTAATGTATTATGTATATAATATAATGATTAGAAATCATATTGTTTAATTAATATTTAATCAGAAATTAATTTGGAATTAATTTTAGGATTAAATGAATTAATTGAAACTGTAAGGACTAAAGATGACAATGTTTAAAATTTGAGCACTGAAGCATTCTAGAACCTCCCTTAGAGGTGGGGAACGAAATCTAGAGTGTCCTAGGGTTTCCTTGGGCTCTAACGGTGCCTTGGAAGCCTTAGGGAGGAAGTTAATGGATTAAGGTTATCTAAGATACACCTGCCTTATCGTAAACCTTCCTTATCACTTATATAAACCCCTATAGGGTTGGATTTCGTCTAAGGCACTCCAAGAGAGGCTTAGAGCCGAATTTTCCACGTCCCTTCTCTCTCCATAGTAATCCTTGGTTGCCAGGTTTGTTTGTGAGCCATTAGAGGCACGACACTTGTGGCGCTTGCTTTCAAAGACAAGAAGATTCAAGATTTAAGTTGTTATTACAATATAACAACAAGAGGTATGTATTTTATATTTCCTTGTAAATTTCAAAATCTCTAGAATCTTGTTAGGGTTCTTCACATGTTCATAATGTTGTATAACTAATAGTGATAACATAGATCCAACTATAGGGTACGTTGCATGCACACATAGGATTGTTTGTATAAAACCCATCAGTAATGACCTGAGGATGAGATTGTGGGGTGACAAGAGAGGGTGTTGTGATACTACAAGGAGTCGTAGTACTCACTAGTCAGTGAGAGGGTGTTGTGATACTGTAGGGAGCCTTGGTACTCACTAGTCAACGAGTGGGTGTTGTGATACTGCGGGGAACCGTAGTACTCACTAATAAGCGAGAAGGGTGTTGTGATACTGCGGGGAGCCGTAGTAATCACTAGATGGTGAGGGAGTGTTGTGGTGCTGCGAGAAGCTGTGTTATTCGTTAGCCAGAGCATGATGCAGGAGAGTTTCTTAGGCTTGAGTAGCCTTATTGGACTCAGTCTTCGGAAACCCGGTGGCCAGACCAGCAGAGACGGAGGTGTCCATAATGGTCGAGAATCATTATATTCTGAGTTAGGTTGTGGAGACCACAATCGGAAGGAATAGGATCAGTGATGTACATGTGGGTTGCGGGTCATGAGCCGCGATTTGAGTGTTTCATTGGGACGAGTGGTTCCAATGTTGTGCCAGACCAGACTATCGAGTTGAGTTTGATCCTAGTGGCGTATTGAGTAGGTGGAATGAGATTTCGGATTCAGAGATAGATTTCTTTTGAAAGGGTATTGTTTTTCATCTGTTGTCTTAGACCTGAGTGGGTCAGTTCGTTGGCATGGGAAAAACCGCAAGACGCATGGAACTAATGGGTAGTT
The DNA here is from genome assembly GCF_052625555.1 of Lactuca saligna. Classification (NCBI taxonomy): domain Eukaryota; kingdom Viridiplantae; phylum Streptophyta; class Magnoliopsida; order Asterales; family Asteraceae; genus Lactuca; species Lactuca saligna. The sequence goes on along the minus strand of NC_136417.1, from coordinate 66,255,906 downwards.
GACGACAGAGGTCGAGGGTGAGACGATTTTAGTTGGGATTATAAGTAATCGCTTGGGGTAAAGCGAGCTTCGTGGCTTGTGTGTCACCATGGGCCGAGATAGTTATTGTGAGAGGGAAATCAGTGAGACATTTTGGGACATGCTGGGTAACCTTTGGAAGTTCAATTTATGGGTCGGGAGATAACCTGGTACTTAGTGTTTAAAGAAATATTGGAAAGGAAGCTGGGAATTATGACTTTAGATGTCAAAGGACACTTCTGAATGAGCATGATTATTTTCTTGTGTCTGAGGACAGGGTGTTGAGATTTCAATGTTCGGATGGATTCTGATAACAGTTCAGTGGATGAGTCCCTGGTGGGATGTGAACCCTTTCGTTCCTTGGAGTATGATTCAAATCGTTTAGTATATCTGGTATGAGCGAGCGGTAGATGACCGTTGGACCTTGTCTTGTGAGCATCAAAGGGGCAGTAAGTTATTGGGGTCTGTTATTCGAGGAACAAATAACATGGTGATATCTTGAAGAGGGCGGTCTAGCGGTGGGGCAGGCCACTAGAATTTCCAGATTCTGGAAAGTCAAAAGGGGCATCGTAGAGGCAGAGGGGTCGGTTTTATTCTGGATTTGGAAGCCCTAGTTGGATTTAGGTGTCCATGGAGAAAGATATCGGTGGGGTATGAGATCTTTCCAGTGGTGATTTTCGGGTTTTTGGGTTCTATCTATGTGTGGTTGAGGAGCGATTTCGAGGGCGGAATCAAATTCAAGTGGGGGAGAATTGTAACATCCGAATTTTTAGGTGCGGTAGTGTGTATTTTAATCTCGAGATTTATGGAGAGACTCGACGAGTTGAGGGTCCAACTCGCTGAGTCGAGTCGAGTGGCCAGCGTGGAATTAATGAGTGGACTCAACGATTCTGAGAGCTGATTCGCCGAGTAGGTACTGGGCAGGAAAACCCTAATTTCTTGGGTATGGGACCTATTTAAGGACACTTATAGCCTCATTTGCAGCTCACCAACCATTCTTCCACCTTGAGAGAAACCCTAAATGGTCAAGGAGCTTAGAGATAGAGAGAAAGAGAGAGAGAGAGAGAGAGAGAGAGAGAGAGATTGAGCTTGCATTTGAGTGTTTTGTGCATTTCTTTTGAAGTGAAGAGGATGATTCAAGCAAGGAACGTGAAGGAGGCCTTTAGATCCGAGGTTATCTTGTCCAGAAGCTTCTGAGAGAGGTAAAAAGTGCTCACCTTTCTCCCTATGGTGACTACATTCCATGTTTGTGGTAGTTAGGGCTTTTTACCATCCATTGTTGGGACTTTGAATGCATAAGGTCCCTTTTTATGCTCTAGACTTCAGATCTAGACCTTGTGAGGTCCAGAGAGTCCCAAAGTTACAAGATTTACCCATCCATACAAGAGTTATAGTGTGCAAGCACCTTGTTGGAATTGTTTTGGGCATTTAGAGCATCATATGCCATCATGGACATAAAGATCAGAGCTTTACATTATTGTTGGACCTTAGGGGGATAGATCTGGGATTTGGATTGATAAATCTGACTTTAGACGTCTGAATGGGAAATCAGATCGAAGGAACTCGCCGAGTCCATGGGCTGACTCGATGAGTCGGTGAGGGTTTGTCCTGATGAGTTTGATCATGCGATAACTCGTCAAGTTGGGGGTCAACTTGATGAGCTGAGTTGGACCTTCACGAGACTTCTGGGGATGTGAGTGGAATCAACGAGTTGCATGAGTGCACTCGACGAATCGGGTCAAACATGGATTGTTGACTCGAGTGTGACTTCTGTTGACTCTGGGGTTTTGGTCAACATGAATAATAGAAACCATGAAGGGGTAAAATAGTCTTTTATCCACTTCAAAGAGTTAGAGAGAGAAAGAATAGTGTTTGGTTATTTGAGTCATGAAAAGAGTATTAATTATATATATTCATCCTTTGTGTTAGGCGGAGGCTAGTTCCAGATCCGAGTGTGAGGTTCTTTGCTCACCTGCTTGCGAGGTGAGTCTTCTCACTATACTTTACCTAGAGTGGTATCTATGTGTGACTAGAGGGTCTTAATGTGTTTATTTGAGTATTGTGATATTACTGTATTATGTTTGGGTGATTTATGCTATGTGGTGTACAGAGTTAGGACCGGAGGGTCCATCAGAGTTGTGAGACTGGAGGGTCCCCCTGAGACACATTGACCGGAGAGTCTTACAGAGTTATAGCCTCGAGTGACTAACATATCACAATATCACATAAACGTATGGTATTTTGGGTCCTACTTACTGCCTCCGACTGATCGTACACTCTGCATCCTCCTTTACTTATTTTGAAAACCATTTAGAAATCATTTTGAAAATCTTTCCTTGATTTGAGGCTGGATTCACATGAGTTTTCCTCCAATTCACTCAAACCAAGACTCTGATACCAACTTGTAACATCCATAAATATCATGCTAAATTTAAACTTTTAAAAAACATTTCAAACCATTAATATTACAAAGTTTGTTTTTAAAATGGTATAATATCATAGTATCCCAGAAACATAAACACAAATATGAGGAGTTGTACGATCACGCCTTTGCCTTCCCGCGATCATCTGATGTACCTGAAACCAAAATTGAAACTGTAAGCCCAAAGCTTAGCAAGCTCCTCCAAAATACCCATACACACAATAACACACATATAATCATAAACATCATACTATGGGTCCAGTCAACCATTGGGTTGGAATACCCCAGGCCTTCAACCATCCGGTTGGAATGCCAATATACTATGAGTCCAATCATCATCAGGATGGAATACCCCAGGCCCACAACCAAAAGGTTGGAATGCCCACATACTACGAGTCCAATCATCCATAGGATGGAATACTCACGACCCACAACCAATAGGTTGGAATGCCCAAGTCTATTGGCTTTCTCACAAAGCAGATAAGCCTCAAGCACCAATCAAACATGTGCACATATAATAGATAATCACATAACAATCTATAGACAAACAAACCGATCTAACGGATCATAGACACATAATAACATAATATCATCCTATCTACTAGGATACCAATCTAACATATCATACTAGCATAGCATATCAGGATAACAATCCAAACGGCTGACCTTGGTGCCTTCGACCCTTGAGTATAGTGAGGAAAACTCACCTCTCAATTGTCGAATCGAAGTGATAACTCAAACTATCGAACCACGGACACGAACTCCATCACCTATATTTTCCACAAGACCTTTTCCATAAATTCCAATTTACCCAAAATACCCTAGAAGTCAACTAGTCAACCCCCGATCAAAGTCCAAGTCAATGGTCAAGGTCAACAGTCCATGTTGACCCGACTTTTCGAGTACAGTTCACCGACTCATCGAGACCTTCCTGAACTCAATAAGTCGTGAAATCCCCAGTTGTCTCGTTGAGTTTCCCTGAAACTCGTTGAGTTCATGTATGTCCAAATGTCGGGGGAACCCTAGCTGACTCGCCAAGTCACCCTACTGACTCATCGAGTCCATGCAGAAGTCCTTGCATGTTAATCTTCATTGTACTCACCGAGTTGGCCATGCAACTCGTCGATTCCCTTTAGTCCTTACTCCGTCCAGATGCTTTTTAAGCCATTCCAGTGCTCTATATTGCAGATCTAAGCTCCTAAGGCATACTTCTTACGTAAACTTGCAAACTTTATGTACATGCAAGGCTCTAAAGGCTTAGAATGTCAAATCCAAGATTATAATGGGGTTTAACTCACAAGAGAAGGTTCATACTTGCTAAAGCTGGAAACTTTATAGACATAAAGACCAAGGCAAGTTCAGATATGAAGTTGCAACTTCATATCCTAGCCCATACCCAAAATGGCTAACATAAATATGCTAGAAAAGCCCTAATCTTCAACATAATGAGATCTAGAAGGAAAGAAGGTCAAGGTAACGACTTTTTACCTTCAAAATGATGCCAAGAAGCAGAAGAGTCAGACCCACTAGCTCCTCTTGCACTACTCCTCTTATACTCCAAGTCTACTCCTTGCAAAACACCTTCCAAGCTTGAAAATCACACACGAATGGAGCACACACGGATTAGGGTTTCTAGATGCACAAGGGGTTGTGAAGGAGGCTAAGGGATGCTAATGACCCTTTAAATAGGGTGCAAAACCCCGGAAATTAGGGTTTCATCCTCCAGCTCCAACTCGTCGAGTCATGTCTCCGACTCGGCGAGTTAGTCATTTAAAATACGTGGTCCCAAAAGTTCCTACTCGACGAGTCAGGGCATCAACTCGTCGAGTAGACTTTCCAATGAGAAAAATAAAGTTGTAAAAATTAATACCAAAGAGTCGAGGCGTTACACCCAACTCCCAAGTATGATATTTAATTAATTTGCATTCATGATGTGAGAGCAGCTCGAAGAGTTAGATGCCCCAACTCGTCGAGTAGGGGAGTTAATGGCCTTGTGATTTTTAGAGTCTACTCAACGAGTTGTAGGACCCCAACTCGACGAGTAGGAGCTGAGTGAGAAAACTCTAATTTTCAGGGTCTATGTCCTATTTAAAGGAACTTAAGCCTTCATTTCCACCTCCCTTATCATCTTAACACTCTGAGAGAAACCCTAATCGGGCTATATCTTGGTGTGATAGAAAGAGAGGCTAATATTACATATTTTAGTGCCTTTTTGGAGGAAGATTAAGGAGCAAAAGGCTTGGGACGAGAGAGAGCTCATGGATCTGGTGTTCATTCATTCCTAGCTTTTGTTTGAAGGTAACAACCTACCACCTTGCTCATTGTTTGGTTAGATCTCTTTTCTAGGGAGTTTATGGCATTTTTCCATCCTTCTTTAAGTTATGGAGTTGTTTGAGATTGCATTGGGGTTGAGAATTCAGATATAGACAATATGAGGTCCTTTGAGCCCAAAGATCCAAGCTTTATCAAGCTAGTGGCAAGCTTTTATGCATTAAACCCCATATAGAGCTTGTTTTGGCATTTCGAGCCCTAGATGCCATGCATGGACGTAAAGCTTGCAACTTTATGTTGTATTTCAGCCATGGGTGGCTAGATCTAGAGTGTAGGGACTTATTTCTGCTTAGAATCGTCTGAATGGGAATTGGTCAAGAGGGACTTGGTGAGTGCATGAGCCAACTCGACGAGTCAGCTTGGGTTTTCCCCGATAGTCTGGGTGCGCTACAACTTGGCGAGTTGATGAGATAACTCGACGAGTTGGGTTGGATTTTCTCGATATTACAGAGAAAACGAAGGAACTCGACGAGTCGCATAGATGCACTCGACGAGTCGTGTCAACATGGACTGTTGACTCGGGTGTTGATTTTCGTTGACTTTTAGGGTTGGGTCAAGACTTGAGTGAGGAGATCAATGAGGGTTAAAATGGTCTTTCACCCTTTCCGTGAGTTAGAGAAGGGTTAGACTAATTTTTAGGGTTGTGGTTATTATTAGAGATGATTATGATATGTAGGCGGAGTCTAGACTGTTCGTGGAATACGAGACCTACTTGCTTACTTACGAAGTGAGTCTTCTCACTATACTAACCTGGGTGGTAATACCGTGCAATCTGAGGGTCTTATATGCTTATATTGAGTTATGTGATATCATGCATTTGTCTTTGTGATTTATATTGTATATTATCTTGTGCTTTATTGGTTAGGGTCGGAGGATCCAACCCGAGTTGTAAGAACGGAGGGTCTTCACTGAGACACGTAACCGGAGGGTCCTTATCGAGATATAGCTATGAGAGGCTATTTATTGTGTGTGGTATTTTGGAAAACTCACTAAGTTTCGTACTTACCGTGTTGTGTGATATGTGTTTTAGGTACTTCTCAGGATCGCGGAAAGATGTCGGCTTAATTGTACACACCTGTTCGAGATTATGTTGAGGATTCTGGGATATTATCAGTTGTATTGTTGATTTGTGTTTTTGACAATTGATAAATTGTGGTTTTGAGAAAATGTGATATTGAGTTTTATGTGATTTAAAAAAAATGTATTATTTGAAGATTTACGGTGTTACAAATAACCTCTGATAAGCCTTTATTTTATGAGGTGTCATTCGATTGTGCAAAAATAATCGGTAAGATTTAGTTTTATGGTAAATGTTTACACCCAAACCTAAAAATTAAACAATAAAATCGCATTTGACATAAAAATGTATTTCTTGCGACAAGTCAACAAAATCCTTTTTATTTATGTAGGATATAGATGGTATCTTTATGATTCTAATAATAATATTTATTAAAGAGAATACATTTTTTTCTTCCAAAAATGATATATAAATTATCATTATTGTGTTTTTAATAAAAAAAATATCTTTATTTTGAATTTTTTTTAATAAATAAATATAAGTTTTCTTCAATAAATTTAATACATATAAAATAATCTCAAAAAAATCCTTAAACTTTAACTGTATTTACGAAAAAATCATAAATTTTTATTTATTTTTTGTAATTTAACACTTAAAACTGACACTAACCAAGTACAAAGATTATTTTATAAATATTTATCGGTTTCAATGGTTAAATCACAAAAAAAAAAAATTAGGAATGATTTTTTTGTCAATATAGCCAAAATATAAGAAGGACTCTTATACAAATTTTCCTTAAAAAAATGAAATTAGGGACTAGGAAGACTACCACAAACTAGATGGACCATCTATATAATTAGAATAAATTATTAGAATCTTCCGTATCGTTTGATCAAAATTGCACGTTTGATTTCTAATTTTTTTTTTTTTTGGCACTCGGATCGTCTATGTGGTTTGATTTTGTTGTGTTTTTCGTCCCTTACATACATAAAGTTAGGGACCAAACATGCAATTTTGACCAAACCATAGGGACAAAAAACACAACAAAATCAAACCATAGGGATAATCCGAGTGCAAAAAAAAGTTAGGGACCAAACGTGCAATTTTGACCAAATAGGGACGATTTCAGTAATTTACTCATATAATTATCCTAAAATTTCTAAATTTAAAATATGTGTTAAACCTAAGGTTGTTAAGATCGAAATCTTACCCAATATCGTTTTATGTGTTGTAAGATCGTAATCGTAAAATTGGATGGGATCGGATGATCCTATTAAAATGAACATATATTAAATTTACTTATAAGGCCTTGGAGTATAGTATACATTATAACTTGACGTCGATTAAGACGTCAATATGGAGTCGGCTTTGACTTTTTAAACATGAATTATTAATTTTTGCTATTGTAAACCATAAAATTAGAAAGAGAACATCTTAATTATAGAAAGAAACAATATCGTTATGATCTACAACTAAAGTGCTAGGATCACAAATATAATATAATTAGTTTATAAACCGTAAGAACCACGGTTATAAAGTTAATTAAACTTTTCTAATAAAAAATCAAAATTATTAATCATTTATTTTAAATAAATTACTAATTAAGAGATTTTTTATTAGTTATGTAAAATTATAATCGTTAATTCAAAAAAATATGTAAAATTTATTTTTATTATATATTAGATATTTTTTATTTGTGAATTAATGAAAACAATAATATAAAATTTAAATTTAAAATAGAGAATAAATATATTGACAAATAGCATCACATTAATGAGGAGGTCTAATAAATCCCTATACTAATAAAAAAGTAGTCTTTTGTCATGTATCACTATATTAGACATCTTAATTAATATGATGACACTTGTCAATCTATTTGTTCTCCCTTTTAAATTTATTAGACCTCTTAATTAATGTGATGTTATTTATCGATGTATTTATTCTCCATTTTCAATTTTAAATTTTATATTATTGTTTTCATTAATTCACAAATAAAAAATGTCTAATATATATTAAAAATTAATTTTATATATTAATTGAATCAATGATTATAATTTCACATAACTAATAAAAATATCTTGTAATTTATAATTTATTTAAAATAATTAATTAATAATTTTGAAGTTTTATTATAAAAGATTAATTAATTTTATACACGTGGTTTCCACGGGTTATAAACTAGTTTTAAATGAAGAACTAATACATTGACAAGTGACAACACATTAATTAAGAGATCTAATATGGTGACACATGACAAAATAACTACTATTTTGTTAATATAGGGAGATAAGTGTAATTTTCTTAATTCGAGATGAAGTAATGATGATGTATGAGGATTTTCTAACTTGAAATGCTCGGTTTCAAGTTGATTATAATAATTTTATAGGGTCAAAAGCTATAGAGATGACATCAAATCATTTCATATGCTCAAGTACATGATAAAACTATAGAGATGAGATAAGATTGTATTAAGATCTTAAGATCCTAATCCTTACGAACCCATTATAGATCTTACTTCAAATAAATCATAGTGAGATAGTGATCGTTTTTTTTTCTTTTAAAAACTTTTAAGATCTTAAATTTAAGATCTTAATGGTTAAACCGATTACTAAATACAAATATATAATTCATTTTAAAAAAATGTATTGCCAAAAAGTTGATTAATTTTGTTTTCTGGGAACAACCTGGATGGAATAATGTCACTGTTTTATACTCTCTACTGTCACTCACATGTTAAGTAGTCCATTTTCAGCTATCTGCCGTCTCAAACTTCCCTTCTCTGACCTCTATACAATCGCCTCCATTTCATCTTTTCCGATCACCGCCAATCGGAAAATATGGAATACAAGAACCTCGGTCGATCAGGATTGAAGGTGTCACAGCTCTCATACGGTGCATGGGTCAGCTTCGGCAACCAGTTAGACGTAAAAGAAGCCAAAACTCTACTCCAATGTTGCCGTGACCATGGCGTCAACTTCTTCGACAACGCAGAGGTCTACGCCAATGGCCGAGCTGAAGAAATCATGGGACAAGCAATACGAGAACTCGGATGGAAACGCTCTGACATCGTTGTGTCTACTAAGCTGTTTTGGGGAGGGCCAGGACCCAACGACAAGGGTTTATCCAGGAAACATATCATCGAGGGGACTAAAGCTTCTTTGAAACGACTGGATATGGAGTATGTCGATCTGATTTATTGTCATCGACCGGATTTGCAAACGCCGATTGAGGAAACAGTTAGGGCTATGAATCATGTGATCGATAAAGGTTGGGCGTTTTATTGGGGAACTAGTGAGTGGTCTGCGCAACAGATTACGGAGGCTTGGGGGATTGCGAATCGGTTGGATCTCGTCGGACCGATCGTTGAACAGCCTGAGTATAATATGTTTTCTAGACATAAGGTATACATCAAAACCCTAATTGATCGATTATGAACTCAAATCACTCCGATCCTTGATATAAACTGATTCACTTATTCAGGTTGAGAATGAGTATCTTCCTTTGTATAACAACTATGGCATCGGGCTTACAACTTGGAGTCCACTTGCATCTGGAGTTTTGACCGGAAAGTACAACTCAGGGGTTCCGGCTGATAGTCGATTTGCTTTGGAGAACTACAAGGTAAAGTTAAATCCAATCTACATTTCTGGCTTTAGCCCTCTTTACTTGATCAATATTTGTGTTCATCATTGCAGAATCTTGCGAGTAGATCATTAGTGGATGATGTTCTTAAGAAAGTTAAGAACTTAAAACCAATTGCTGATGAACTTAAAGTCCCCTTATCCCAGCTTGCAATTGCTTGGTGTGCTGCAAATCCGAATGTATCATCAGTTATTACTGGTGCTACAAAAGAGTATCAGGTCAGAATCAGATCAGATCCCAGATTCATCACTTTTTTGCATCTTCTCTTCTTTTGATTTTAAAGCATTAGCAACATCTTTTGAGTTGCGTTTAAATGTAGATACAAGAGAACATGAAGGCCATTGATGTCATTCCAAAGCTTACACCTGAAGTGATGGAGAAGATCGAGGCTGTTGTTCAGAGCAAACCAAAGAAGCCCGACTCTTATAGGTGAAGGTACATTACACACACACAGAGAGAGTGAGCTTCTGTAGACATTCAGTTTTATGTTTGTACCCTGAGATTGTTACAATAACAGTTTATTGAGTCTTATATCATGTAGTTGACTTTATGTGTGTAATTGGGATTTGGTTTACGAGTGTTTCACCATTGAGCACCAGTTGGTAGGTTTGTGATCATTTAATACATTAATGGAATGGAATGGTTTATTGGATTGGTATAAGAAAAACTGTTTGTTGGTTGTGATAAAATGGAATGGAATAGACCATTCTTGAAGGAATGTGATTCCTTCTTTATTATTCCTTTTCATTCCTTAGCCCGGTTTTCTTAGCTCCTTTTCTGAAAAGAAAGTTACAAGTTTACGATAATACCCTTTCATCATCTTTTTATATCTTTCCATCGGTTTCTATACTAGATACTCAATAATCCCTTTTCCATTTCCTCCCCAAATAAAAAGTCATGCATTGATAATTATGAAACACGCTGAATAAAAACAATGATATTAGGCTAAACTTTGAATCTATAAAAAAAATTCGTTTGCTACATAATCTTATATTCTAATGGAATATTTAAAGAATCATATAATATATATAACTAGGTGGAGATTAATGGAAGGACAATATACCCAACAGGCATAAAAAATGCAAAATTAAATGCATCGTTTTTTTTTTCTCCTTTCCTTACAATTCCTTTCACTTTTATGGTGAAGTTGGAAGACAAAGAAATCAACCATTTTGTAGATGCGACTGTAATATTTAACTTAAGTTTTCAGTTTCTTGGAGTAATAAAAACTCATGTAGGCGTTACTTTGGTTTCCTATATTTCCGGATAAGGATCAATATTGTGGGTATTTTGAGTTGTAAGATGAAGAACTACATAACAATTGGTAAAAAGAGGAATTTATTGAAATACATAAGCAAATGATTAACGACTGCACAACAACATCCTAATGAACAACAACAGTCTAGTGAACCAATGTCCATCCTAGTGCACTAGTATGGAAAAACCAATTGAAGCAAACAACAGTTTGTAAATATGGCTTTCATGGGTTATAGTGTTTTGGTTATCTCGATGTACAATAAGACTAATCATGAAAGAACATAGCTTATGTACAATAAGACTAATCATGAAAGAACATAGCCTTAATTAGTTGGATGGTATTATAATAGGTTTGTAAGGTCCCAATATCGTTTTAGTCCTAGGACTAGGAATGAGAAAAAAAAAAACGTATTAGTGTTTAAAATATATTACATCTTGTCTTATCAGAAATATATTAAACATATTACAAATTCAACAAAGGATTTACGAAACTTCCAACAAAGTTGGCTTGAGAGTAAACATCAAACTTGTCAATGTAACTTTCAGTTAAGTTTATGGCATTGTCAGTCAATATAATTCGCGCTAGTGGTACGAGTTGGCATATGTGCATCTTCATTTCTTTCCATCGACTTGGTGAATTATTTTATAATTTTAGATATTATAACCAAGATCATTATCATACGATAAGCCATTAACTTTGATGGTCCTCAACTACTGAGGTCGGGATCTTATATTATGCAAGAGGTCTCATATATATTTGAACTGAGAAAAGAAGTCTACACATGTTGTGTCAACAATACTACGTTGTTTGACATTCACACACCATCTTCTGCCTCCTTAATTTCACATTTGGCGTTGGTGGTTGAAGTTTTGGTTATGCATCCTCAAACGATGCTTCTCTCCGTAAATAAGAAGTATTATGATATAATATGAGGTTTTTTTAACGGTGAATAAGAATATAAGACATAAAAATATCGAGAGCATTTCTAATTTATTAGTTCGGTATTATACAACATACATGCAAAGTCAACTGACGCACCATTTCTGTAGATTTCAGTGTAGCTTCAAAGTTAAATGAAAAGAATACCCAACTACAAAAATTGCATCATACCGACCAACAAAATAGCAACCTATTTCGGATATATTCTTCGTATTCAGATTATGTTTCCATTTCAGACATTGTTTTAATTATATTTAAACCTAACTACAGCCCCAAACATGACTCTTATAATCAAAATACTACCAAAAAAAACATGTGAAATACCTATTTAATTAAAAAAAAAAAGTCAATCAATTTCGAAAATGTTCTTCGGCTTCCAGACTAGGGTTTTCATTTCGGTCATTGTCTTTTTTTTTACACATTAAAAGTGCAAAACTAACATGGTTCACTGTAATCTCATACGACTACAAATATGTACTCCGTTTCATTGAAATCCTTGAGAAAATCAAAATGTTGTTTGAGGATACGGTGTGTACCACATTTTGGATTCTCTTTAAATAGAGAGACCACGTACACGTGTAATTATCATCGATTCTCGGTCCAAAATGATCTATTTCGGATTAGATGGTCATTTTTGTGAATTCAAAATTTTGGTTATTTTATATTCCTCTAAAAACATGTGGTCGTTTTTTAAATAGTCCTTAATATCTTTTTTACGAGATTACTTTTTGAAAATGTTTTGTTATAAAAACATTCATCTTTGTATCCTTTATTTATGTTATATCTTATATTTTTAGTTCTTTTAATATCTATATATCTATATATTACAATATAATATAAAACATAATATTGACTTGATAATATCGTTAAAAATGATAAATTATATGCATTTTGTATTTGTGATATTTTTATTATTATAATCTTAGTTAAATTTTAGCGATCTTTTATTATGTTAACATTTTTTGTTTGTACATGAAAAAACCGTCAATTATAGTTGATTGAATTGCGTATTGTGTTACACACTAGATTTTAAACTATGCGTTATATTACATATAACATAAAATATTTACATGAAATTCCATCCTATTTATGAATTACTCATATAGGTAAACCAAATACGATAATGAAATGTAATGGCTGGATCCATCATCTTGTTTATTGCATTACATTATTGATGTAATGTTCCTCCTATTCATTTATCATATCATTCTATCTAACCAAACAGGTTTTATAATTTAAAATTTATGCATATAAACTCATGTCATTTCAAATAGCGTTTTTTTTTTTTTTTGGTTATGGACCCGTTTAAAAAGAATTCTACAACCGAGAATGAGAACCAAACCGAATATAATCGGTTTCAGTGTCTCGATCAAGTTTTGCACCTCCATTTCCTAGAATAATATGCTCCACACCGAATGTGGTTACATGATATTGCCACATTTGAACTACAACATATTGAGTTGCTATAAAAGAGTTGATATGGCATTATAAACTAATGTAATACATTGCTTTTTATCTTTCTTTCTTTTTTCTAACTTATATATTTCATCTTTTGGCATGATTATATCTCTTTGACATAATTTGAAACTTGTGTGTTATCTCGGTGAACGTAGGTCTGTCTGTTGGATCATATGACCAACACTCTTCCATTAGTGTCTTCCATCCATGATCACAATGTTCCGGGATTGAAGGCCTCAATGTATTACTCACAATCCCACCTTCATAAAAATTTTGGAGGTTCAAATTTTAATAAATAATAATTTCTACATATATAAAATGTCATTACAAAAACCTATTGTTGAGATAATGATCCAATTTCATGAATATTGTTACATAACACTTTTGGAGTACCCATTGGAATGACCCGTTAAACTTCTCACAATTTTGAACTAATATTTTTCATTGTCTTCTAAATGCAAGAAATAACAATGTACTTTCATTTATTTATCTTTGTTTCTTTCTATTACAACAATGTACTTCAATTTAACCAAATAAATAAATAAAAGTACATTGCTATTTCTTGCATTAAACCCTTCGATTCTAGTTTTAAAAAAGTGAGAGCTTACCTATAATGGCTCCACAATGCATGTCTGCATACGGCTCCTCTCCGGTCAAGATCTCCCACATTGCAATCCCAAATGAAAATACATCAACCTGACAACAATCATAGAGATTAACAAAAAAAAACAATCGTATAGGGTAATTTACTATTTTGCCCTTACTTTCTCAGAAACCCTAGTACTGCTACCATTCAAAAGCTCTGGGGCCATCCATGGAAGTGTTCCTCTTACTCCACCCGACACAAGCGTGTTTCGTTTAATTCTTGATAAACCAAAATCACCAACCTGGAATTTAATTGTATTTTAAATGTAATATTTGTTACTTGAAATATTATAAATTATAAGAAATTAGATATGGATTACCTTGCATACGGGTCTATGAGGATCCCCCAAATTAACAAGCAAGTTTTCACATTTTAAATCAAAATGAACAATGTTTTTCCAATGCAAATACTCCATGCCAATTGCAGCATCTTGCATAATTAGAAGCCTCTTTCTCCGATCAAACGATCTGCAACATATATGTTAATTCTTCATATCCATCTTTTTATTTTTTCTTTTTTGTTTTTCTAATAAGTAATAAGTTGATGTTCAACTTACTTATCTTTTCTCAATAGAACATGTCTAAGTGAACCATTAACCATATATTCAGTAACAGTGGATAATGTTCCCCCGGGTCCATCTGACACCACACCATAAAGTGCCACCACATTTGGGTGGTGAAGTTTTGAAAGTATTTGAGCTTCTCTCCAAAAGTCTTTAGTCTAATAAAAGAATCATGGATCAAATCTAATCTTTATTTATATATAATTTAGGTTAGATGCAAGAAATATCAAATTACCAATCGCTCTTGCTCTGATTTTTTTGCTGAAAAACAACTTTTTTTAATCCTTTTTATAGCAACGTCTGTTCCCCTCCATTTACCATGATAAACAGTTCCAAATGTACCAGATCCTAATTCACGTAGTTCTTCAAGATCAGCATTTTTTATGATCTGCATCTATGGAATCCTTAGTTAAAATAAGCTATTTGATTTAAGTTTTTTAAACTTTTATTTATTCGCCCTATTTGTAACAGGAGAAAGCATGAGTTACATCACCTGTAGACCATGCATTCCAGCTTCAACTTCAGCTACTGTTGTATGGTGTTCACCCTTTACTCCTTTATCATCCTCAACATCCTAAAACTGGAGATTAATCAAATTGACCAAAAGAAAATTACTAAATAAAATGAATTTCTATCAATAATTCACCTTGTTATGAGATTGAGCAACAATCTCATTTTCTCTGTTTCTAATTACTAAAACTCCATCGCTTGATTCGTCTTGAACATATGGCATCATTGCTGCAGATGAAGGGATGCCAGGTGGCCGATTATCAGTTACATCTTCAACAATAACAGGAAACTCTTGCACACTATCGTTTTCCACAAAGCTTCCAAAACGAGAAACATCGTTACTAATGGCAGAAGAAACAGCTGTACTTGTAATGATGACGTCATTCATACGAGGGGTATTTTCGTAATTCGATCTCGAAATGGACCTACTTCCGCTTCCGTTAGATGATAAGAGAACACAATTTTCAGCATACACGTCAGCAATTCCCATTTCTGCTGATGTGTCATGATGCCATCCGGAAGATAGGTTGAAGATTGCGTTGCTACTTTCTGTTCTAACGACATAATTTTGTTTATTTGAAGGAGGATATACAATGTTGTGCTGATTTTGATGTGGGTCCCTTATATCTTGACTCCATTCAGTATATTGATTGCTAAAATCAGAAGTTATGATAGTTGGAGGAAAGTCAACTTCAGATGTTTGACTTGTCTTCTTTATCATCTCTTGATGCACGAAGAAAGGGTTTTCATGTTGGGTAGGCATTAAAGATTGAACCATGTAATCTGCTCATAACGATAGTAGACAAGGGCAAAATAGTCAAATGATGAGGATCAAATGAGAAATTAAGGTCATAAAACATACCAGATTTATCATGCGGGAAAACAAACTTTTTTGGCTGGATTGAAGATTCATTATTTACAGGTGTTTGAACATCAACATTGTCATGATAAGAAGTAAGATCAAGATGATAAGAGCTCCCATATGATGGTTGTTGATCTACTCGATCTCCATAATTAAGCTGACGTGGCATTTGAGTTGGCATATATGATGTCATCACATTAACAGGAGTCTGAATCACCTGATTTTGATTTGTTAAATTTGTTAAATTCATCAAATTCAATGAACTTCCTTCAATTGGTTGAAGAGTTAGAGAATCTTTACTAGAAATCTTGCGAACACATTGATCTTTCATGCCATTTACAGCAACCACATACTGAATAGAACTTGAATCATTAGAATCTGAACTCTCGGGGTCGTTTAAATTTATAAGAAAAATACGTAATCTTTGAGACCCTTTTTCAAGTTCATGATATTCATCAATCATATGGTGAAAGTCTTCATTAGAACATACGGATATTAACGCATCAAGATCTTCATCTGGAAGTTGATACTTTATTGTATGAGGGTGGTTGCAGATATATGAAGTTTTATTTATAAGTTCTTGATAATTTAAATCTTTTCTAATGGATATAATCCGTGTCTCCCCTCCAACATATCTAAGCTTCCCATCACTTGGCCTTGGTAATATTTTCCCTCCAAAACTACATAAAAATTTCATTTTTCCAGAAGAAGAATAATCAGAATACGCATATTTTTCTACTTCAATTGGAAGTTGAAGTCCTATGTGAGGATGATCTTCATAAAGAATTTGTGGGTTTGGATTGAAATGAAACCCTGCTTTCTTTTGTTGGTATGGATCAGTATATGTGTTATGATCTTGAGGGTATTCTAAGGGGCAATCTTCAAGATTTTCTAATAAGTTTCTTGTTGATCGAGTTTTTATGTAAACTTTTTGAGGACATTCTTCGGTTGTTTGTATGATTCTTCTAGGTGTACGTTCTCTTATAAATTCTGGGGAAAATTCTTCGCCTGTTTGTACAGAAAGATTACGTATACGGGAGTCTAAATCACTTTCACGCCTTGTTATACCATTATATACATAAGTGCCTGAACTACCCGAAATTTCATTTGTCATTGTCTCAAATAAAACCGATGATATAAAGATTGGTTAGCAATGAATTAGCATTATTGTCCCCTTGCAAAAGATGCACTTTATATGGGCTTGATATTCCAAAACAAGAGATGTTGTGGCAGGAAAATCTCAACTGAAATGGGTTTCGGATTAAAAAATATACCCTTTCAAGCTGTTGTTCTTCAATTTCTTATCAAATTATGAACAAAAAGGATGGCACGTCTTCATTTGACTCCAGTAAGTTACAATTCAAAGCATCCTGCAATCAGAAAACCACATATTGTCGTTTAGGTATTTCATTGAACAACTTATCAACAATCACATTGCATGGAAACCGACAAAAAGCATGGTCCATGGAGACCTTCTGTTTCTAAGCTTTCTTTGGAGAATTATGACATAAATTTGACATTCTCGTAGGAAACTTCAAAACATAAATTTAAGATGAATTATTGAGAATCGATGGTTACCTGCCATTTTCCCCATGGATTCAATTAGATTGAGGTTTCATTATCCAATCAAACCCTCATGGGGATCAGACAGAAAATTGGATTAGGGATTTCAGTTTTGTTTATTCATGAGGTGTAAAAAGATAGAGGCGGATTGATCTTTCATAATTGTCGGGATTACGCGCCACTAACCGATGAAAAAAGGAGGAGGCGGGTGGGGGCACCCTAACTAACTTATGAATTGGGATTATATGTTCATATGTTTTAACGGTTGGAAAGTTTAAGAGTTTTTGGTAAAGATAGGTAATTTTGAAATTGATAAAATGGGTTTTTTTTTTTTTTTTTTTGTGTGTGTGTAAAAATAGGTCTTTTTTGCTTGGGACCCAGGGTTTATTGACTTTAGAATTAAACAAAATTCAGATTTTATATTTTTTTTCCTTTAGCTTATATCATTAGTTTTTATATAGCTTTTGGACAAAATTGCAAAAATAATCCCTATAGTATGTAAATTTTAGTGTTTTAGTCCAAACTACGACTTTTTTGGATTAGTGGTATTTTGAGCTAGTTTCTTTGTGTTTTTGGTCCCTCGATAAACTGAAAATACTATTATGTCATTCTGATATATTTTTTTATGCTTATTCTATTTAATTTAAATAAAAAATAAAATAATTACCTAATTTGGGGCCCACCCCCCCTCTCTCTCTCTCCAATTTTCTGTGAAATTCAAAGGAGTCAACACCCTCCTAGTCCTTCAATCAACCTTACTGCCTTTCTTTTTGGCTGCACTGTTAAGAAACGACACCACTACTGGTGGTCTTGAACCACCATGTTGCACCACCAAACATCATCCAACCTTATCCTTCTACACTCTTCCTCTCGAAGACATGTTTCTCATAAAACGAAGAAGGAAACAAGAACCGCTAAGGGTAGCCACCCACGACTACCCACTGTCGCTAATGCTGTCGAGTTCCGACCATCACCGCCACCACCAAGTTGTTGTTGTCAGGGCACTCCAACCATCACTAGTCACCGAATTCGATCACCACCAATCTCCGTAGAGAGTAAGTCGTAAACAAAGCAACAGAAGCCGCCGGAATTCCACCACTCGCCTACATCATCGCTCGGTGCCACCACGTCTCCGTTACTATGAAGCTCCGCCGTCGTCAGCTGCTGCTTCCTCTTGACCCCTCGTCGAACTCATCGGAGCAGCAAGAAAATGAAGCAGTTGAAGCTACCGTCGACCGCCATTACATCCCACCACCAATGCAGTCCGCCACCATCGCCTTGCTGCCATTGGTAAGTCTATTCAAGATCATATGTTTCTCATGACACTAAATCCTTGAAACCCGATTATATGAGCCAATGATAATCAATGAAGTAGATCAATGGAGAAAATCTTCATTCCATGTAGCCGAGTACAGAGTAAATATGAAGTTCTAATTCCATCATCTTCTTCTAATTTCATCCAAAAATTAACCCAAATCAAGTTTCTTTTGGGCTTAAATTCGTCCCACCGGATACCTGCATCTGGATCGGTGGGCGGTGACTGGTGGGGACTGCCCACCACAACAACGACAGCGAGTAGTGGTAGCACAGCAACTTCGTTGCTTCTGTCTTCCCAGTACAACGGTGATCGGATAGGAAAAAAGGAGCAAGGATTGGGGTTTGTTTGGGGTTGCTCAGATCAACAAAAAAGAAAAAGAGATGGGGTGAGGCTGTAATGGTTCTATGGTGGGCGGAGATGTAGCGGTTCATGGTGGAGTTTGGTGGTCGAATGGAGGGTAGCAGGTGGTGTGGTGGCTATCTCCAGATTGTCGGAGGTAGCAACCCCTTCTTGTTCGTTGAAATAGGGAACGAAAGAAAGAAATGGTTATACGACCCGGAGAGAGAGAGAGAGACAGAGAGAGAGAGACTTTTATTTTTTTAATTACTTAAATAAATAAATAAGTATTTAGATTTTTTTTTAAAATGAAATAAATGAAAAATAAGTAAACCTAAGGGTATTACAATCATTTTACTATTTAGATGGACCAAAAACGCAATTAAACTGGTTTAAAAGGACCACCAATCCAAAAAAGTCGTGGGTTTGACTAAAACCTCAAAAATTTGAATACCACAGGGACCATTTTTGCAATTTTGTCTAGCTTTTATTATTAAAAACTATACATTTTAACCTTATTATATGTTATATATTAATTACTTTATTCATTATACATAATTATCTTATTTAAAAATATGTTCATGTATTATTTTTAGGAAATTACATTTTTAAATAAATCTAATCAACACCTTCAAATAAAACACCAATATTGAATATATTACATTGTTACGAAATTACAAAAGCATTTAAATATGACATTACATTACTAAATAAGCATTAAACAACAATACAAATTAAGCACACATTTATACATAAATTAATAAAGTACATACTTTACATGACATTGTATATTGGTTGAGAATTTCAACAATTTCTTCGACTATGATCAGGTTGGTGGCATAATCTATATTTGTGAGGTTCGTCGGGGTGCTGAATGTCCATCTCATTACGAAAACGGTTTAAACGTCTCCGACCTTGATGAACAGAGAGTTTCGAGTAATCTGTTTGGATCTTCCAATCTGACTCTAACTAATAATCAACGTGAGAAAGCGGTACAAAAGCAAAATTATATTGATGTTTATACGTCGTTGTAGTGTACACATTATTCACAACAAAAAGAGGGTTATCATATATATTCCGACAAACTAAAAGAGCATGAGTACACGAGAATATTTCCATTTTCCATTTTCCATATGTGCATGTTTGTTGAAAATAATGGACAATATGTGTATTTCCTCCAGGGCCATTTATTCGTAACTTTGTAACAATTATGTAGACGCCTTCATTGTGATCAAACCTGGTTAAATTATGGCTTTGTGCATGAGTGTCCCAGTTACAAAATAGACACCACATATGTGACAACCCGAAATTTCCATTCTGAATAAACCATTTGAAGCCAATAGAAGTAGAACAGTTACAGTGAAAACTCAGATTTCGAGTATAAGTTTGGTAGTTTTCAGGATTTTACACTTAAGGAGATATTAGGAGAGTGGATGCACTAGGGTTTTGTGAAACACTGTTATTCCAAGACTCTAGGACATTAGAGTTCGTTCCAGGAATACAAATATTTTCTGCCAAAAATATCTCAGGACTATAAATAGAATTATGAACCAAATTGGTTCATTTGTTGAATTCCATTTAGAGAAAAGTCAATATTCTCTCTCACGGATCTTCAGGTTTTCATCCCAAATCGTGAGTATACTTCTCTAGTTGTTTTATAATACTTTTTATAAGCTTAATAACATGGATTACATGTCAAATATGTGAGATCCGGGAGTTTACCGCCCAAGAACGTTCTTGGGGAGTAAACTCCATTTTAAGGTCCTTAAGGGTTCCAATGACCCTCAAAGCTTTAGAACTCGAACTAGAAGCCTCTAATTCATGCTTTAGACCATAAAACAATTAGGAACCATGGCTAGAAGTGAGTTCACGGCCAAGGAGCTTCTTAGGCCGTGAACTCCCAGTTTTAAGTGCCAAAATGCTTTGAAACACTTCCTAAGGCTTAGACTTAAATTAGGACATGTACCCTAAAGTGTTTATAGCCTAGAAAACATAAGAAATCACAAGGAAAAAGGAGTTTACGGCCAAGACAAACTCTTGGGCCGTAAACACCCATAAAGGGGTCAAATGACACCCTAACTCCTTCCTTAAGCCAAGAGACAAATTAGGACAAGTACCTTAGTGTGTTTGGGGCTAGCAAACACCACTAAAGCACCAAGAAAAGAGATTTTATGGCCCAAGATATTTTAGGGCCGTGAACTCCAATATATGGTGCCAAATGGTGTCATAATTCATCCTAAAGCCTTGAACAATTGCCTAGAACATATCCTATGTGAGTATGGGACTTGAAAGCATCATAAACACCCTCCCAAGGGAGTTTACAGCCATAAACTCCAAGGGATTATGTGTTGGATTAGTGTCTAAGTCCATAACAATTTTGGTATGTACTTGACCCGATGGTGCATGGTCCTTTTGGGTTGCCTTCACTAAAGCAACTTGATTGGAGAAATAAATAAAGAGAGAGAGGTTATTATGATTTATTAATATGTTATAAGAATAATATATTAAAGGAGAAATCATATTTTCTTAATTAATATTGGTCAATAATTAATTAGGAATTAATTTTGTGATCAAGTGTAATTAATTAAACTAGAGGGGCTGAATTGTAATTATGTGATAGTTACAAAATATGGTAATGGTTATCCTAAATATGGGTTGAACGAATTCAAGGAGATAAGGATCCTTGAAATCATCCAAAGGATAAAGGATAAGGGTTTTCAAGGCTTATCTTATGGTTGCTTTGTGGATAAGCAACTAGATAAGGATAATGACTGAAACCCTATCTCTACACCTATACAAAGACCCTAAGGCCTTAGAATTCGTGTACTTGTTCCCAAGAAGTCCTAAGGACGAATTCTAACCTCTCTCCTCTCTCTTTATACCTTCTCCATTTGCTCTTGGTGTTTGTAAGCCATTAGAGGAGTGACACTTGTGACTCTAAGCATTCCAAAGTCAATTCAAGGTGGAATTAGGATTGTTATTGCTATATAACAATCAAGGTATGTTCTTAAACCTTATTATATGTTAATATCGATTTCCATATGCTAGTATTAGGGTTTGAAGTCTTGGATTCAAAGCATGTACAATAGAGAAACCTAGATCCAAGCATTAGGGTTTATATGAGCACATAGGATGTCTTATGACCAAAACCCATCAGTGGTATCAGAGCCATTAGTTTGGTTTCAATTGTATGAACTTGATATATTAGGGTTTATTGCCAATAAACCCTAGGAGGCTAGTTTTTTTTGAGATTAGGGTTTGCAAACCCTAATTTGCAAGAGTTTGAATAAGATCTTCAAATACTTTCCTTAAACCCTTAAATTTCGAAATCTAGGGTTTGTTATAATCCCTTGATTTTCGAAATTTGCCTCCTCCCCAAGATAAGATCCTAATTTTTAGGATTTGGATTATCCCATATCTTGTAATTATGCTCTAGTTGTTATATATGGTAATTCAAGATCTTGCATTATCCATCCATATTTTCGAAATCTATATAGATATTTAAGGGATTAGGATAACTTAAATGTATAAATGGTAATTATCGTCATTATTTAGATAATCCCTTATGATTTAATAATTAAATTAATAGTCTAATTTAAGATAATTATTAAATCAAGAGTTTTAATATTTAAAATTTTAAATTTAAATGTCATAAATTCGAAATTTTAAGATAGATTAAAACTAAATTGTTTTGAAATGTTTCAAAACTTTCCCTCAAGTTTTGGAATTTAAAAGTTGATTAGGAATATTAAATTCTATAACCCTAGTTTTGAAAAGTTCAAATACACCCTTATGGTTTTATTAATTAATTAAGAAGTATAATTAAAAGAGATTTAATAAATCCATAAAAGTTTAGGTTAACCATTTAATTGAATTAAAAGTGTAATTGTTAAAGTTAACCACATAGTATTTTAAAAGTATGAAATGCACCCTATACTATATATATAACATTAAAAGTCTAACATTATATATATGTATGAGTAAAAGTCAGTCTTACCGTTAGTAGGCCTCATTCACGAAGTTGGTCTATAAGGGGTGTTTAAGGAAATTGCCTATAAAATGGCGATTGAATGGGTATCCACTCTTACCCACCGCATTCTTGACTAGTGGAGGGTCGTTAGCCGAACGGGTAGGATAGGACGAAACCTTCCATTATAAGTATAATGAAATACAAAGTAACTAACTGTTTTTCAAATTCCCAATCTTAGTTACTTAGGAAAAGTGAATTGATGCAATTCCATGAAATTACACTTTGTGCCCTTGCAAAGACGTTAGTGGAGCGTGTGTGGTTTACCGGCACACTAAATGGTTCTAAGCAAAGGTAGCAAAGGGTAACTCAATATTTGTCATAGTTCGGTGAAGCGTGTGTGGTTTACCGGCACATCGAATAGGTGACTGTAACATGTGAGGGCACCACGCAACTTTGCATGGTTATTCACACCCGCTTTGTGATCCTCGGCATCCCAGTCACAAACAAGAGGGGCACATCGAGAGTTAAACATGCCATTGAAATGTTCAATGAATCTCAAAGGATCTAGGAGTTTTCATAGATTTAAAACTTAAATTTCTTTTTCGTTTTTCGTGGTGGAAATTAGTGAATCGTCATTCACTTACCTTCAAATATTCTGCAATTAGGGTTACGGCATCCCTCTCCCGAGTTGTAAAATATTGTGTTGGGTCCTAGCCTTAGTATTTCATTTGGGTGATTTACTAAGGACTTAATCGATCAACTAACTTGAATTTTGTTTGTCCTGTTTTGAAGATGTCAAAGTTCGACAACTATGATCTTCCCAAATCTCGTGGAACAAGCATTCCACATGAAGATGATATTCCACGATTCGATCGAGGAACAAGAAATCATGCTTCACTTCCTCCTCCTCCTCCAATTATTCTCCCTAACCCACAAGATTGTAAAATTGAAAGGTTCAATATCACTCAAACCCTTTTGGCAAGTAAACATAAAGAAGGAAAGTCGGTGTGTGCACATGTCCTAGGGATGGAGTCACACATTGATAGGTTAAGTATGATGGGATCCGTTGTTAGTGAAGAGATGGCTGTTGATTGGGTTCTTCAGTCACTTCCCAACTCATATAGTGAGTTCGTAAGAGAGTACTATATGATGAACCACGACGTGACCCTTATGGATCTCACCTATATGCTTATTGCTGCTGAATCAGCAATGGTTTGGCGCAATAGAAAAGAAAATTTGATTGGTGAATTTGCCTTCAAGACCTCTATGGATATAGACAATGGCAATGAAAGACATGCAATGATCGAAAAGTTTGATCATAAGAGAAAGGCGATGTCTGAAGTAGTTCCATGTGTTGTTCCAAAAGAGTCAATTTGCTTTTATTGCCAAGAGAAGGGGCATTGGAGACGAAGTTGCCCTATTTACCTAAGAGATCTAAGAGATCTAAGAGATGGGAGAGTCAAAAGTATGACTACGCTTCAGGTAAAATCCACTATCTAACTCCATTAAGTTCTTATTCATTGATTCTTAATACATGATGTGATAAGATTGCATTTGAATGTTTTGCAGGATCGATGAAAAGAAAGGAAGCTTGATGAAAGAGCAAGATGAGTCTAATCACAAGGAATGGATCTTGATCGCATGGACTTGAAGATTAGATTTTGAGCTTAGATAGTTATGATAGAGTTGTTAGAAATTTTCTTTTTGAAATACATAGTTTTCAATTGATTTTGCATTGTAAGGACAAATGTTTTTCCGCTGCTTTTATAAATAAAATAAATTTTGTTTGACTTATTTATTTATTTGTTTACTTCCTTGCAATGAAATCGTTATGAAAATTGATGTTTGCATATTTCTACAACGAATGGATATGATTCTTAGTTATGTTATTTATGGGAATGTCGAGAATTTACCAAATAGGGAGAGTTTCTTATCGCCCAAAGTTTCAATTGGACTGAAATTTGGAATCACGCAACTTGGTTGCATGATGAATGAGAAATTTCATATTTGGAAATTAGACAAATTCGTTGACAAAGTGTCAAGTGAAGGACTAGGAGATCGAGTACACAAAGTTGTGTGTTGATCAAGTTCACCATAAGAGTAACAAAGATATTCGTCATGATTTACTAAAGGCTTAGTAAATATGATTACACTTACAAGATTAAGTGTGATTCTGAATTGATTAAAGGGTTTAGATCAATAGTAGAACAAATAAGAAGAATCAAGTAGGTAGAAAGATAAGAATTTCTCTACTCTAAGAAGAAGGGAGAGTAGCTTTTATGCTTTATGATAAGTCTTAATGATTAAGAACCATATCTCAATTGATCCTCTAAGTGAGTCTTAGTACAATTGTATGTTTAAGAAGAGGAATCAAGGATTGAAGAAATGGTTAGATCAAGAAGTCTATCATACTTCGTTCCAATAACAAGTCTTAAAGTTAAGATTGTGGCAATGAGTGAAAAGTATTAAAGGTTTATAACATTCATAAAATGTGGAAAGTTGTGATGTCTTGAATAAGACAAAGACCAACTTGGACCAATTTATGAAGTGTTTTGATAAAAGCTACACTAACTCTTGAATATTTGTTTGTCAAGAAATGTTTTGACAAGAGAATCGTATATGTCAAGGAGTCAGTGGGAGTCTTTATAGTCTTGAAAAGTTTCAAGAACAAATCAATTAAACCTTATCGATCATCACTAGCACACGAGTTGAGGTTTACAACCTATCGTGTTGACATTATTTTGTTTCTGTGCTGTTTCCAATTGAGTTAATTATGCATGTGAGTTCTATGAGTTCTCATTTTGAACGCATAAAAGGCAAGGCACCTTGATTAATGAAAGGTACATTGATAGGAAAAGGTGAGTTGCTTAACTACTTGGAAGACGTGGTGGGCAGCTGAGCTACCATAAGGCAAGAAATCAAGATTAAAAAAGGCTCGGTCCATATGAGTTTGAATTTATCGTAAACTTTGGTTTTAACAAATTCACATGGATAGGAACAAATACACCATTTAAATTTAAGTATCATAAGATTTCCTCCTTCATGAAAATGATTGTGAGGAAATGCTTTCACTAAGAAAGATTTTAAGAAGATAGTGATTGTAAAATTGCATTCTCGAATTCAATCATGGTTACGGTATCCATTTCCATAATTTGAATTGTGAGGTTTGGCAATTAGTCTTAATTGTTAAGACACACATATGCACTATCTAAGGCAAAAGTGTATAAGTTCAAGAAGCCTTGATAAAAGATTATCAAAGCACCAAGTATTAGAAACATGGACTTAAGAAATTCAATAGGTATTGTCTTTCTGAAAGGTAAGATGTTTATGAATACATGTCAAAGCTAGTGGGAGCATAAGTGTTATGTTTTATAGTAATCATCATGATAGTGGGAGCATAAATATTATGAGTGTATTATTATTATGGAAAGTATTGCAAGTTGGCAATATTAATTATAGAAAAACAAGAGTTATACCTTGCAAAGTCGTAAGGGTTGTAAAGTTGTTTTGCTATAATTAAGGGAGAGAATATTATGCTTCATTTCAAATCTAAAGGATTAGGTTGTGGAATGTTAATAAATTTAGTCAAAGGTACATTGTGTGTTCTTAAAATTTTGATTATGATTACGACATTCCTCTTCACAATTTGAATTTTGAGAACATAGCGAATAAAACATTGTGCATTGTGCATTGACCATTCTAAAATTTTCCAAATGTCTAGCGCATTTAGAGGGAAAAGGGACTAGAATTGGTTTTGACTAAAATAATTAAACAACTATCAAAGGACGATCCAAAGTTCGACGAGGATTGGTCGCTTGTGAGTAGTTGGAAGTATAGTATTGGAAGATATGGAAATGTTCTCATATTGGATGGACCATATCGACATATTACGAATAGATAAGATTCTATTAAGAATGAGTTGTCATATGGAAAATATGGAAGCGTGTTCATATTAGGAAGTAAATATTGAAAATCTATGACTAGATTAGAAACTTTTATGCAAAATGATGTTCAAAGGAATGTATTTTAAGAGAGAGACATCATATCTAAGGAATTGTCTTGCAACAATCTCCGATAGAAGACTTTGTAATATCATTGGCAATAGTCTTTGTGACTTTGGTGCAGTGAAATTACAAAAGGATCATTGCATAAAGTTTTAGAATCTAGTATATTCTATAAGTAACAAGAATTTGATATTCTTACACTTAAGAAAATGGATTTGGAGTTGTAAAATGAGAATGATTGGAAATGTGTTCAATTTGTCTATTTCACAAAAGTAAGAACCACAGGTAAACATTGTGTGCATGCTAGGAGCATAGGACAAGTGTAATAATTCAAGTAAGAAGTTGATTACCCGAAACAACAAATAATGAGTAATCGATATGGTGATAAATAAAAGGAGTTTTATTTGTACTCAAAGGTTTGAGGCCATATGGGATTAGTATTATTCTTGTGTTTCACTTTGCATGTTTTGACTTCCAGAATAATTGAGTTTATTAAGAATAATCGAATTATTCAAACGGGCCACAGTCGTTCATATGTTAATGAGCACATAGGATGTCTTATGACCAAAACCCATCCTTATGGTCCCATGGCCGTAAACTCCTTAAAGGAGTTAATATGGAACCCAAACACTTGATTTAGCCTTGAAACAATTCACCACATGAGTTGTATAATTGATAGACTTCATTTAGGGGCTTGTTGAGAGTTTACGGTCAGGAGCTTACTCCCCTGGGCCGTAAACTCCAAGACATATGGTCTTTCGACCATAAACTCCCATTAGGGGCATTGCACTCCTTTGTTAAAACCCTTTAGCCTCCTAGCACTTGACCAAAAATGTTTTCCTCGCGTTTAAATGGCTATACTTGTATAATTAGTGTTTTAATCACTAATTATTTATATATACATATGTTTTCATATGTAATTAGGATCATTGTGTGTGTCTAAGTCTTCACTTGACACCAAGCACTTGTCCAATCCTTTCGTATGATAACAGTCCGTTCAATTCCAGTCACTTACTGCAGGTGAGTTCATACCCCTTAACGAATGTTTTAAACTATTTTTAAATGTTTTATGGGGGGATACAAGTAGGATCATGCTACTTATTATGTCAATCACATGTGATTAGTAAGTAGAATTATGCTACTTATTACATCAATCACATGTGATTAATATACAACATTCAAATGATTTGGCTACTCATTAGCCGTTTTACCAAACAGTTTCCTTCAAATGATTTTTATAAACATTTTATATGTTTTAAAATCCTTATTACACTGTACCTCTTACTCTGTATATCATATTTCAAACTTATTTACAACTGTGTTTCAAACAAATGTTTCTATATACTAAACTGTTTTATCAAACCCATGCCTTCAAACTGTTTTATAGATTGACATCAAGTCGATCATTTCTTAAAATAATATTTATGTTCCAATGTTTTACAAACCTTGTTTATGCTTTTATATTATAAATTTCATGCCTTTATATGTATAGTTATATAAGAAATGTTTAAAAGACTTAGGAAGGCTATCCACCCTATTTCCTTTTCGCGCTTGAGATGTGGTCTGGTGGGATATCGAGTACTCGTCCGAAGGTCGTTTAAATATTAGTTATATATCATGTGTACATATATAGTCATAAAAGGTCCTTCCAGTTCATCCTATGCCCTTGGGTAGCAAGGGTATACATCCATGTCCATACGTACCAGTTAGATTACTAGTAAACTACCATATGGGTAGTTTAGGAAGATACTAGAACCATTACTAGAACGCGATATCATACAATGAGTCAGTTCATTCATGAGTCAATACTTTCTAGAACATTACAGTAGAGAACATATACAACTATACTAGGAAGAGAACATATACAACTATACTAGAATGATTACATTACTATACTTGCTAGGTAGAGAGCACGTACATTACAGCTAGAACAGTTCATTACATTACATATACAAAAATACGTTAATTATTGTGATTTAAATCGGAGCATGACTTAAATGTCATGGATCGAGTTGTAGCCAGAATTCTCTTGGAGGGAGAGTGTGAGTTTGCGTATAGATCTATACTGGATTGACAATCCTACACCTTGCTGCTAGCTACAGCCGGACCTGCAGGTCTGCGGGTGCCAAACGTCATTCCGTTATTACGACCATTCATTATTTCATTGTTACTAGTCGATAGTATGGTGCAATTTATCACATAATGCCTTAATATAAATCCGGTTTAAGGTAGTTAGTACGGCAGTAGTTCTTATAGCACTACACCATAGTACTATTTCATTTTTCCCATTACATTCACTTCGTGAACATTCACACGACGCACGATAATGTAGAAACTATATTTTTGGATAATGATAGTTATACTTAGGAATTTACATAGTCTTACAAGAGACACACATTCAGAGCAGTTAGGTCTTGGTAGAAGACTACATTCAGAACAGTTAGGTCTTGGTAGAAGACACCTTCATAAACTAGTAGGAATCATAGGGATTTCTAGGGTTTTTCAAACACTTACAGTTCATATACACTTTCAATACTTACAATACATATACTTACAAATTCTTACATACAAATTAAGACACTAAAATACTTATGATCTCACCAGCTTCAAAACTGATACTCGCTTTCAAAATTACTTGTATCCTCAGTTCATCATAGACAGGTACCGATGCAAGGAGAAAGGAAGATGCAGCTTGTTCAAGACTTATCTTTCATTTTGATTTATGCTTTAGTGTTTATCAAAATTTGACAGAACACATTTGTATAATAATTATATTATTAATGCAATGGATGATGTTGTTTCTTGTTTACTACTTTACATTGTTGTGATATTATACATGACGTCCTCCCCCCCAGAACGTTTCCGCCGTTCTTGGTTTTGGGGTGTGACAACATAAATGATGGTGTAGAGGTGTATTGCAATTTGTTGCAACATTACTATGCTTTCTGTGACAACCGTCTATTTTGGTCAAACAAAGTCAACTTGATCAACTCAACTACTGCTTGTATAATAGGGTTTACGTTATGTTTTCCTATTGTACAACTTACTATTATAATACAAAGTACCACTCGAGGATTTCAAAATTTCAAATGTAAACTCTAAATAGAGTGAATAACGTAACAACTCGATAAAACTCAACCATGTATCCTACTGGGATGTATAATACTCATAAGATTATGTAGTGGAATCCTAACACTATGGGGAAAAGCTATAATAAAGGCTACAAACAAAATCTCTTTCTATCTCTCTCTCTCTCCCAAATCTCTCTTGGTAATAAAAATCACATTTCCAACTTTTTCACAAACACTCATACCATTCCAACCCTTCCTTTGTTGAAAATGGCTCAAAACTGAAGAAGAAAACCAAAAAGGCCAAGAAGGGTTCGTAGGTTACTGTTCGCATGCGAACCTTCGCAAGCACTCCAAGCCATTAACTACATGTAAACCCTCTTAACATCTCGCATGCGAACCCTTTCTTTCGGATCGAAACCCTCACTTTCGCATGTACCGACAACTTTCACATCTTCTTGGTGACTCTCGCACAGAAGCCCCTCGCAACGAATCAGACATGTTCGCATCAGACACTCTTGCAACAAAATCTCCTCTCGCAGCCAGACACTTTCGCATCTACACCTTTTGCACCAAACCGAGAACTTTCGCATCAGACACCTTCGCTACGAACTTCTTACTCTCGCACCGAACCTCCAGCTCCGCGGGCCAGCAGCCTTCGCACCTTCGTACCCCATTCCGGATGTTTGGCAGTTTCGCACTTTTCGTTAGTTTTATGAGTTTGACGTGAAATTTCCACCAAACCCATATTTTCACATCCTAGACCCCCTAAGCTCATATTTTATCCACATCTTGAAGATTTATTAATAATAAATCATACTTTTGCATTAAATAATATCTAAAGTTAAATAGATATTACATTTACACAAGTGGGTCAAGTGGATCCCCACTTGCCATATTTATGCCACTTCTCAAGTCTTCATTGGTCAAATCATTATTCATTACACTTCTAACAACCAATCCACTTACCCATTTCCTTCCATATAAGAAAAACCTCCAGGAGGTTGAAATCACTTCTCTATTTCCTCCAAAATCCACTTTTATCCAAAAAAGAGTTCCCACTTTTTCCCTTCCAATCACGATTTTTTTGAAGTATCTTTGGGTCATCTCCTCACTCTTGGTAAGTATTCCTTCAATTTCTAAACAATCTACATATTCTATACAAATCTCAAATCATTTACACAAATATTTATATATATTTGTTCATAGGACCATAAAATCTTCAAGTATTTTTCAAGTGTTATCGACTTGAAAACTCCTCACCATATCCTTCCACTCATCAAGAAAACACATAAGGTGAGTTCATACCCCATATATTTTCTCAAGACTTTTTCTATGTTTTAGGGGGGAATACAAGTAACATACAAGAAAATTTACGTTAAAACGCAAACATTTAAATACATTATTTTACGAAGAGTGTTAAATACGTGAAACGACTTTACTACCGATCTCGTATATTTTTACATACAACGTTTTGATAAAACGTAAAGATACGTAAACGGTTACAAAAATACATTACATTATTCTTATATATATATATATATATATATATATATATATATATATATATATATATATATATATATATATTGAGTACAAAACGTTCATTTCATTAAAACTTTATAAATATAGCTTACAAAACTCTACCCCCTTTGTAACCCGTTGAGCAAAGGGTAAAATTATATAAAGTGCATATATAATTGTTTTACGACATTTTCGATATTATCCTGGAAAAATGGGATAATTTCATATACAAATGCTTTCATTTCAAAAACACATACACTCGTTGAATAAATTTGTGAGACATTGTCTTCATCGTACCTAACTGAGGTATACACGAAAGTCCTATATTATAATCGGAATCTCTGATACGAGAGTGTGATACTTGTAAATAGATCTATACGAGACTGATGATCTCACACCCTGACTATTAGCTACAGTCAGACCGACAGGTTATGAGTGACAAATGTCATAAATATCTCGACGCTTGAAGAACGTCGAGACAGGCAGTTCATTGTTAGCACGGTTATGAAAACTCACATGGGGAAACGACTACATGTATATTTTACACGAAAACACATTTCTTCAAACGGTTTT
This sequence comes from Lactuca saligna, assembly GCF_052625555.1. NCBI lineage: Eukaryota > Viridiplantae > Streptophyta > Magnoliopsida > Asterales > Asteraceae > Lactuca > Lactuca saligna. Next base: position 66,223,884 of record NC_136417.1, on the reverse strand, counting down.
ATACATGAATAAAACTATATATTACTACTTTAAGTATGTAAAACACTAGTACATTTCGGTCTTGGAACCTTTAAGACTACAACTAATTTCTAGGGAAAATATTGGATTTCTGGAATAAACACCATCATTTTACAAGTGAACGACTTACATCACATTTATTAGAAAATATCGGATTTTCTGGAAACAACACGATATCTTTTCACGGAAAGGGTACTATTTTTATACAAATTCTTATGAACTCACCAACTTAAATGTTGACATTTTTTCAAACAACTTGTATTCTCAGGAAATTACTAAAATAGGTAACCATCAGCTTTTGAGGATGGGGCGCTACAACGCCAAACAAATCTTTTGTCATCATATTGTAATTGACTTTTGAAACATGTAACACTTACAATGATGTAACCTTTTCAATTATATATATGATGACTGTATTTGCTTTCTTTACTAATACTTAATTGTTATGATACAATACATGAAAGTCATCCACCCTCGAGCGTTTCCCGTTATTCTGGTTTGAGGGTGTGGCACTTTCTAAAAAGTTGCACGGTTATGTTGAATGCAAGGTCAATACACACATGAATCAGTAGATATCTCGCTCCCCGCAACGCATTGTTCATACTCTTAGAGATATTTGTTGTCAAGATACCCCATCTACGATTTTTATCATATAAAAGACATCACTGACTTTTATTGATTTGTTTTAAATACTGCCAAGATTGAAGTTTGAGTTTTTTTGACTTCTTTCATATTTGTAGCAAACTTCCTTTTCTATGTGGTGCTCCCAATAGTCCAACATAATTTTTTAATACTAAAGTTCTTGTACCTTTTCATTAGGTAAAGGAAATGCTACATTTGAGGGATTGAGCTTTTACACTTTAAAATTACGTAGAAGATCTACATAAGTGATTATAGTAGGAGACATTACTTGTTATAGGGGTATTCATTTATTTGTTGTATAAATAGATCTTATATGAGTCTTCATTTACTTATTGTACAAATCCAACTTCTAAACCACAAGAGTACATCCTATCAAGATTCTTAATAGAGCTTTTAAACCACAATAACATCTATTGAATCGGTTAATTTGTTGACATTGCAACAAAATTGTAAATATAATGATATAATTGAGAAAAAAAAAAACTTGATGTTAATATTGAAATTTTATGGTAATATAATGACTTTCCTGCAATTTGAAACTCGGTGTTAAAATCAAAATTTTGGTAAACTTAATGATTTTATTGTAATTCGAAAAAAATGGTTACCGGAAAAACAAATTATTTGATTGATATTACAACAAAATTATAAATATAGTAACATAATTACGAAAAAACATAACTCGTTATTAAAATCGAAATTTTACAATAATATAGTGAATTTATTAATTTACCCTACATTATGGCCCTCTGTGTAGTCTATTTTGCTTTTGGTATTTTTTTAATAATTTCTTAGATATCGGTAAAAATCAAATATATATAGTTTTTTTTGAAAAATTTGGATTTGATTGTCGAAATGTGGACAAATTCTTTGAATTTTACGTATTCCGAAATCCAAAACATATTGTTATTATTGATTATTGATATGGCATAAAGTTGGAAAGAAAACAATTCGTTTTGGGCTTTAGCGTGACTGCTTCGACCTCCTTGTAATCTTGTATATCACAAATACCAACAGAGGGTGCCCTGGTTTTGAGACAAAGATTATCAACAGAATTTGGAATTTTAGAATTCAGACAGCTCATAAAATTTACGATGGGCTGCTTGTAGCTATGAATCGAGGCCCAACGATTCGCACCGCCTGTCAATTGTCATCCCAGAAAACAAAATGGAAACTTGAAGCATGCGCATCATCGTCTTCCATACGCCAAGAACCCTAGATTCCTAAATCGATTTTATCAGATGACTTTGAAATCAAGGTCGGAACTCCTACAGGAACAATCCAAGGTATAATCCATCACTTCAGTTTTTTTATTTTATATACTAGAAATTGAGGATTAGACATGAATTTAACACTCGTGGGTATGAAATTCATGTTTATATCTATAATTTGGGATAACTTCCCAGATATTGCTCAAAATCCAGGGTTTTAACTTTATATGCCACAGAAGGGATCAAACAGAGAAGCTTGGTTTGGTTGCTCTCATTAGAAGTCCAGAACAAATTTTGTGCTTTTCTTCTTTAACCCTTCAGTTTATATATATTCTGATCAATAAGATTTTGAATTCGGCAAACCCCTGAAAATCTTGTCTTATTCCTTCCAAATATTATGATCATGAAGAGCACTTCTAAACTACAGATTCCCAATTTTGCCTATTGTTTTAAGTTTTCCAATTATGATTTCAACATTGGGATAAACCATTGATCATGCTTGTTGACTTTTTGTGATGCAGACCATGGATTTAATGGATGTGAATCAGGTGTTGGAGGTTCCCGACACACCTGATAGACAACAAGTATCAGCAACACATGATAGTAACTTCAATGAAAGGCAAAACAATGCTTCCACAAATAATCAAAAACCAAGTAAAGATTATATTAATGGAAGAATGAGAAATCAGCAAATTGAAAATGGGAAATCAGTCACAGTTAGTGGGAACCGAAGATTGTTTATTCATCCCTATAGTTCAACCTCTTTTGAACATGCTAAACCTTCTGTAGACACTACAAGACATGACAAAGGTAAAGGTAAATCTTTGTGTAATTCTGATGTTCAAAAGTTAACTCATCAAGAAGGTGGTAGTTTTGTTGGTGTATCCAAGCAAAATGGAATTGGACATTCTGGAATTAGCAGAGTAAACGCTTTTACAAAAGGTGTATTACCCCTCAATCGTATTCCTGCAGTAGAGTCTTTAGATAGATCAAGCAAATCATGTAAAGTAGATAATACTTTCAAAAATGTTGCTCATTATAAAGCTGAAAGTAGCATTCAACCTTGCACATCTATCAAAGTCCCTCATAAGAGAATGTTGGTTAGAAATGGATGTATATCTCCTCATAACATTGCAAAATCTAAACACATTGAAAAGAAGGATGAAACTGGTATTGTGGTAAAAGAAGTACAAAATGGTTCAATTTCAAATACAGTTGATATTAAGGATATGGTAACTGAAGATAAAGATTCACATAGATGTAAGGGAAAAGGAGTATCTGTATCACATTCACATCATCCTTTAAAAGAGCCTGATAGGTACCAAACATGTAATCTTTTGTCAAATTGAATATCTTTTGGTGGGTATTTTTGTAAATTTAACTTTATTGATTGTATGATATATATACTTGCAGGAAAACTATTCATAAAGAACAATCTATCGAATCAGAAAGATGGAGAACCACACACAACCATAGGAAACAGAGAGACATTGAACAACAGAAAAAAGGGTTGATGCAAAGGGATCATAGGAATGAAAAAGATTTTGTTAATCTTGATGAATCAAAGATAGTGTCTTCTTCTTCTTCTTTTTCTTCAGTGTCCACTTCAAGAAATCTTGGAAAACGTTCTGTGTCACTTGTGGATGATTTTAATGGAGAAACTTCAAATTCAAGACCAAAAAGGAACAAGAATCTTAATGGTGTGGGCCCCTCGAATCCAGTGGTGGAGCCCATTACATGTAATAATGAGGATTCAAGTGTTAGAGCTTTACAGGTCGAGGCAGATGAGATGTTGGCTAGAGAATTGCAACAACAGTTATACAATGAGGAACTGACACCTGTCCTTGAAGTTAACGAGGTTTTTTCTTTTTGTTTTTGTTTTTATACTTAGAGTAAATTATAATTTGGTTCTTATTTTGATGTTTCATAACGATTTTGGTCCCTAAATTGTCAATTCTAACTGTTAAGCTGTTAACTTTTAAAAAATGACCATTTTACCCTCAAAACCAAAACTGAAAAAAAATATACCATGTTTTTAAACTACCTTTTCTTCTATGTCCAACGGGATTTGAGTGTTGTTGTTTATTTTTTATTGACAAAATCGGTGGACCAAGGACAAAATGATCATTTTAATTGTAACCTAAACTAAAAAAAAACTAAATACTTCTAAAGATATGATTTAGAAAATAATTCAATAAAAAAAAAGTAAGAAAAATACAGTGGTATACTATTTATTTTAGTTTTTGTCCAAGGGCAAAACAGTCATTTAAAAAATTAACAGCTAATAGTTAGATTTAACGATTCATTGACCAAAATTGTCATATGAAACTTTAAAATCAGAACCAAAATTGCTAACCGATACTTATTGGAACCAAAACCGAAATAAATACTAAACCGAGGGACCAAATCTGTAATTTACTCATATAACTATGAACAAAAAATGACTTATGTTATATACTTATATAGTTATACTTATATGCCTACCTTTTATTTACTTACAATATTACACATGCCTTGCCTATTATCACAGATGGATTCAAATCTTCCATTTGCAATGCCAGCTCAGCAGGACAACAGTACACGCCAGGCTGGAGGTCGCCGTCCATATCGCCGTGTATGTCATCATCCAACGAGAAATTATATTTGGATTCGATCTTTTCATAATTAATGTTCCAATATCACTTTTATGCTTAACTTTTTTTTTCAAAAAAACATTATTTATTTATTTTTTTTTTTTTTATGCAGCAAGCTCCATCATCATTAAATGCACGACAACCAAATACTTCACGCCCCTCTTCAATTCAAAGACGCCTTCAACCTCAAGCTCGTGCCTCCTCAAGAATGTCTCAATTGAGAACTCGTTTCCAAACAATTAACAGAAGAAACTCAATATTTCCTCCAAATATGGATGTCGACGTGGTATTAATTTTTTTTTTAAAAATCTTTTTATTTATGTGTTTTCATTTCGATAATGGTGTGATTGACTTAAAAGAAGTTGAATATGTGTAATGTGGTGAATACAGAGAATGCAAATACTTGAAATGTTAGAGGCGGATGGTGATAGGAGAAGGCGTAATGATGTGTCACGAATTAGGCGGGAATTCAATGAGTAAGAAAGTTGACTTGATTTTATTCTTTCAATGCTTTATTCTATAATATATTATGTTGTTATTATTATTATTATTTTACATTTGAGGTGTTTGTGATTTTTAGGGATGATTATGAAATGTTATTGGCTCTTGATGATGATAATCATAGACATGGAGGTGCAACTCCTGCACAAATTAATAACTTACCAGAGTCAACTGTTCAGGTAATTTACAATTTGTGGTTATTTTATTTTTATTTATTTATTAGTAATAAATAAGGAAATACTATTTTTGTTTGCAGGCTGAAAATCTTCAAGAATGCTCAATTTGTCTTGAGACTCCTGCAATTGGTGAAACCATTCGTCATCTTCCTTGCCTTCATAGATTTCACAAAGAGGTAAAAACACTTTTATGATTAACCCAAAAAATAATTAAGGGCAAATTTTAAAAAAAGGTAGGACTTAATGGGGATAGCCTTACTTTCCTTAACTTTCTCCATTAAGTTGTTCTAACAAAAAAAGAATAAATGACTATAAATTAATTGGAAATTCTTCAAAGAAGACAAATCTTTTACTCATAAACCATTGCTCTTTGTGTGTGTGTGTGTGTTACAGTGTATCGATCAATGGCTGAGAAGGAAAACATCATGCCCTATCTGCAAATCATCGATTGCATAATTTGTTGGGATTTTTTAATCAAAAGTCAAAGCCAAATATGCTAATAGTCTCATTTCAGAATCCCAAGGTAAACTCAACTTGGTGTTTGTGAGTTATGAGAGGAAAATTAGTTTATATAGTTAGTGTTGGTTTAGTAAAAAAAAAAAAAAAACCATGGTATGGGAATGGCATCATAGAATTAAGCTTTTGAAAATTTAAAGTGTATTTTATTCTATCTTCATTAATTTGTTTTTTATAAGCAGATGTATGTGCAATGGTATTTGTAATTATATCTATGATTTCATTACAAATTTGTAATGTTGTTTGTTAATAAAATATGTATAAACGCCACAGAAGGGGGTGGTTAGATTTAGCGTTTGGGTAAAGTTATTATGATTATGATTTTGATTATTTGATATTTATATCCATACAATCAATTTGAGTAGCTATAACAAAAACAAACACAAGAAATAATGAATTACTTGTCGTTTTAAACTTAAATTTATTTATTCTGTTCTTAACAGCTAACTTACACCGATCTAATCTATTTCTAAATTTACACATTTTGGGAGAGAACTTTTTTAAGATTCATAATCATGTGGCATGTAAATCGTTTTGCTATGGTTTGTTTAAATATTATTTTTATAAGTTTGAAGAAATCAATTATATATATATATATATATATATATATATATATATACACACACACACACTAGCCGTTACCTGCGCAATGCGACGGACGGCGAATAGTTTCTAGTTTTCTTACGGCTATCAAATCAAACCATAAAAGTCATTAAGTATTAATCATGTTACAAAATATTGATAATTATTTACTTTTTACGATTCTTGAATCAAAAAATATATATTTTTTAAACATGATGTTTAAATCTGCATTTTAGATATATCAAAACATTTCAGGTTTATTTTAAGTTATAAACAAAAATGACAAAATTCAAACTATTTAGCTTATAAACAACTATCTATTTTAGATCTTTAAAGGTAAACTATCGATTTCATTATCTATTATTGTTTGTCTTCAAAATTAGTAAGAACTTGGTCCTGAGATCTCAAAGCATCACAACCACATATAATTAGCAGAGTAACTTAAAATTTGTAATAAGCCACTCAAATCATTAAAATCAAAATTATTAGTCTCCAAAAAACACTAATTGCGTGTATTTATATCCAGTCAACATCATCATCCAATTAAGACATCAACCTTAGGGGTAATATCGTCTAAACCATGACAAATTTATATATCTCAATCCATTTGAGCAATATCCAAACAACAGTAGACTTATTTAATGACCTTAAACTCGAAACCATCGGCAAAATCGTCCAATTTAGCTTAAATTGCCAAATCCATCCAAACTCTTAACCTGGTATGCTTTATACATTTCACATTCTTTAATCCAACCTGTCTTCCTTTTTTTTTTTTTTTTTTTCATATGCATACTTGTTTAAATTTTCTTTCCATTGGAATTCTTGACATTTTCTCTTCCATGTCATCTAGTACTATTTAGCTCCCATTTAGTTATCATGAATTCCCTTATTTTTTTGTATTGTATGCATAAAAAGCTATCCATCAAAAAGATTTGGTATCAATTGGTTTAGTTATCTCAATTGGTTGTTGCTGGAAAAGTTGAAAAGCACATTGTCCTTAAATTATAAACTGAAAATAAAGTATCTAGTGTTATACTTTCAGTCTTGCCAGTGCTGCTCTTACATATTAACTACAACAAATGGGAACTAAATATATTTACCATGTGATGTGTCCATGCATATTAAATCAATTAGTTATTTATTTATTTATTTATTTTTGGCGAATAAGCTACAAAAACAATAAACTTGGGACAAAAAACATGGATGAAAAAGGCTAAAAAAATATCTTATAAGAAAATACAATATACAAGATGACTTGTTTATAAATTTTGATGAGAACACTGTGGCTACTCCTGACGTCCAAGGTGGAGGAATTGATAGAGAAAACATACAAGATATAGAATGGGGTCCAGAAGTCGTTCAATATATGTGTGTTTTGCGTGATTAGATTGTAAATCAACTACTTTCACCTAATTTACATTAAATTATTATGTTATTTTAAATTTCATTATGTTTTTATAAGAATATTAAATGATTATGTTTAATTTACATTTTGTATGACAATTTTTATTTGGATTTTTAAATGATTTGGTGTAATTTACATTTTGTATGATAATATGTATGTTTTTATAATTATTCAACATCTTCATCCATCACTATATAGAGCAGCAGAGTAAAATGATCATTTTTCATCGGTCAACATATTTAGTCAGATTACAATCAAACAACATGGTTTCTTACTCAATCATGATTTCTTACCTAGATAAATCTTTCCTAATCAACACTTTCTCAGTCAACAACTATCAAACGGGGCATCATGTCTCTATTTTCGTCGAGTCTTCGTTTTTCGGAGAAAGTGTTAGTGTATCCCATATTGGTGTGGCACCATTCTATATAGGATCTCCTTTTTTCCACTAGGTTTTTTTGGATTGATAATTTGTTTACAAATAAATGTTTTCTTATAATTCTCATATTATAACCCACTGTTGTAAAAATCCCGACTAGGTCCCGATTAATCTCCGATTAATCCCTAGGCGCTACTCGACCGATTAGAGGGCGTCTAGCGATTAATCCCTACATACATAATGAGTGAAACACTATAATACAATAAAATTTTATAATTTTGAAGTAGTTTTATTTCAATGGACACTATTTGAGGTATGATTAGTGATGTATTAATCATATTAACCAATTTTGTTATTATATTAATGGTATTTACGAACTTTGTATGATATTACTCATATTTAATTTTTTAAAATTCAACAAATTACCAGTTAATGGTCCCCGATTAATCCCCCGATAAATCTCCGCCTAACCGATTAATCCCTTGACCCCGGTCCACCGACTAGTTAACGTCGAGCGTTTTTTACAACCTTGTTATAACCACATCTTATGTCACTGAATCAGTGTCTAGCTTTATGTATATGGATTATGTGTGTTTTTGATGATCCAATAGCACCAAGGAAACACAAAAAGGCCGTTAGAATCACATAGACTTTTCGTCCTATGAGTGGCATACAACTATAAGGTCGTAAGTGCTCTAAAAGGGTTATTTGTAAGGGAGATTAAAGAGCATATATGTGAGAAATTAGAGATAAGTTATGAAAAAAAGTACATTGCAGCACAATGCAAGAATCGGTACTTTTTTTTATGCAATTCCAAAAATATTTCAAGCAAACAGAATTAGGGGTGTGCAAAAAAACCGCAAAACCGAAAAACCGAGCCGAACCAGTCGATCCGAAACAGAAAAAACCGAAACCGAAACTTAAAAAAACCGAAACCGAAAAAACCGGATATCAATGGATCGGTTTTGGTTTTGATATCTAGCTATCCGTGGATAACCGAACCGAACCGTTTGATATATATATATATATATATATATATATATATATATATATATATATATATATATATATATATATATATATATATATATATATATATATATATCATTGGTAAAGAATAACAAAGAAAATATCATTTAACATCACTGGATTGAAGGCCACCACTAATAGTTAAAAATGATTAAATAAAATTAACATCGTTTTTACTCCTTGGACAAATGAATTTGAACAGAATGATATCTAACCATAATATAATGATTAGTGGTTAGTTGGCCATCAAATACTATGAAGTTAACTCAATGGATTAATTCATTCGAGATTTTCATTATCAAATGAAAGTTACAGTGACTTTAACTACCATGCGCTTGAAACCAAATTTTTTAAAAATTGAAAATGTCGTAATTAATAATTGAATGTTGGAAAATTAATTGTATGGATTGATATCAAAGAACAGGATATTCGAAAAATTAAGGTGAATTAATATGAATCAAAACTATATTTAGCGGGTACCCGTGAACCAAACCGTGGTTACCCGCGTTTATACGGTTCGGTTCGGTTCGGATTTTTTGCAATTCGGTTCAGTTTTGGTTAGTGCATATGAGGTACCCGCCCCGTATTGTTGGTTCAAAATTTTATTACTATCCGAACCGAACCGCCCCGTTAACACCCCTAAACAGAATCTTGTTGTGCCAATAATACTTACATCTTGACTTGCCACAGTGAGAACCAAGTGTCTTGATCTATCTACAATATTTCATACTTCATTGAGACCATTGTCGATTGAAAGCCTTTTTCAAGAAAGTTGACTAAGAACCTTTGCAGGTTTATGAAAGTCGACTAAAACCTTTACGGGTTCAAGGAATTATACTATTTAATAACACAATGCTATAGGATATGTAGAGGTAAATAAAGAGCAAATAAGCACAAATGATTTTAGGTTGAAAGCCTTGCGGGAAAAACCACAAGGTACATAACTTAGTATTATAAAATCGAAACTATCTTCTCCATTGATTGTTAGCTTCACATAAAATAGACAAACTAATGGCTTATTTACAAGCTAGTTACTATAGTCATAATATAAACTCACTATAAATACCAAATAATAAGGTAATTTATCATATTCTAATAAATACAAATATGAAACAATATCATAACAACTCTAAAAGGAAAATTTGGATCATGCATCAATAGTTTGAGGCAAAGCCACCTGGACATCATATTTGATTCAGACAACATGTCATTTTGTGAATAATCTACAAATAACCTAACAACCTATTTGCTTTGAAGTGCTACTTGATTTTTTCTATATGTTATTTAGAAATTAAGTTGGAAAAATAAAATATTTTGATATTTTAGTAGTTATATACAAAGCTTTATTATATATTTCTTATAAGCATGTATGTGGTCTTTTTTTGTTAATATCCTTTTAAATACTTTGAATTGAAATCATACAATTAAAAAATAATTAAGTAATCAGTGTCTTAAATTAGAAGTTCTTTTTGAAAACGTTTATAGATTCAAATCTAAAACTATTTCATTTTAAAAGTTTTAATACTTCTAAACATTAAAAATATGTGAAGTTACGAAAAGCAACTTGTGATTGCATGACCTTTTTCAAATTTCTTAAAGATCCGTAAAATTATAAAAGAAAATATTTTTTGTACATATAATTGATTAATAATTTGTTAAAAGCTATAATCCATAATTTCCATAACTATTTACTATTCTAAATATATATTTTTTAAACTTTGGTTTTGATGTTAAAAAACTAATATTGTTGTTTTATCATTTTGTAATAATAAGGGTGTGTTTGGTTTTGAGAAAATTTTCTAGTTTTCTATGAAAATTTTCAAATAAAAATGAAAATGTTGAAAACGCAAGTAAATGATTTTTTTCCTTCTGTTTTTCAAGTTGTATGTAAATTATAAAAATGATTTTTAATGTTCTCCAAAGTTTTTTAAATTTCTAAAACAGGAAAATGAAAACTCCAGCGGTTAACGAAACACATTTTCTAAAATTTTCATTGAAAAGTAAAAATGAAAACTCAGTTCTATTTTCTGAAAACGTTTTCTAAATAAATAAAAACAATTTTCCACAACCAAACAAACTTTAAGTGTTGTTATACCAACAATGATTATCATAAATTGATTATTTAGTATTTAGCAATAAAAATTTGTGCAATATTGATCAACATTTATAGTCGACTGCTTTACATCAATGTTTTAAAAATCAGATTTTTACAACCGATCTGGTAACTGGTTCCGGTTCAACCGATTCTACCACCGCCTCAACCCAATTTCTGAAATTTACATAACTTCCGTACCAAACAAAATTATATAATTTAAGCACCAAAAAGTGGCATACCATTTAACAGAGCCACAACACTTATGCTCCTGATTTTTTTTTAATCAAAAATCTATGAATTCTGACATTTTGACACTCTACAAAGTTGTTCAATATAAATATTAGAAATCAAGTAAAATATTATACGATTATCTCATATTCAAAGGGTTTTCATAGTCATTTGAATTGTAATTTTTTTTTTACTATGAACTAGTTATCAAAAAAAAAAAATATAATAATAAGAGAAGTCTAAATAGATATGAAAATATCATCGAATTTCTATTACACCAGTTCAACATGAATTTTATAAGAATCGTCGGATTTATTCCAGAAATAAACATAAAACCGATGTGGTTAGAGATGTCAAAAACTTCTGTGGAACCCTGATTCCGTACGAGATTATTTTTTTATATAATTCGGAGGCGTGAGTGAGATTAAACCCCGTTTTATTTTCAGGACCAATGGTGGGAGTGGGTATTTCCTTCCCGTACTCCCGCGTGGGTTCCGTTTGTATATATATATATATATATATATATATATATATATAATACATTATCTAATTTTAAGGTTTCTTGATTTTCTTCCAGTTTACATCGTATGACGATACAATAGTGAATTTGTCATATATTTTTAGATATTTTGTATTTATTTGCAATGTTGGATTTGTCGTATTTTTTATTTGTAAGTTTGTTGGATTTATCGTTTTGTAATGTTGAATATTTAATTTTTTAGTTGTTAAAAAAAACTAGATTTTAAGCTTTAAAGTTATGAAAAATAGTTTTTTTAACCCAAAATATAACAATTATTTTTAGCAAAAAAAAATCAATTTTAAGTCTATAAAACGGGGGAATGGGTGGGATCATGGACGACAAAGGTATTCGGGGGCGGTATCGGGGCTATGTAAATGAGAAATTCAGGGGCAGGGGCAATAACTGATTTCGGTGGCGGGGACACAGGCAACTATTTCCGCTAACATTTGGTCCCGTTGACATCCCTAGATCGGTTCATTTCTCGATTTTTTATCTAATTGATTAGATTAAAACCGAATTTTGAAACATTATTTTGTATTGAATATATTTTTCAAATTTAGAAAGATCAAAATAAAGAATGTATCCGCCCCTAGTTCCACGTTCTAGGTTTTAGATACAGCCCAAACTCCGAATTTTGTTTTAGAGTGTTTTCGCCTACCAAATCGCACTTTCTTCGCAATTTTGCATTCCACAAACCCTAAATCGTTTCCGCTCCTCTACACCTTCGCCAATCCAGAAATCAGAATACCTGCCCATGGAACCAGAACAGCAGCCATCACAAGAGACCAGCAAAAAAGCGGCAAAAAAGGAGGCTGCGAAAGCAGAAAAGCTCCGCCGCCGTCAGGAAGCCGCCGCCGCATCCGCCGCCGCATCTGGCGTTGCTGGCGTGTCCATCGACGCTACTGACCCTCTCGCCGCCAACTATGGTGACATTCCTATTGAAGATCTTCAGTCAAAGGCTATCTCCGGTCGTGTGTGGACCACCGTTAGCGCTCTCACCGAGGAACTCAAAGACCGCACTGTGCTAATAAGGGGGCGAGCTCAGGCGATTCGCGCTGTAGGGAAGAAGATGGCGTTTTTTACTGTAAGAGAGAAGGGATATACGGTGCAGTGTGTGTTGACGGTGGCTCCTGACATTGTTAGCGCTCAGATGGTTAAGTATGCAACTGCGATTAGCAAAGAATCCTTCGTTGACATCGAAGGAGTTGTAACAGTTCCCCCAGAAGCCATCAAAGGTGCCTCTCAGCAGGTAAAGTACACTATTTTTTTTGCCTAATTACTCCTCTTAACTTTTGCATCAACATCTACACGCTTTCTGCAATCTCTCGTTTTAGAAGTCAGTTAGAATCAGACTGTTTTTGCAATTAGTTGATGCACAGGCTGATTTCATAGTATTTATAATTTGTAGGTTGAAGTTCAAGTTAGGAAGATTCATTGCGTAAACAGGGCTGCTGCTATTCTTCCTATAAATGTTGAAGATGCTGCCAGAAGTGAAGTTGAAATCGAGAAGGCTTTGGAGGTAACATATGAAGAATGTAAACTTAATCTGCCTTTTCTTAGACTCAGTATATGGAACTGCTGAAGCAGCTGCCATTAATGAACTTATATCCTATTTGTACACTAAAATGGTCACTTCAATTATGCAGGCTGGAGAACAACTTGTTCGAGTTAATCAGGACACTCGTTTGAACTACAGAATTTTGGACTTGCGAACTCCAGCAAATCAAGCAATTTATCGCGTGGAGTGCCAAGTGGCAAATGTATGACATCATAGATATGTGTTTGTTTTTGTGTTTGTGTGTGTGTTTAACTATACTGATTTTGAAATAATTTTGTGCAGTTGTTTAGGCAGTATCTATTGAATGAAGATTTTATAGAGATCAACACTCCAAAGTTAATTGCAGGAAGTAGTGAAGGTGGTGCAGCTGTTTTTAAACTGGATTACAAGAAACAGCCAGCATGTCTTGCACAATCACCTCAGCTTCACAAACAGATGGCAATTTGTGGTGATCTTGGACGTGTCTTCATTGTGGGTCCTGTTTTTAGAGCTGAAGACTCTTATACCCATAGACATTTGTGTGAATTCACAGGTCTTGATATTGAAATGGAGATTAAAGAGCATTATTCTGAGGTATGATTTGTAAACAACGTATATCAAGAACACATTTTACTGATATTAAAGTATTTGGAAAGTTGATTTTGAATTTTTTTTAATTGATTTTTGTAGGTGATGGATGTTGTGGATCGTCTTTTTGTTAATATGTTTGACAAATTGAATGAAAGATGCAAGAAAGAGCTAGAAGCTATTGGGAAGCAGTACCCCTTCACGCCTTTGAAAGTAATTCAGATCCTCTTTTTCTTTCATTTGTGTAATAGCAATGTATTTGGTTCATGGATTTTGGTGGAATTCGATGGAACTGGAATCCAGGATTCCATTCTGGGGTGTGTTTGGTTGCTAAATGGATTAAAGTCATTTTTATCTGATTCCCTAATGTTCCATTTTAGATGGAATTCGATTATTAGAACATCATAATACAATAGGTATGTATAGATAGTAATATATAAAAGTAACAAATTTAGGAATTATTCAATTTCATCAGGGCAAATTACAAAAAAAAACCATTATATTTTGTGCAGGGTTGCGGTTTAATCATCAATACTTTAAATTTTCAGTTAAACCATTAAAAGTTGGATACTATTTTTTCAAATTAACCATTTTGACTTCAAGTTATACCGGTGATTTTCCAATTTCACTATTTTGACATCAGGTCAAAATGGTTAAATTGAAAAAAAGTCAAACTTAAATGGTTTGATTAGAAAAAATAAAGTATAAGTGGTTGAACACTAAAATTGTTCAAACAATAATGGTTATTCTGTGATTTGCTCTTTTGTATATTGAATTTCATTACATTTCCAGCCATTTAAACATCGACAGATTCCGATTCTCCATTTTGGTTTGTGGAATGTTTTAAAAGGAATTTGAATCTCTATAAGGAATTGGAATGTTAAGGAATTTATTTGAATTTGAACCAGTTCAAATCTATATGGTGAATGGATGGAAAAAATGAGATAGAATTTGGAATGTCAATAACGATAAATCACAAATGACAGAATTACCCTTTGTTTTGGTTTATATAAATGACAGAATTATTGTTGAACATAAACATAAAACCTTTATATATAAAATCTTATTGGAAAAATAATCTAAATGAGGTATTAATAATGTAGTAATGGAAATTATGTGTCTTGTGGTTTAATCAAATAAGTTTACAAGGATATTTATGTCTTTTAGTAGGAAAGTTTAATGGAATTTAAATTATTTCCACCCCCTTAGAAATGTTAGAATCAATCAAATACAAATTTTGAAAGAATATAATTTCATTCTTTTGACAACCAAACACATCAGACATCACAAAATGGAATGGCACATTCAATTCTCTTAAATTCCTTAGAATTTGTGATCCAAACATACCCTTAGATTCTATTCCTCTAAAACACATTTTGTTAATCAAATGTCCCCAAACGTATTTATGTTTCTTTATTTATTTATGTACAATATGTTAATTTCTCAATGTTGGTTGTTATTAAACATGCAGTACTTGCGTAATACATTGCGGCTTACATTTGAAGAAGGGATTCAAATGTTAAAGGTTAGTAAAAAATAAAACATTTGTTTGTTTTGTGTTTATGTTTTTTTTGTTTTTTTTAATATTTTAAAATATGCATGAATAGGAAGCTGGCGTTGAGGTGGATCCACTTGGGGACCTTAACACAGAATCAGAAAGAACATTGGGAAAACTTGTGTTAGAAAAGTATGTTGAAATTCTCAAACTAGTGACACACCCTATACTTTTTGTCTTCCAATTTTGCCCTTGAAGAAGTTTTTCTTACTTTTATCATTGTAGGTATGGAACTGAATTCTATATACTACACCGCTACCCTCTTGCAGTTCGACCTTTCTATACAATGCCTTGTCCCGACAATGCGTTGTATAGCAACTCATTTGATGTTTTCATCAGAGGTAATGAACAAGTAGCCCTAAAAATCTTTCAGCTTTTAAGGGTAAGTATGTAAATTCGGTGCTGAAGTTTCATATGTTTTTTTTTGTCCAGGGGAGGAAATTATTTCAGGAGCTCAACGTGTGCACATACCTGAGCTTCTAGAGGCACGTGCAACAGCATGTGGCATAGATGTCAAAACCATATCATCCTACATCGATTCTTTTAGGTATATGTTCTTTGTTTATATGGCATCCTACTATTTCTTTGAAAATTTACTGAATTGCATATTTTAGTTTTATTTATTATTGGCATTTTTTACTTTGAAAAGTTCTATGCCAATTATAGCATTCAAAAGTTCTATTGAAAATTGATTTAGATGACTATTTTTGGCATTTATTGAACAAGTTTCTGAAAGTATGTTGCAGTTTCAATAATCCGCAAAAAAAAAAAAACAAACTTATTTTGAGAGTCAAGAGAATTGAGTTTATTCTTATTAAGTCGTAACTTTTTACAAATTTACCCTTGTGATATGCTGTTTATAATAATAGCTAATATTTTGTGGCATTTGTTGAAGGTATGGTGCGCCACCACATGGTGGGATTGGAGTTGGATTGGAACGTGTTGTGATGCTCTTCTGTGGCCTTGACAACATACGCAAAGTGTCACTTTTCCCACGTGACCCTCGAAGGCTAGAACCGTAATTTTACGTTTTGCAACTTGGGTTTTTGCCTTTTTGGTATGTCAAACGAAATCAGTTATATTTTTTTGAAAGTATTGTTGCAATTTATTGCTTCAGATGGCTGTGAGGGCTAAGGAAAACCTTTTTTAGTTGTCATATACTTTTAAAACCGAATTTATAATGGTGGAACATGAACCTGTTGTTTTAGTTGTAAATCTTACTTGAACTCCAATTGGAATCTCATGACTTTTGTATGCTAACAAAAGTTTAAAATGCTACAAGGTCTTCTAAGTATATATGTAAGCGTTAAACTAAGTGATTAACAAAATCTAAAGGCTAACATAATCCAACAATATGTAAAACTGCAAATGATGACACATATAATGATAGTGCATTGACACAGTTATGGTGATGCCTAATTTCAACTGTCACCACGGTGGAGTATTTTAATTTTCAAAGTGAACCAAAACCTGTTATTAGAGTTGACTTTTTTGTGATTTCGTTTGGCTTGACAATTGTTGTGGACCAATTCATGGATCTTATGAATTGGATTTGTAAACCTTGTTGTAACTGTTTTGTGATCATATCTTGATCTATTCAAAGAACGAGAAGGAGCACAATTACCAAATCCCTGCCCCCATTTGCATCCCCATCGGGTATTTTTCCCCATATGTTTAGTAAGTTCAAGTTTATTTTTTTAAATTGAGCTCTAAAACAAATATATTTTGAGAAGCAAAACTTTCAAAAAAAAAAAAAATGGACGGCCTTGGTCGAGAAAACCAAACCTAAATTTCAATTGCGTCGTTATAAAAAAGAAAAGATTTTTATTTAAGATAAAGTAGAGTGATATTACCTCTATTTTGGACGGAAAATCAAATTATATGTACCATGGGGATAAAGTATCAACATAAAAGTTTAGAAGCAAAACTTTAAAAAAAAAATGGATTTTGAGAAGCAAAACTTTCAAAAAAAAGAAAAAAAGAAAAATTGACGTCCCTCGTCGAGAAAACCAACCTTAAACTTCAATTGCATCCTTGTAAAAAAGAAAATATTTTTATTTAAGACAAACAAGAGTGATATTACCTCTATTTTGGATAGGAAATCAAATTATATATACCTTTATTTTGGATAGGAAATCAAATTATATATACCACACGTGGTAAACATGAAAGTTTAGAAAATAAAGAGGTGAAAATAATATTTTATAAAGGTTAAAGTGAGAGTCAAAATCATGAAGTCATAAATAGAGGATGGGTACGATCACGCCTTTGCCTTCCCCCAATCATCTAAAGTACTGAAACTATTGGAACCTAAAAAATGAACCTCTAGGAATCACAAGTAATGAAGATCCGAAGTCACCAGTGTCTGAGATTGCGTGAAGTCCAAAATGTAGATAATGTACGAGATGTTACAAACTTATAAACATAAAATATAAAAAAATTGCATAAATGATCCTAATGATTTACCCATGATCGCAAACTCTGTATTTACTACCTTAAACAAATTACACCCACGCTAACTAATGAAAACTAAAGGTGTTAGCAAAAATGACCATTCATTCAAGTTTTGAAAACCACAAGGACAATATTCATCAAAATAATAATAATAAGGATTGAGTTTGTGATTTTTGATAAATCATAGAGACCATTTATATAATTTTGTCTAATAACACCAACAATAATAATAATAATAATAATAATCTAATACTACTGCTAGTACTAATAAAATACAATAAAATGTAAAAAGCAAATATTTAAAGGGTAATAATTAGCATTGGCCAAAGTGCTTAATTTTTTTGCCATGATAGAGTTAATTGATAATATTAAATTTCATGATTCTAAGATTCTTAAGTGTGGAATTTGATTAATAATGTTAAATTTTCGGTGAAAGATACACGTGAAGTAATTGATGATATAGACACATATTGTTACCTCATGGTACATGTGAAATTAGATGTAATAGATTGGTGCCGATCAAATTGAATATTTTTAGTTGGAGAGCTATTCAGTCTATTCTTTATCGCCTTCGTACTAAAGATAACTTAATTTCTAGAGGTATTGATGTTTCCGATTCTCACTATCCTATTTGCATGGATCAAGTGGAGAGTATCAATCATCTTTTTCTCGAGTGTATGCTTGCAAAAGATTTAATTCAAAAACTCAATTTGTGGTGCGATCTAGATTTATCCTCGTTAAATTCAGTGGATGTGCTATATTTGTTCTTGGAGGCTTTTCATTTAAATATGAATAGGAAGACGATCTTGGAAGCTATTAACTACATGAATTGGTGGTTCATATGTAATTTCAGAAATAAATGTGTTTTTGATCGATCGAGGCCTAGAAAAGATAAATATTTTTCCTTTTTCTTTTAATTGGATGGTGCATCAGAAGCATAAAGTTTTTATTCCGTGCATTTTAAACATTATAATGTAATTGTTTCATTTCGTCTTTAGCTTCTTGCTAAGACTTTTTTTGCTTTTGTATAAAATTCAACCCATCAAAATAAAAAGGTAAAAAAAAAAAAAAAAGAAGAGAAAAACAATAAAATACAATGAAAAACAACAAACATTACCATCAACGAAAATACAATAACAAATAGGTGCAGATCCACTCTTTTAATATTTATCTTTTACTTCAACTCTTCTAAAACAAAAGGTTGAATATAATGGTTTACTTTAAAATTTAAATCGTGACTATTTTCCTTTTTAATATATATATATATATATATATATATATATATATATATATATATATATATATATATATATATATATATATATATATATATATATATATATATTTCCATATTATATAATATATACAATTGTTATCTTGTAATATATAAAACATAAATGTTAACATTTTTTTTTTTAATTTTGAAAAACAAGTTCATAGGCAAGAACTTCGTCACACTCTATTTATAAGCAAATATTGGTAAGAATGACAAATGATTATGTGGTGCATGAGTCACCAAATTTTGATATACAAAAACATCATCACACCTTTCAGCAGAGTGGTATCGTGTGTCCTTGCAAATTTGAAGAGTGGGTGTTTGAAATCCACCACTTCATTGCTGTTTAATTTCGCAAATGAATTTTTCAAAACCTAATGTCTTTTAGAAAATTTTTGCAATTATTTTACTAATAATCAACTATCTTATTATTATTATTATTATTATTATTATTATTATTATTATTTACTTTTCTGTACAATATCTTTATATTTGTTATAACATTTTCCTTGCTGATTTTTACATGTCTAGCTAGTGATATCATGTAATCTTGCTAGTTTTTTATTTATTTATTTTTTTTTTTTTATTTTATTTTTTTTTTTTTTATTTTTTATGTTTATATATTTTTTATTTTTTTCTTACTATTTCTTTTCTTATTTGTATTTCTACAACTAATTATATGTTGTAATATCATGGAAACAATCTAGTTGTAATATTGATCGATACAAAGGTGGTTCAGAATGTCCATACAAAGTTGGGTTGACATATAATTAATGTATCATAATTTTTTCCAATCATATAATAGATTTTTGGAAACAAATCTTTATAACTTGAATTATATAATTAAAATCATACCATTTTAGATCCTAACATTTTGAAACATATAATTTGGATCATAACACCTCAGATCATTAAATTTTGGACCATATCGTTTTGAATCTTACACCATAATTTTGAAAACATTTTTTTATAACTTTAATCATATTATTGAAATCATATCATTTCAGATCATAACATTTTTAAACATATAATTTTAAATCATATAAGTTATTTTTAATCATATCAGTTTTGAATCATCCGATTTTGAATAATAGTTTTTGGATCATATATTTTGAATAATATAATTTTAATGAAGTTAAAACTTTCACATAATTTATTATTCATAAACAAGTATTGAAATCATATCTTTTTGGATCATAACATTTTTAAACATATAATCTTAAATCATATCTATTATTTTTAATCATATCAGTTTTGAATCATCCGATTTTGAATCATATCTTTTGGATCATATGTTTTGAATAATATACTTGTAATACTAAAATTGTAGCTTAAGCTTTATAACATAAGTACCTAACCTACAAAGAAACAATTTAGTTTTTTAGATAATTCATAATAGTTTATTTGGTTATAAACATATGGTATTTCTTATACCTTTTCAACAAAAATATATACCAATACGACATGTCTTCTAAAATCAAATACATAAACACAATATTTATTTTATATATATATATATATATATATATATATATATATATATATATCATTGTTTTTATATATTTATAAAACTAAACTTATATCTTTTTTCATACTCAATTAAATCTATAGTTATATTTATATCTATTATCATAATATACTTGTGGTATCAATGTAAAATGAGAAATTAAATATACTTCCACATTTTCGTCATATTTTTCTTCCTATCTATTTAAGACGATGATAAATGTACAAATTTAACATCCTAATCAAATTTAAATTAAATTTAATGACACTTATCACAATCTAAAATAAGTAGGAGGATAGTTGGAAAAAAAGTAGGAATACATTTAATTTTTCATGTAAAATTTTAAAGGCAAAAAACAAACTTTAATCCAAGTAAACCCCAAACTTTAAACGCAAGAAAACTATAGGTATAGGAGGAGGCTGAGATATGTCCGTTTTTTTATAGGAAAGAAAATATAAAAAATGATGTTCATTATTATTATTATTATTATTATAAATTTTTTTGAGAAAGAAATGGAAAGAAAAAATCTTTTTCATAGCTTTCCTCCCAAAATGGAGAGACTTGGGGAGAAATTTACTGATTACTAATATTACTAATAATTATATTTATTTACCCTTACAACATTATATACACCATCACGTATACGTGTCTTCTACGCATCATCTTCAACGACAATACTCTACTGCTCTGCTTTGGTGGTCGACGTAACTTTCATCTTCAGAAGAGACAGTGAGTTCCCTATCTTCTTCTCTGTATTAATTATGTAGGACTAAACTTTGTAACCTATGATTTTATAATTTTTCTTGTGCATTTGTAAAACTCCAAGACACACATGAATTCTATATGTAATTCCATTTGAGTTTGCTATATCTATAAAAAATATGTTCGTGATCTTAATCGTTTTTATGAACTCAGAGATAATTATTACTCTAATGTCACAATATGGTGATGTTAACTACTAATTCTATATATATTCATATTCTGAGGTTCTCTTCTAGTTGAATTCATTAATTACTAGATTCGTTGGGATCGAAGCATCAAAATTATGGTTCCAGAATTGCTTCGATCGATTCAAATACTTCTTGTTTGTTCATATCTGTTCATTGAAAAAAAAGGTAAATAAATTGTGTATTAGATAGCACCAAGTGTTAAAGGTATCACATCCTTTTTTATTTTGACTTATTAATGGGTTAATCACTTAATCTGTAATGTGGGGTTGTCAAAAAAAACAACTTGGCTTAATGAGTTAAGAGATGTTTGCAGCTATTCTTATTTCACCTCGTCTTCTCTTATGTTCTTATTGTTGAACATTGCGAGATTTTATTTTTTGGATTCCAAGGATTAAATTGTCATTTTATATTTTTATTCAGCGTAGAAAGGAAAAATAGTAACATACCTTATGTATATGTTAACGAAAACTATGAATTTGTGTAGTTATTTGGGAAGTTTCTGGATAAGAAAGGTTTTAGACAGACCCCAGCTTCACAAACAGATGGCAATTTGTGGTGATCTTGGACGTGTTTTTATTGTGGGTCCCGTTTTTAGAGCTGAGGATTCTAATACCCATAGACACCTGTGTGAATTCACAGGCCTTGATTTCGAAATGGAGATAAAAGAGCATTATTCTGAGGTATGATTTCTGAACGATGTAGTGGATTTACAGTGTATGCAAAGTAAACATTTCGAATTTTTAATGGAGTTTTTTTAGGTGATGGATATCGTGGACTATGTTTTTGTTAATATGTTTAACAAGTTGAATGAAAGATGCCAGGAAGATCTAGAAGCTATTAAGAAGCAATATCCTTTCACGCCTTTAAAGTAATTCAAATTCCTTCATTTTTCCTTTATATTGTAACATATTTGGGTGGTGTTTGTTACGACAGAATCAGAGAAGGAACAGAAACAATTCATTTCCATTGGAATGAAAAAAAAAGTTGTTTATTATATCGTATGGAATGGAATTTACCATTTCGGGAGAAATTTGATTTCTTCCATTTTGCTAACTTTCTTTCCTTTGGTAATGGGTGTCTTTTTCCATTAAAATAAGTCATTTGTTTATAAAATTCTCATTAATATAAATATTATTTGATTCCTTTCATTTTGATAACTTTCATTCCTTAAACAGAAATTTTAAATCACAAGAATCTTTTTAAGCATTTCATGATTTCAATTTGATTATGATTTTGTATATTAAAAACAACAACAAAATGCTTTTTTATTTAATCTTATATGGGTTTTAATGACTTTTTATTATTTTTAATTGTTTAGTTTTGTAAATCATAAATTCCATAAGTATAATAACAACATTAGGAAAACTGGTTTTGGAAAAGTACGTTGAAATTCTCAAACTATTAACATACCCGATATTTTTTTTTTTCCAATTTTGCCCCTGAAGAGGTTTTTCTTACTCTTATCTTTGTAGGTATGGAACTGAATTCTATATACTACACCGCTACCCTCTTGCAGTTCGACCTTTCTATACAATGCCTTGTCCAGACAACGCATTATATAGCAACTCATTTGATGTTTTTATTAGAGGTAATGTTGAAAGCAGCCCTAAAAACCTTTGTATATCCATTATGATAATGTCGAGCTTTTAGGGGTAAATATATAAATCTGAATCTGAAGTTCCATATGTTTTTCTTCTATTCAAGGGAGGAGATAATTTCTGGGTCTCAACGTGTGCTAAGACCTGAACTTCTGGAGGCACGTGACCCTCGAAGGCTAGAACCGTAATTTTACGTTCTTTAGTGATGGATCTTTTTGGTATATATGTTCAGCAAAATCTATTATATTTTTTTGACAGTATTTTTAATCTTTTTTTTTTTTCTTTAGCGATATGGATTTTTTTCAGCATTGAGCCCTGTGCTAATTTGTCTAGATACAACCACTACAAAAGAAAGTAAATTGTAGGTTCATGACTATTCTATGTCCATAATTAGGATTTGACTTGTTCAAGTTATAATTAGTTATATGTCCTTATCAAACTTGTTTAACCATCCATTATTCATAGTTGGTATTTTAACTCAAGATATTTTCCTATCACTAGGTGTTTGTGTTTGATGAGATGTCTTGTTGAAATGTTAATGAATTTTCATAAAATTAGATTTCAAGTTACTCTGAAATGATTTCCACTTTTTAATGTTTTTTTTTTTTTTTTACTTCTCTAGCACCTTGGTAGTTTTATAAAAGTTTTAAGATTACTAGCCACATGCAAGTCTTGAATTTCAATCAAGATATGC
This sequence comes from Lactuca saligna, assembly GCF_052625555.1. Taxonomy (NCBI): domain Eukaryota; kingdom Viridiplantae; phylum Streptophyta; class Magnoliopsida; order Asterales; family Asteraceae; genus Lactuca; species Lactuca saligna. Next base: position 66,199,793 of record NC_136417.1, on the reverse strand, counting down.
GATTGTGAATGTTGGACCTCATTTTGAGGTCAATATCATTGCAATGTAATCTTGTGTCATGTCATTAGCTACGTATAAACTTTCACATTTATAACCCTATCTCCACTATCCATATACCTTTTCAAGGTTTATAAATAGGTACCACACTTTTATTTATTTATTAACCTATAGAATAGAATATAAATCTTTATATGTACTCATGTAGAGGATGTGATGACGTGTCATGCTGTCCAACATTAGAGATGTTTTTACTTTAATAATCTAGCTAAATAGCATGCTTGTGATACAAAAAACTAGCAATTTTTTGGCTCATTAGCTTGAAATATTTACAACAAACTTGGCAAATATTTGTCCTTAAAACTAACTTGAGATATCAACCAAAGTAATCATAGAAAAAATTTAAGGATTAAATCCTAATTTTATGTGGAATCTTCCAAAAATAAAATTTAAGTTTAAACAAAAAAACCTCTAAAGGTTTTGCTATTAATATCCTCAAAACACGAGACACTGACAAATCATGACATCACTTGAAGCTGAGATTACATGTTACCAAATTACTATTACTCATCAAGCGCATCATAATTTTCTATATCTTTCAATATATACTCACCAAAATCATTTCTTGAAGCTAACTTTAGGAGAATAATAAGTGTATTCACAATATATTTAAAATTGGGACTGACATCAGGTCAAATAATTGTATTCAAAAAGTATTTGGTCGACTTAGGAGTTTGTTTGTATAAGCCAATAGTGGTTATTTTGATTTGAACTCTGAAGATACCAATACCACCTCTCATATATTTGATCTTATAATATGATAATATATTTATGTTTTAATACTCACCTCATAACCTGCTTCCTTTAGACATTGTCTTGTTGACCTTTATGTTTGGAAGCCCATCACCAAAATTACGGTTCTAGACTTCTAGACTTCGCCTTCGAGGGTCACGAGGGAAAAGTGAGGTTTTGCGTATGTTGTCAAGCCCACAAAATAGCATCACAATATAAGATATACTTTTAAATACTATTTGATATATTATTAAATTATATTATATAAAGTTTATGATTTAAAAAACCAACAAATAAAAAATAGTAACAGCATAGCAAAAAGCACTTTCAAGTTAACTTTATATGCTAAAATGATATTTAAATAAAATCATGAAATCCCTAAAAAAATGTGTGATTGGAACTTTTATAAATAAATAAAAAAAAAGTTATATACTTATAGTAGGTTATAATCCGTGTACTGCATGAGATGATAAATTTAAATAACATACACTCTAAAAAATAGTCTTAATGATAAATAATGATAATTTAGTTAATAACATTGTACTTCAAATTTTGTAAGTAGTTTGTTTTTTTTACTCAATAAATATACAACATTGTAATTTCTGTCAAAATATAAGTATGTTGATATTCCGGTTAATAAATATAAGTACGATGTTGTATAAATGGTACACATTATATGGAAATTTATGACACTAAGATGTTAAACTCAAATAGACTATTGAAAATATATATAACAAATATAAGATTATTTAATTATATTATATAAAGTTTATGATTTAAAAAACCAACAAATAAAAAATAGTAACAGCATAACAAAAAGTACTTTCTAGTTAACTTTATATGATAAAATGGTATTTAAATAAAATCATGAAATCCCTAAAAAAATGTGTGATTGGAACTTTTATAAATAAAAAAATAAATTATATACTTATAGTAGGTTATAACCCGTGTAATGCATGAGATGATAAATTTAATTAACATATACTCTAAAAAATAGTCTTAATGATAAATAATAATAATTTAGTTAATAACATTGTACTTCAAATTTTGTAAGTAGTTTGTTTTTTGACTCAATAAATATACAACATTGTAATTTCTGTCAAAAATATAAGTATGTTGATATTCCGGTTAATAAATGTAAGTACGGTGCTGTATAAATGGTACACATTACATGGAAATTTATGACACTAAGATGTTAAACTCAAATGGACTATTGAAAATATATATAACAAATATAAGATTAAAAAAAATTAGTAACAGATCGAAATGAAAAAAACATGTTAACCAAAATTGTTTTACCAGCAATTCATATAAGCATTTTAATAGATAACTGTTATTCATAAATTCCATAATCCATGTCATCAGAACAATTGAAACATCCCAAAATACGATCCAAAAATTTTTGTTTGATAATTACTAAAAACACCATGATGATATCATAAGGTAAAACTCGTACGTCAATATCTCAAAAACAATAGCAAAGTGTTATGAGTAAACTGTATCAAGACTGTATCAAATCACATCTATGAAAACCAAAAACAACTCCCAGGACAGTTGAAGCTGTGGTGTGTGCGATGCCATCAACCCGAGCTCTTCCCTTTGCTTGCGGAAGTACCTGAAACCAAAACTGAAACTGTAAGCACGAAGCTTAGTGAGCTCCCTCAAACTACCACATACCATACATTACATATAAACACATACTGGGCCTTGCCTACTGCATCGGACCGACGTCCGGAAACTGCATCGGACCAAAGTCCGGAACTAACCAGGGCCTTGCCCTCTGCATCGGATCGAAATTCGGAACTACTGACGCCTTACCTCCTACATCGGACCAAAGTCCGGAACTAACTGCATCAGACCGAAGTCTGGAACTGAATGCATCGGACAGAAGTCCGGAACTACTGAACATAGCATCACATAAGCATATAAACTAACATGGGCACATAGATAGCATACTACATCGGGCTGTAACTCGGAACACATAACACAAAATCCTGTCTGAGCCACGAAGGCATCAAACATACTAGAATCTGCATCGGACTGAAGTCCGGAAACTACTACTAGCTAAACGGGCTAGCATTGTAGCCTTAGACCCGTTCCTACTGAAAGGAAACTCACCTCGTGATCTGGCTGCTGAGTGTGTGGCTCCGGGAACTATCTACTGCTGCTCCGGTATCTCCCCGGCTACAATTCCACAAATACACTCAATCAAATACTAATAACTGTATTGGGGTAAAATGACTCTTTTACCCCTGGCTAAAGTCAACTCTCCTGGTCAAAGTCAACTTTACAGTTGACCTGACTCGCCGAGTTGGGCCGCCAACTCGCCGAGTCCCTACTCTCATTTCTCAACCCTGCTCGTTGCTACTCGTCGAGTATGGCATACACTCGACGAGTTCCCATTCTACATCCACACTCAGGTCATCTGTACCCGGCTCGCCGAGTCGTATGAACAACTCGACGAGTTGTTCTTGAATCATAAGAAGATTGCCTTGGAATCGCCGAGTTGTATGAACAACTCGTCAAGTCCCTCCATTGTTGAGTCTAACCTCTAACTCACTGAGTCCATACACTACTCACTGGTCCCCACTCGGAATCACTCAAAGAGGAAGAATCGGGGACTCGCGACTCGACTCGCCGAGTCCGAAGAACGACTCACCGAGTCTCATGCATGCAACTCCTAAAAACTCAATTCTGCTCAAAACCACCGCATACAATATATAGATCTGAACTCCTAAGGCTGGTTAACCACGTAAAGTTCCCAACTTTACGTGTACAAAAACATACAAAAGGGTATAAAGGCTAGAAAGGCACTTGGAAGAGTAGATCTAGGGCTATCATGCAAAATGGCTCCATAAAGTTGATAGATCTACGTTTTTGGAACTGAAACATGGCTAGATTCGAAAGCTAATCCATCCAATATGATTTCTCTACTATAAACAAGCTAAAGAATGGGCTAAATATGCTTATAAAGGGGAATCTATCAACAAAACGGGAAGAAACTGATCAATACCTTAAAGTACTCTGAGATGGGTGCAAGGACTTGGATCTTCTTCTTTTTTTTTTTTTTTGGATTTAGCCTTCTTCTTCTCTTCAAAACTTCAAGAATTACACCAAGAATGCTCAAAACTCAAAGGGATGATTAAGGTTTGCTTAGATAACGTTTTGGGGATGAAAGAGGCGAGTTTGGGGGTGATAAGGTGGTTTAAATAGGGTGCAAACCCGGAGATTTAGGGTTTCTACCTGGCAGGCCGACTCGTCGAGTCGCCGATCTATAAACTGATCAAAATCGCGACCCTACTCGACGAGTCGGGACATAGACTCGCCGAGATCCTCTACAAACTTCGAAAATAAATACTATAAAAGCAACATACCAGCGACGGGTCGTTACAACAATAGTTGTAGACTTGTAGTTACCTACATCAAAAGAGGGTAATTTAGTATTTGGTAATGTACGTATTTCCCAAATAAGATCTTCAAAATTATAAAACACTTTGCTAGCCCATTAATTAGTTACTGTACTTGCATTCATGAACAATAAAGTATCAACACCATACTAATATTATAGACTAATAATTTGTACCCAACCCTTTTAATAGAAAGGTTTATGAATCGTTAAAGGGTAAAAAAAAATAAAAAAGAAAATATCCAAACCCTTATAAGTCTTATGTGTTTGAATCGAATCAGGTTTAAAACCCGCTTTATTGTCGGATCTAGTAATATTATTTGGTTTCTAACACAATTACACAAACAAAGACAATCTCATATTCTCGGCAGGTTTATGATCATCGACTTCTATAATTTGTGATCTCAATTATAAGTTGTAGTGTTTTCAAATCTCATTATTCTCATCTCAATTTTTATTGATACCTTTTATAAATTTCATATATGGGATTCTTGCTTTCTCAAAGTTTTTGGATTTTTTGTTTCAGAAAATTACATCAAAATGATCCGGTGTTATAGGTTCTCATTCTTCCACAGAGAGAAGGGTGTTCCTATTTGTGATAGTAGACCATAATTTGGAAGGAATTGATGAACATAGTTGGAAGCCCTCATTTAGAAACCTTTTAACACGATTAAATGATGAGTGGTTTAAAAATGCAATGAAATTTTTTGGCATGCATACATAGGATGGAAGGAAATTCATTGTTGAAACAAACAAATAATGATATATCTATTTTGATCAGAGTGAAAAGCTATAAACAAATTTATCTTTTCAATAATTGTCATAATTTATTGTTAAATCGGCTAAAGGGACCTAGACTATCACTAGAGTTTCTCCAACCACAAACACTAAAATGGTGATTATTTAACACAATTTTAGTGTTTCATTCCAACCAACCTCTAAAATAATGTTTTTTTAGAGGATTTTACATTTAACTTTTATATGTGGTGTTAAAAAGAAGTCAACACAAAAATATGTTAATTTTAAAGGTTTATTGGATTAAAATTGGCCTCTAAAATGGTGTTTTAGAGGTCCATTGGAGTTGACCTTATTCACAATTAAACCAACCCAACTATTTATTAAAAAATTATTTTTTCTTTCACATAAAATTCAACAAAGAACTCAACTAAAATCAAACTTTTCTCATTAGCAACCCAAATCAGCTTAATCTATCATTTACTTTTTGTAATTTAAATTTAATTTCTATTACTTATTAGACTATGAAAAACATAAACCTATGATTTATTATTTAAAGTTATAAAATTTAAAACAAAAATTAAAAAAAAAAAAAAAAAAACTATAGTAATAATCGTCTTCATTTGTAGAGAAAAAAAACGTGCATTTGTTTGTATTTTTAGTAGTTATCAAATATATTTTGTAACAAAATAAGTTATATATAAGAAATTAATTATAGTATCAATAAAATAAAATAAAAAGAAAAGTGGGGAGAGTTATGCACAACTAATAGGTCCGTGGGTAAACCAGGTTGTTGGTTTTAGACAGACAAAAAAAAAAAAAAAAAAAAAAAAAAAAAAATCTTTTAATATTTTGCCAACCGAGTGAAGTTTTGGTTTAGCAATGGTGGTAGTCTTAGGCCCGACGACTAAACTATATACATAACCTAAGTATAGTACATTGGTTACATACAACGGACAACAAAAAATACAATACACAACCATACCTTTTTTTCTTTTTAAAATTTTATGTTTACCCCTTCCTGGTAATATTTATAATCTGTTTTTTCTTAATAACTTTCGTTAACTTGGAAAAAAACTATTTTCTTACCCTTAAAAAAAAAAAAATATATATATATATATATATATATATATATATATATATATATATATATATATATATATATATTTTTAATCAATTATTCTTTTATGTAATTTTATATATTTCAAAAGTTTCAAGTTACTTTTGCCATACATTCATATAACAAATAAAAACTATAGTTTCCTACTACCAGCTACCTGCTATACGCTACCAGCTACCCGCTACCCGCTTCCAGCCAACAACTACTTTTACCAAAAACACCCATAAAATTTTAAATGTGTAAAGATTACATACAAACCTACAAATAAAAGCTCCAAACTCTTATTGAAATAACTTTTTTATCATAAGTTTTTGTTTAAAATTAAAATTAAAATCTAGTACGGCTAAACACACCTTACTTTATAAACTATTTTATATTGATTTTTAAATATTCCAATCCTTGAATTTTATACAAATTTTATTTGAAAATAAAACGAAGTATAATAATGATCATTGTACTATCGATGACTTTAATATAAAAGAAACGATTTAATATTTAGATGGCTTACTTATTAGGTTTATATATAAACTAGACGAACGCTTGCGCGTTGCATAGAAACATCTATATAGCTGAACTCTTTACAAATATATGTTTTGTTTAATATAACAATAATGTTGTTAAATTTGATATAATAACTCATATACCAAGTTGATATAATATATTGATTATTTTGAATATATAATTATATATATATATATATATATATATATATATATATATATATATATATATGGTTTTATATTATTTATAGTTGTTATTTTTAATTTATTTTTTAAAATTTATTTGCTAAACGTTTTAATTTCTAGCATTATAAGTATTTAAAACATCAAACATTGTTTTTGATTATAAAGGTAACAATATAATCATTTATATATAATCATATTTAACTATTGTTATTGTAAATTATTTTAAGTTACTAATTTGAAAACTTTTAATGATTATACAAATATCTTTAGGAAATATTTTAGTTAACTTGAGATTATAATTTAGTTTTTGCATTTACCACTATAATTTATCACTTTTAACTATTCACAAAATGCTCATTGAGTTTTTTAAATGGAACTGAAATTTGTATTTTACACTATAATATTATATTTAAATTAACAATTTAAGTATTTTGTCCAAATTGTTCAAAATTTGTCGCTTTAAATTAATAATGGTTTACGTACAACAACATATTAAATCTAAAAAATTAAATATAATATGTTAGAAGTTAAAGACATAATTTTAATATTGAAATTTAGTTTATTATGATTACACTCTAGGTTTGATATTTATTTAACCTTATTAACTAACTTATAATCATTATTAGAAAGACACTACAATTTATCACTTTTAACTATTTACAAAATATTTTTTAGGTTGTTTAAGTTGAACTAAAATTTATATTTAAGTTGATCATGTAAGATTATATTTAAAATAACAATTTAAGTATTTTATACAAATTGTTCAAAAGTTATAACTTTAAAATGATAATGGTTAACATACAACAACATATTTGACCTAATAAATTAAGTATAATACGTTAAAAGTTAAAAACATAACTTTATAAGCTGAATAAAATATATTTTTTTAATATTAAAATTTAGTTTACATATGATTATACTTTAGGTTTATATTTTTTTAATTTTATTAACCAACTTATAATCATTATTAGAAGGAAGTTCAAAAGTCATAGGAGTTTCAAATGAATGTGGTGAAAGAAAAAAAAAATTAATGGGAGTTTCAAATGAATGTGATGAAAGGAAAAATGTTTCCTTTATAACTATAATAGACGAATTCCTGCGCGTTGCGCGTCGTAGGTTAAAAATATATTGTTAGAATATAATTTTCAGACACCTTTTAGTTAATTCAATTCATCAGTTTAGGTTCTTTTATTAATATTATATTTAATGTTTTCCTTTTAACTATTTTAAAATATATATATTGAATTTTTTTAAACATGATTTGATATTTTACATTAGGTTTTAAATTGTACACTAAATTTTTAAGCTTATTTGATATATTAATGTAGGTTATTTATTTAACTATATATTGAAGTTAACAAATTGAGTATATCATATTGATAAGTCAAAAATTCTTCCATTTATGATAATGTTTACAACTAAAAGCATATTTAAGTTAATAAATTAAATATATTGTATGGAAATATGAAAAGTTTCGAGTTTCAAATGAACGTGGTGAAAGAAAAAAAATACTTCCTTTATAATATACTGGACGAATGCCCGCGCGTTGCGTAGAAGCATTATATAGCTGAAATTTTTACAATTTTTTTTAATATAACAAAAATGTTGTTAAATTTGATATAATAATTCGTATACTAAGTTGATATATTATATTGATTATTTTGAATTATATGATAATATTACATCTATTAAAACTGTATAATCTTAATTTTTTGAATGACCTCTACTCACAGGTTACTCATGAATAAAATTAAATATAATATATAGTTTATGTTATTTATAGTTGTTGTTATTGTTAATTAATTTTTTCAATTTATTTGGTTAACATTTTAATTTCTATTATTGTAACAAATTAAAACATCCAACAAATTTTTTCTTTTGATTTTAAAGGTAACAGTAGAATCATTTATATAGAGTTATTTTTAACTATTATTATTATAAGATATTTTAAGCTACTTATTTGAAAATTTTTAACGATTATAAAAATATCTTTAGGAAATATTTTAGTTAAATTGATATTACAATTTAGTTTTTGCATTTAGCACTACAATTTATCACTTTTAACTATTCACAGAATATTCTTTGGGTTTTTTAAGTGGAACTAAAATTTATATTGAAGTTGATCCTGTAATGTTATATTTAAATTAACAATTTAAATATTTTTTCCAAACTGTTCAAAACTTGTAGCTATAAACTGATAATGGTTTACATACAACAACATATTAAATCTAATAAATTAAGTATAATATGTTAAAAGTTAAAGACATAACTTTATAAGTAGAAGTAAAAATATTATTTTAATATTGAAATTTAGTTTACTTATGATTACACTTTAGGTTTGATACATATTTAACCTTATTATCAACTTATAATCATTATTAGAGAGATATTATTTTTTATTACTTCTAACTATTTACAAAATATTCGTTAGGTTGTTTAAGTTGAACTAAAATTTATATTTTAGTTGATTCTGTAAGGTTATATTTAAATTAACAATTTAAGTATTTTATACAAATTGTTCAAAAATCGTAGCTTTAAAATGATAATGGTTTACATACAATAACATATTAGACCTAATAAATTAAGTATAATGTGTTAAAAGTTAAAAACATAACTTTATAAGTAGAAGAAATATATTCTTTTAATATTGAAATTTAGTTTATATATGATTACACTTTAGGTTTTATATTTATTTAACCTTATTAACCAACTTAGAATCATTATTAGAAAGAAATTGTGTTGCGCATCGAAGATTAGAAATATATTGTTAAGATATTGAAAAATATATGTTTAAAATGGTTATGTTATTGACATTAACTTTGAGATAATATTTATACACTAATATATATATATATATATATATATATATATATATATATATATATATATATATATAATCTCTATTATTTTGAACAATAATATTCATTGAAATCAACCTACATTCCTATTAATAGAATTACATATAATTATCTATTTAGGATTATTTTTAACAACTATTATTATTGATTAATTATATTTTTACTTATGCTATCATTTTCTAATTTCAATAATGATGTTCATTTAAAATACAATTTATTTATAGCTAAATGTAATTTATAATTTGATGTTATTATCATTGAAAATTGTTATTCATTAGTTTTAAATCACTTATTATTAATAATAAGTTAATGAAGACTATTAAGAAACACTTAATACTATTATTAAATTGTGAAACATACACTAAATAATAAAGTGATAAGATAGACAATTTGCATTTCAAATGAGACTTGCATGGATAATATGACATATCCATGTAATTTGATTTTATTATTTATAATTATTGCTTATTAATTTTAAAACCACTTGTTATTATTAATAAGTGAAAGAAACTTTTAAAAAACACTTATTGTTATAATTAAAATGTTAAATATATACTAAAATATAAATTTATAAGATAGACAATTTACATTTTAAAAAAGGCTTACATGGATAATACGACATATCCATGATTTTTAATTAATTATTGTTTTAAAGCAACATGAACATACAAACATGTATACAATAATTAATTAAATATTATATATATCATCTTCCATAACATATGATCGATAACATGAATCTAATCTAATTTACATTAAAATTTCAACCACAACATACAATGATATTCTTAAAAGAATACTTAAATCAAGAAAATACAAAAAAGAATACTATATAACAAACTTACAAATTAAAAACTTCAACATAATAACATGGCTCGAAAAATTGTTCAAAGCCCTCAAACCAACACAAAAAAACTTTAAAGTTGTCTTCTTTGTGAAGTTTGTATGTGATTTGTATTTGTGTGTCTACTCAAAAAGATTGACCTTTTTATAGTAGAGTATCCATTAATTGTTTATTAAATGTATTATATAAGTTATAAAACATATGAATGGTTAATCATTATTAAGAGACTTTTGAGTGGTATTCATTAAAATAGGAGGTTTCAAATGTATAAGGTGTTTCCAAATTTTTATGGGCGTTTCAAATGTATGAGGTTTAAGGAAAAATGTTAGCCATATAAGTATGTATGATAATGATAATGATAGTCTGTTTTATTGCAATTTTAATATTTATATTGCCAATACATACAATGTCCTAATTTTAATTTGATGTTACTTTAAAAACAATGTACTTTATTTCGAATTTATCATATGAATCAATTTAATTGTAAAATAGTTTCCAGTATATAAAATTATAAATGAAATTTTTTTTATGTAATTGACTCATGAAATAAGAAGTTTTTGATCATAATACGGTAATTGAATCCTTTTTTTTTAATCATTTTAGTATACTTTGAATATATCAAAGTTTATGTAATATTTGAGTATTTGCACCTAAATATTAAACACAATCATCTTTACATTTTTCTTTTCTCGGGTACTAATACACCGAAGTTTAAGATTTTATGTTTGATTACCAAAAACATTTTATGTGTAATATTTGAGTTTTGCATCTTAAAATATATTGTTTGTTTAATTTATGATGGCTAAAATTTGATAGTCAATGATTTGTATAAGAAAAACAGATATTAAAAAAAAAAAACAGAAATAAAAAGGATAAAAAAATCACTATTTAAAAAAAATAGTAAAATAAGTAACAAACTAAAATATAAACTGTTATTTAAAAAAATAAAAATAAAAAACAGTGAAAATGTGAAATAAAAGAGAAAGGGAGAAAAATCGAATATTTAAAATAAATAAATAAAACATTAAGAAAAACTAAAAACTAAAAGAAATACTAATATTATAAATATTTTTCAAAATAAATAAAAAAAATTCAGCATAAACTATAAACTATACAACAATAATAAATCTAAATAATAATGACAACTAACAATTGTCCCATCATTATTTGTTCTCTATCTCTCTCTCCAAAATTATCCGTTTGTAGGTCAACTTTTTTATTGTTTGTTGGAAACTATTGTTATTCTGGCAACACCAATAGCTCCGACCTACGTTTATTAACTCTTGGTTGGTACTCTAACAACTCCAACAGGCCTGCCGACATGTTAACAACATCTCCAGGATGACAATCCTCCCAAGATCGTGCATAGGTACCGATTGTATATGTTAGATGTCATCTATATAACACGATCGATTTTACTTAAGGGTCATCTATATAACATGATCGATCTTACTTAAGGGTCATCTATATAACACGATTGCTCTTTTCCTTATGGAGGCATGATTGTCGACATATATCTCCCTTACTTCTATTTCAATAGAATACGATATGAAACATTAATTTAAAAGATCTGAAATCATTAATTTGAAAAATCATTTTTTTCAAAAGAACATATAAAATATAAAAGTTTTCTTCCCGTTAATCATTTTCCAAATACACAAATGCTACATGTTCGTATTAGGGGTCGTTTGATAAAGCTTCTAACTGGATCCAAAAATTTTGATTTGGCAAGTTTGTTTGGCTTTTAAACTCATGTACTCGGTCCATGACATTCATGTGATTCGATACCTTCTCAACATTTTAAGGACTGGGACAACTCTAGAAAAAAAGTGGAGATTACCCATATTGCCCTAATACGATTCTCCTCTGGCCGACTCTACACATTACCGTCGTCTTCCTCCCAACCTCCGACCACCCTTCCTCTTCCTCCGACTCAACAGGTTCGTACTTTCTGATTTTGTTGTTCCCGTTTCCCCATTTTGTTGTTCATGTTTTCCTTTTTGATCAAGAATTCTTGTAAGAAATAGTTTTGATTTGTGTTACAGAAGCTATTACCGATACACAACTCAAAAGTGCACAGTAAAGAAAACCCCCGCCGTTAGGCTTCATGAGTGGGGGTGGTTGTGTTCAATCCATATCCATTATTTTTTGACAGCATAAGGAAGCATAATATTGTTAGTTGTTGTTCAATCTCAAGTTGCAAACTATCTGAATAAGGTAGAGCAAATGATAAACAAAGGAAGAGGAGCTTGAGGCCATTTTTAGGTGAATTAAGGATCTTTATCTTGCTTTCTTTTGTTGAATTGACATGTGTAAGAGGAGGTTGAGGCCATTTTTAGGTGAATTTATGGATCTTTATCTGGCTTTCTTTTGTTGAATTGGCATTTGTATGGTGATCAAGAGACGAGGTGAATTTATGGATTTAGGAATTCTAATGGTAATTTAATGATGGAGAAGAAGATTGAAGAAATTTCTTGTTTTTGTTTCGTTGTGTTTGTGTGCTCAAGCGAAGAGAGAAGAAATCTTTATAGAATAAAAGAAACCATCTTTTTCTTTATCAAAAACTTTAAGAACGAAATATTTTTGCCATGTTGGGTGTATAGTTTTGTCTATATTTCTTTCCTTGTGTTGCATCACTTTTGTCAATAGAATAAATTACAATTTTTGGTGTGATAAAGTGTTATTATTTTTGAAGAATAATTATAAATTACATCATTTTAATCATGTGTTATTTGCACCTAAATATTAAACACAATCATCTTTACATTTTTCTTTTCTCGGGTACTAATACACCGAAGTTTAAGATTTTATGTTTGATTACCAAAAACATTTTATGTGTAATATTTGAGTTTTGCATCTTAAAATATATTGTTTGTTTAATTTATGATGGCTAAAATTTGATAGTCAATGATTTGTATAAGAAAAACAGATATTAAAAAAAAAACAGAAATAAAAAGGATAAAAAAATCACTATTTAAAAAAATAGTAAAATAAGTAACAAACTAAAATATAAACTGTTATTTAAAAAAATAAAAATAAAAAACAGTGAAAATGTGAAATAAAAGAGAAAGGGAGAAAAATCGAATATTTAAAATAAATAAATAAAACATTAAGAAAAACTAAAAACTAAAAGAAATACTAATATTATAAATATTTTTCAAAATAAATAAAAAAAATTCAGCATAAACTATAAACTATACAACAATAATAAATCTAAATAATAATGACAACTAACAATTGTTCCATCATTATTTGTTCTCTATCTCTCTCTCCAAAATTATCCGTTTGTAGGTCAACTTTTTTATTGTTTGTTGGAAACTATTGTTATTCTGGCAACACCAATAGCTCCGACCTACGTTTATTAACTCTTGGTTGGTACTCTAACAACTCCAACAGGCCTGCCGACATGTTAACAACATCTCCAGGATGACAATCCTCCCAAGATCGTGCATAGGTACCGATTGTATATGTTAGATGTCATCTATATAACACGATCGATTTTACTTAAGGGTCATCTATATAACATGATCGATCTTACTTAAGGGTCATCTATATAACACGATTGCTCTTTTCCTTATGGAGGCATGATTGTCGACATATATCTCCCTTACTTCTATTTCAATAGAATACGATATGAAACATTAATTTAAAAGATCTGAAATCATTAATTTGAAAAATCATTTTTTTCAAAAGAACATATAAAATATAAAAGTTTTCTTCCCGTTAATCATTTTCCAAATACACAAATGCTACATGTTCGTATTAGGGGTCGTTTGATAAAGCTTCTAACTGGATCCAAAAATTTTGATTTGGCAAGTTTGTTTGGCTTTTAAACTCATGTACTCGGTCCATGACATTCATGTGATTCGATACCTTCTCAACATTTTAAGGACTGGGACAACTCTAGAAAAAAAGTGGAGATTACCCATATTGCCCTAATACGATTCTCCTCTGGCCGACTCTACACATTACCGTCGTCTTCCTCCCAACCTCCGACCACCCTTCCTCTTCCTCCGACTCAACAGGTTCGTACTTTCTGATTTTGTTGTTCCCGTTTCCCCATTTTGTTGTTCATGTTTTCCTTTTTGATCAAGAATTCTTGTAAGAAATAGTTTTGATTTGTGTTACAGAAGCTATTACCGATACACAACTCAAAAGTGCACAGTAAAGAAAACCCCCGCCGTTAGGCTTCATGAGTGGGGGTGGTTGTGTTCAATCCATATCCATTATTTTTTGACAGCATAAGGAAGCATAATATTGTTAGTTGTTGTTCAATCTCAAGTTGCAAACTATCTGAATAAGGTAGAGCAAATGATAAACAAAGGAAGAGGAGCTTGAGGCCATTTTTAGGTGAATTAAGGATCTTTATCTTGCTTTCTTTTGTTGAATTGACATGTGTAAGAGGAGGTTGAGGCCATTTTTAGGTGAATTTATGGATCTTTATCTGGCTTTCTTTTGTTGAATTGGCATTTGTATGGTGATCAAGAGACGAGGTGAATTTATGGATTTAGGAATTCTAATGGTAATTTAATGATGGAGAAGAAGATTGAAGAAATTTCTTGTTTTTGTTTCGTTGTGTTTGTGTGCTCAAGCGAAGAGAGAAGAAATCTTTATAGAATAAAAGAAACCATCTTTTTCTTTATCAAAAACTTTAAGAACGAAATATTTTTGCCATGTTGGGTGTATAGTTTTGTCTATATTTCTTTCCTTGTGTTGCATCACTTTTGTCAATAGAATAAATTACAATTTTTGGTGTGATAAAGTGTTATTATTTTTGAAGAATAATTATAAATTACATCATTTTAATCATGTGTTATTTGCACCTAAATATTAAACACAATCATCTTTACATTTTTCTTTTCTCGGGTACTAATACACCGAAGTTTAAGATTTTATGTTTGATTACCAAAAACATTTTATGTGTAATATTTGAGTTTTGCATCTTAAAATATATTGTTTGTTTAATTTATGATGGCTAAAATTTGATAGTCAATGATTTGTATAAGAAAAACAGATATTAAAAAAAAAACAGAAATAAAAAGGATAAAAAAATCACTATTTAAAAAAATAGTAAAATAAGTAACAAACTAAAATATAAACTGTTATTTAAAAAAATAAAAATAAAAAACAGTGAAAATGTGAAATAAAAGAGAAAGGGAGAAAAATCGAATATTTAAAATAAATAAATAAAACATTAAGAAAAACTAAAAACTAAAAGAAATACTAATATTATAAATATTTTTCAAAATAAATAAAAAAAATTCAGCATAAACTATAAACTATACAACAATAATAAATCTAAATAATAATGACAACTAACAATTGTTCCATCATTATTTGTTCTCTATCTCTCTCTCCAAAATTATCCGTTTGTAGGTCAACTTTTTTATTGTTTGTTGGAAACTATTGTTATTCTGGCAACACCAATAGCTCCGACCTACGTTTATTAACTCTTGGTTGGTACTCTAACAACTCCAACAGGCCTGCCGACATGTTAACAACATCTCCAGGATGACAATCCTCCCAAGATCGTGCATAGGTACCGATTGTATATGTTAGATGTCATCTATATAACACGATCGATTTTACTTAAGGGTCATCTATATAACATGATCGATCTTACTTAAGGGTCATCTATATAACACGATTGCTCTTTTCCTTATGGAGGCATGATTGTCGACATATATCTCCCTTACTTCTATTTCAATAGAATACGATATGAAACATTAATTTAAAAGATCTGAAATCATTAATTTGAAAAATCATTTTTTTCAAAAGAACATATAAAATATAAAAGTTTTCTTCCCGTTAATCATTTTCCAAATACACAAATGCTACATGTTCGTATTAGGGGTCGTTTGATAAAGCTTCTAACTGGATCCAAAAATTTTGATTTGGCAAGTTTGTTTGGCTTTTAAACTCATGTACTCGGTCCATGACATTCATGTGATTCGATACCTTCTCAACATTTTAAGGACTGGGACAACTCTAGAAAAAAAGTGGAGATTACCCATATTGCCCTAATACGATTCTCCTCTGGCCGACTCTACACATTACCGTCGTCTTCCTCCCAACCTCCGACCACCCTTCCTCTTCCTCCGACTCAACAGGTTCGTACTTTCTGATTTTGTTGTTCCCGTTTCCCCATTTTGTTGTTCATGTTTTCCTTTTTGATCAAGAATTCTTGTAAGAAATAGTTTTGATTTGTGTTACAGAAGCTATTACCGATACACAACTCAAAAGTGCACAGTAAAGAAAACCCCCGCCGTTAGGCTTCATGAGTGGGGGTGGTTGTGTTCAATCCATATCCATTATTTTTTGACAGCATAAGGAAGCATAATATTGTTAGTTGTTGTTCAATCTCAAGTTGCAAACTATCTGAATAAGGTAGAGCAAATGATAAACAAAGGAAGAGGAGCTTGAGGCCATTTTTAGGTGAATTAAGGATCTTTATCTTGCTTTCTTTTGTTGAATTGACATGTGTAAGAGGAGGTTGAGGCCATTTTTAGGTGAATTTATGGATCTTTATCTGGCTTTCTTTTGTTGAATTGGCATTTGTATGGTGATCAAGAGACGAGGTGAATTTATGGATTTAGGAATTCTAATGGTAATTTAATGATGGAGAAGAAGATTGAAGAAATTTCTTGTTTTTGTTTCGTTGTGTTTGTGTGCTCAAGCGAAGAGAGAAGAAATCTTTATAGAATAAAAGAAACCATCTTTTTCTTTATCAAAAACTTTAAGAACGAAATATTTTTGCCATGTTGGGTGTATAGTTTTGTCTATATTTCTTTCCTTGTGTTGCATCACTTTTGTCAATAGAATAAATTACAATTTTTGGTGTGATAAAGTGTTATTATTTTTGAAGAATAATTATAAATTACATCATTTTAATCATGTGTTATTTGCACCTAAATATTAAACACAATCATCTTTACATTTTTCTTTTCTCGGGTACTAATACACCGAAGTTTAAGATTTTATGTTTGATTACCAAAAACATTTTATGTGTAATATTTGAGTTTTGCATCTTAAAATATATTGTTTGTTTAATTTATGATGGCTAAAATTTGATAGTCAATGATTTGTATAAGAAAAACAGATATTAAAAAAAAACAGAAATAAAAAGGATAAAAAAATCACTATTTAAAAAAATAGTAAAATAAGTAACAAACTAAAATATAAACTGTTATTTAAAAAAATAAAAATAAAAAACAGTGAAAATGTGAAATAAAAGAGAAAGGGAGAAAAATCGAATATTTAAAATAAATAAATAAAACATTAAGAAAAACTAAAAACTAAAAGAAATACTAATATTATAAATATTTTTCAAAATAAATAAAAAAAATTCAGCATAAACTATAAACTATACAACAATAATAAATCTAAATAATAATGACAACTAACAATTGTCCCATCATTATTTGTTCTCTATCTCTCTCTCCAAAATTATCCGTTTGTAGGTCAACTTTTTTATTGTTTGTTGGAAACTATTGTTATTCTGGCAACACCAATAGCTCCGACCTACGTTTATTAACTCTTGGTTGGTACTCTAACAACTCCAACAGGCCTGCCGACATGTTAACAACATCTCCAGGATGACAATCCTCCCAAGATCGTGCATAGGTACCGATTGTATATGTTAGATGTCATCTATATAACACGATCGATTTTACTTAAGGGTCATCTATATAACATGATCGATCTTACTTAAGGGTCATCTATATAACACGATTGCTCTTTTCCTTATGGAGGCATGATTGTCGACATATATCTCCCTTACTTCTATTTCAATAGAATACGATATGAAACATTAATTTAAAAGATCTGAAATCATTAATTTGAAAAATCATTTTTTTCAAAAGAACATATAAAATATAAAAGTTTTCTTCCCGTTAATCATTTTCCAAATACACAAATGCTACATGTTCGTATTAGGGGTCGTTTGATAAAGCTTCTAACTGGATCCAAAAATTTTGATTTGGCAAGTTTGTTTGGCTTTTAAACTCATGTACTCGGTCCATGACATTCATGTGATTCGATACCTTCTCAACATTTTAAGGACTGGGACAACTCTAGAAAAAAAGTGGAGATTACCCATATTGCCCTAATACGATTCTCCTCTGGCCGACTCTACACATTACCGTCGTCTTCCTCCCAACCTCCGACCACCCTTCCTCTTCCTCCGACTCAACAGGTTCGTACTTTCTGATTTTGTTGTTCCCGTTTCCCCATTTTGTTGTTCATGTTTTCCTTTTTGATCAAGAATTCTTGTAAGAAATAGTTTTGATTTGTGTTACAGAAGCTATTACCGATACACAACTCAAAAGTGCACAGTAAAGAAAACCCCCGCCGTTAGGCTTCATGAGTGGGGGTGGTTGTGTTCAATCCATATCCATTATTTTTTGACAGCATAAGGAAGCATAATATTGTTAGTTGTTGTTCAATCTCAAGTTGCAAACTATCTGAATAAGGTAGAGCAAATGATAAACAGAGGAAGAGGAGCTTGAGGCCATTTTTAGGTGAATTAAGGATCTTTATCTTGCTTTCTTTTGTTGAATTGACATGTGTAAGAGGAGGTTGAGGCCATTTTTAGGTGAATTTATGGATCTTTATCTGGCTTTCTTTTGTTGAATTGGAATTTGTATGGTGATCAAGAGACGAGGTGAATTTATGGATTTAGGAATTCTAATGGTAATTTAATGATGGAGAAGAAGATTGAAGAAATTTCTTGTTTTTGTTTCGTTGTGCTTGTGTGCTCAAGCGAAGAGAGAAGAAATCTTTATAGAATAAAAGAAACCATCTTTTTCTTTATCAAAAACTTTAAGAACGAAATATTTTTGCCATGTTGGGTGTATAGTTTTGTCTATATTTCTTTCCTTGTGTTGCATCACTTTTGTCAATAGAATAAATTACAATTTTTGGTGTGATAAAGTGTTATTATTTTTGAAGAATAATTATAAATTACATCATTTTAATCATGTGTTATATGCTTATATACATCTTTTTTTAAGAATGGTTATAAATTACATCCTTTTGATCATTTTTAATTTTTTTTTTATAAAAAAAATGTAATTTATAAATAAAATGGTAAATCATAAAGGACTTATTATAAAAAAGGTTGTGAGAGGGTAACGTAATGCAAAATCAAACATTAATTTTCAGTCAGAAGTTAATTCAGTTAGAACTTCTAACTCGATCAGATTATAATCCAATCAGCTTCTATCAAACCACCTCTTAACCAATCCAACATACCAATTAGCAACAATCAAACACCTTAATCAATCCGACATCATTTATCTACCGTAGGCTTTTTCTTTTTACTTATCTTCTTCCCTGTCCCTATCTGTCCAATATAATGCCAAAAAACGGAACCTTAGCTCCTCCCACTAACAAAAACCTCACAGAAATTTACACTGTTCACCATCTTATATACTCTTTAAACATGAAAAATTCCCATACAGTTTGATCTTTCTCTCTCTAAAACCCTACGATAGAGACATGCTCAAAAAGTCTCATACATCTATATATTCTTGATGCTTTCTTTGAGTTTTATTATTCCTTTCTAACACAAGCAGTTTCCCCCTTTTGCTTGGATGATGGGGTTTGGGCTTTATATTCTTTAATCCTGTTGTTGTCTTTCTTAATTCCCCTTTCAAGTTTAAGCTTTTCTTCTTTCTTGACCAATATTTGAAAAAAATCCAATCTTTTTGAAATCCCACCACCCCACATGTGTGTTCAGGGGTTTATCTGATCGGAATCGGATCAAAAGTGTTTCGTGGTAGCTGAATTCTGTTCAATCAAACAAGCCAGAAGAACAATAAGAAGGTTTGGCTTCTTCTATATTGTTCTATCCATCCTCATTTCATTCGAATATTGAAGTAAATTAAATTGGGTTTTTGTTCAATTTGACCAATTCTCTGAGTATTTCATACGTTTACCAGACTTTCTATGAACCTTTCTTGACCTGGTAACAGTTGAATAGGATTGATCAAGTCAAAAACTTCGGGTCTTGCCCTAATTGCTCCCATGGCAGCTATGAATGTTGCTCCATATTCCCATAGCCCCACCCATAAAGCCGTATTAACGAAAGATTACGCGGGTCTTACCAAAATAATCTCGGGTCTCCCTCATCTCAGTGACCCGTCCAAAATCCGCACCGAATCAGCCTCCATTGCAGAGGAAGCCATAGCCGATGCAATCTCAACAGTCATCGATCGCCGTGATGTCCCAAATCGTGACACCCCTCTCCATTTAGCCGTCAAACTGGGTGACACCGCCGCCACGGAAACACTCATGCTCGCCGGAGCTGATTGGAGCTTGCAAAACGAACATGGTTGGAGCGCCCTTCAAGAAGCCATATGCAACCACCAAGAACACATCGCTAAAATCATAATCAAACACTATCAACCCACAGCTTGGGCTAAATGGTGCAGAAGATTACCTCGACTGTTACAAACCATGAGAAGAATGCGTGATTTCTACATGGAAATCACTTTCCAATTCGAAAGCTCTGTAGTTCCATTCATTTCCAGAATTGCCCCTTCCGATACTTACAAGATATGGAAACGTGGTGCGAATTTGAGGGCAGATATGACTTTAGCCGGATTCGATGGTTTTACAATTCAAAGGGCCGATCAAACTGTTCTCTTTCTCGGTGATGGTTCTGAAAAAGTTCCTCCGGGATCTCTTTGTATGATTTCACATAAAGACAAGGAGGTGATGAACGCTTTAGATGGCGCAGGTGCAGTGGCATCGGATGGGGAACTGCAGCAGGAGATCCAAGCCATGTCTCAGGCTAATATGTTTAGGCCCGGGATTGATGTCACTCAAGCCGTTCTTTTGCCCCAGATGACGTGGCGTAGACATGAGAAAACCGAATTTGTTGGGATTTGGAGGGCGAAAGTTTATGATATGCAAAATGTGGTTGTAAGTATAAAATCCCGGAAGGTCCCAGGGGCAAAATCGGAAAACGAGCTATTTGGTAACGAAAAGGAATCGGATAGCAAAGAGTTCAATAACATTTTGACCAAGGATGAGCATAAACAACTCGAAAGCACGTTAGACAATGGGATTATCAAACATCGAGATATCCCGATTGAGAATGGTGTTGATTACCAAAAGTCAAAGTCAAAGTCAAGTCAACTCTCGTCTACAAGTCAAAGTCATAGTAGATGGAAAGATGGAGGTCGTGAGAGCGAATATAAGAAAGGTTTGAGGCCAATTTTATGGCTTTCACCCGATTTTCCATTGCATACGGATGAATTATTGCCTTTGCTTGACATTTTGGCGAATAAAGTGAAGGCGATACGAAGGTTAAGAGAATTGCTTACCACAAAATTGCCAGCGGGGACGTTTCCGGTTAAGGTATGTATATTTCTGGATTTTATTAATGTTTGGGTAATGTAGTTAGAGCATGTTTTCCTCTAAATAGGTTGCTAATTGTAGCGAGTCCTATGTAAAATCATAGTATAATGTATGTGTTTAGGGAGGTGTTTGGATGTGTGTTTTGAAAGTTATTCTTGGGACTAAAAGAATCAAGATCAAATACGATAAGTTAAGAACCTCCGTCAAGGTGGTCTAGTGGTGAAACATCCAAAATCAAGTTGACCCATATTCGAATCCTGATTGTTCAAAGTGAAAATAAATAAATAAATAAAATGAAATAAAATAAAATAGATAAGTTGATGAAATTAGGGATAGTTTGGTAATTTTACTTTTATTTTAATACTCCCTCCGTCCCAATATTATAGTCCACAGACAAAAAACACATAGATTAAGAAAAGCATTAATTACCACTAACTTTATTTAATAAAATGACAGTTTTGTCCTTACTTTGCATTTAATATTCCATTAAATGCTTACTTGGTTAATTAATAATAAGGGGTATTTTGGTAAAAATGATATTTATTTTTAGAAATGGACTATTATTTTGGGACAAACCAAAAAGGAAAGATGGACTATAATTTTGGGACGGAGGAAGTAATAAGTTTGCTTAGGTCATCTCCAACTTGAGGCCGAAAAAACATAATAGATTATGGTTACTTATTAGCAAGAATTTATTTTTAACTTCAACCACACACTATTTCATATAAAACATATATTTAAACCTTTTATCAAGAAATTAACATATTTTGGAATTATTATAACTATTACAATAGAACATTATAGTTTGTAACTAGTTATTACTTAATTTTATGTTACAGAAACTCGCTAATGTTAAAAAAAGAAATAACAAGTTTAAATATTCATTAGACTTTTTTTAAATATCATACTCGTCATTGGCTTACGTTCTATAAAGCTCTTTTTGAGATTTTTGAATAATATATTTTATGTAAATTAAATTTTTGAGCAAATTACATTTTTGGTGTTCGAGTGTAGTTTATTATCTTGACCCGAAATAATCAAAACCCAAATTATCGTACCATTTTTTAGGTTGCCATTCCGGTGATCCCCACAGTAAGGGTAATGGTTACTTTCACAAAATTCGAAGAATTACAACCGTTGGATGAATTCTCGACCCCACCTACAAGTCCTACAGATGCAGACCGCAATCCTCACACAACAGGCTCATCATCTTGGTTTCAGTGGATCAAAACTCCGTATCAAACTGCCAGCTCATCAACAAGCGGGCCCACTCCGTGTATAGAGCATGTTAATGACCCGTTCTTAATCCCTACTGACTACACGTGGATCACAGCTGAAGAAAAGAAGAAGAAAATGCAGGAGAAGAGTAAATTGAAGAAAGGAAGAACTCAAAACCAATAATGGATTTAAGAACACGATGATTTGATAACATTGTTTCAAATGATTTTTACTAATTTACACTTTACACAAGGTATTGGCTGATACAGTGAGGGTATAGATCTTTTAATCATATTATTTATATTTTTGTAATCGTTAGTAATACTAATAACTTTTGTTTTATATTTTAGTTAATTAACATTTTATTGAGGATTCATGTTAAGTGGGTTAAGAAAGGTTCGAGTGGGTGAAAACAAGTATGGTTGGTTGAGTAGCTTAGACTTTTGTTTTTAGGTTTTCCCAATATTTTTGAATTTTAAAGTATTCAAAGTGTTAAATTTAGCTAAGATATTAGTAATACAAACAATAATTATTTGCACGAAAATTGGTTGTGGAAGACATGAACAAAGTACATTATGAGTTGATAAATATAAATCATGCCAATTGGAATTGATTTCTCCTCCGGAATTTTTCCACACAATAATTCATCTCATTGTTCATTTAAGGGAAGAGGCAATATCCGGGGTGGGCCTATATACATGAGGCGATAATAAATATATTAAAATATTAAAAAATCTTTATATCTATGGATGTTTTTTTTTCTATATTTCAGTTATGTTCAATCTCTAAACAACAACACTAGCAAGTAGCAATGCAAATTGCATCTTAGATCAAATATTGCCTCCTCACTCCTCAGCCATAAATTTTGTTGGGAGATTTTCACTGGTTTACAAGTACTTCACCATTCTACAGCCCTCCACGTTGATCTTACAACCCCCTATTCATCAAAGTCATCTTCGTTGCTTTCATTCGTAAGTAAAATTGGATGTTTTGCAATGAAATAAAAGCTAATAATTATAACTCAAAATCGACCGTTCACACACCCAATGACACAAGGGAATTTCCTAATTTACCCTTGTGTGCTTTTTGCATGATGAGAGATAAGATATCTGCTTATACGAAGTTAAGGACATGACATACCCACATATACATAGTATTCTTTTTGAGACATAACTTGGAAAAAAAAAAAAAAAAACAGCATAAGGCATGAAAGACTTTTTTTAGGTTTAGTCAAAATTTACTTTATGGGAAAGTGTATGTCTAACATATTTGTACGCATGAGATAAGATATGTACATTAATTAACTGCTCTTAGGTTGTAGAACCGATGATTTCACCTAGATAATCGATAACGATTCTCCTTGAATCGTTTTTGGAAGATCGGGTAGGATCGTAAGATTGTAAAATCGTTACTATTTATTTTTTATTTAATAAAAACTTAAATTTTGTCTTGCACTAATTAAATATACAGAATATGAACCCTAGAAAACTCATTGTGAATTATTTATTGTTAAATGCTCTTGCGGATCTACTAAGGAATATGAACCCTAGAAAACTCATTTTTTGAATTATTTATTGTTAAATGCACTTGCGGGTCTACTAAGGAGTCTGTGCTACTCCTCAAATTTTTAGGCGTAGTGAAATTTTTTTGATGTGGCGTAATTTTTTCGGCATGCTACCTCTAAAATTAACATGTGCTACCCATATTCAACGTCCGCCGCTATTAAATGATGTATTTCCCGTGGTCTGATATATTTATTGTTAAGTGAATGGTTTGATTAAAATGTATTTTTTATATTTCAAATTGTTTTTTTAAAGATCTTACGATCCGATTCAATATTACGATTACGATATTGCAAAAACGAAAATCGATAATATACAAGATTACGATATTGACAGCTGTGTTTTATATATTATCCAATCGTATGGAATTAGATATTGATTTCTATTATGAATAAGAAATAAAATACATTGTATAAATCCGCTTTAATTAATGTTGTGTGCTTTCAAATATGATTACCCGTTTTAGAAAATTACAACATACCGACAAAAACAGATAATGTCATAAGGTTTGGATGGTTGTTAGAAAAAGATTCTTAATAACCATTATTTTACGATAAATAAGATTTTTTGATCATCAAAATATGCCTTAATTAAATACTTTTGTTTAATTATATGTGTCTTATATTTATATGTGGAATAATTGTTGCATGAAACAACAATACAATAAAAGGCGGTTAAACAATACGTGACAGAGGGCTATACGTTGATTAAACAAATCTGTTCCCTCAAGTCCGTTCAAAACCAACTAAACTGAACCTAGACTCCTTTACGACCCAATTCATAGTCCCCACCTTTTATCCTCTCTCTCTCCTCCCTCCCCTTCACATTCGCCATTGAAAAACTGCCCCTGAACCCCAAATTCTCCAGTATTCAAGTTTTAGAGTCAAAATCAAGCATAAATCCGGATTTAAAAAGCTTTCGTCAACTGTTTTTGGAGATAGAAAGAAGAAAATTCCAGTGAAATGAAGGGAGGGAAACGAGAGAAGAATGAAGAAGCTGTTGATGCTGCTTCTGTTGCGTATCATGTGCTTCATAAGCTTCCTTCTGGGGATAGTCCGTATGTCAGAGCCAAACATCTTCAGGTTTGTCCTGATCTGGATTTGTACTTTACATATATTTTGAGTTTTTCTTCAATTGTATATATATACTTGAACTAATTTGCCATTTGTATGAATATGTTTATGTAACCTGAATGCGTTTTGTCATGTTCCGATTGTATGATACTCAAAATCGAAAAATTACGCGAACGAATTCGAAAAAAAAAAAAAAACGTATCAATTGCTTACAAGTTACAACTATTCTGTGTTTTGTCCTGATCTGGATTTGTATTTTCCATAGAGTTAATCGATGAACGATTATTTCATACTGGAATATTCGATAATTTCGTCTGATCCGATTATTTTGGTTCATTTTTTGTTATCTATAGATTGTTACAACGACAATAATGAATTATTGCGCGAACGAATTCGAAAAAACAAATCAATTGCTTACTATTCTTTGGTCAAATACTAACCAATTGCTTGATTAATTCATAACTATTTTACCGAATGTTTAGCTATTCTTCTTGAATAATTGCTTGTTCTATCTTTAGAAATTGAAGTATGTGTGTGATTTGAATCTTTGATTGAGATTTGAGATCGAGATTATTGCTTTGCGGAGAAGCATTCTTATTTCTTGCAATCTGTCCTACGGCTTGTGTAGGGTCCGGATCTTCAATCAATTATTTGACCATTGAATTTGTTCCTTTTATTTTTATTTTTATTTTATCAAAAAATGATGTTGTCAACTATTCCACCATTGAATTTGATTTTACTAGTTGTAGAAAATCAGTCCATGAAATCAACGTTTTTTTGTCCAAAAGTGTTTTCCATATCTTTTATCTTTTTTGTTTTGAGTCAATTTACAGCTTACAACTATTTTTACCCAACACTTGTACACAAATAATAAAATATACATTTTACACTACCAACAAGTTTTGTCATACAAATACACAATCTTTTATTTAATTATATATAAATATAAATATATATGTTTTTTCAGCTGGTGGAAAAGGATCCAAATGGAGCAATAGTCGAGTTTTGGAAGGCAATAAATATGGGTGATAGAGTTGATAGTGCTTTAAAAGACATGGCAGTTGTTATGAAACAACAAGATAGAGCTGAAGAAGCAATTGAACTTATTAGATCCTTTAGAGAACGTTGCTCTAAACAAGCCCAAGAATCACTAGACAATGTTCTAATCGACTTATACAAGGTAACTTTTTCTATATTTGTTTGTTTTACACAGCATAAAGTACATTTTTTTTGTTCTTTATGAGTTAATGAAATGAAGCTAATGTGATTTTGTAGAAATGTGGGAAATTAGAGGAACAAATCGAGCTTTTGAAACAGAAGCTTCGGATGATTTATCAAGGAGAAGCCTTCAATGGAAAACCCACAAAAACCGCACGTTCCCATGGAAGAAAATTTCAAGTTACAGTCAAACAAGAGACATCAAGAATACTGGTAATTTTATGGATTCTATTTTTCAATCTAAACATAGAATGAAAAATGAAAAATAAAGTAAATTCCTAATTCACACTTGGATCAAATGTGGTGCAGGGTAACTTAGGGTGGGCGTACTTACAGCTAAAAAATTTCCAAGCAGCAGAAGCCGTATATCGTAAAGCTCAAGAGATAGACCCAGACGCCAACAAGGCGTGCAATTTGTGCCTTTGTTTAGTGAAACAAGGTCGATACATAGAGGCAAATAAACTTCTTTTAGAAGTAATGGAAGGTAAACTTTTGGGGTCGAATGACCCCAAGTTACTGAACCGGACTAATGAGTTGGTTCAGGAGCTAGAGCCATGGCGGCTAGCTCAGGTGCACCCTGGTCCGGACCTAGGTCCGGACCAGGATGTTGTGAGTTTGGAGGATGCGTTTATTGAGGGGCTTGACCAGTTAATTAACCAATGGACTCCATCGAGATCAAGGAGACTTCCGGTGTTTGAAGAGATATCGACATATAGAGATCAATTAGCTTGTTGATGGATTAATGATTGTGTGGTTATGGACCAATAACTCAATGGTTGTTGAGATAAATGGATATATAAATATATAACATGTATACACCAATAATAGATCTTTGTACCAGAGGTATGTGTATAGTGTAGTTTAAAGAACTTTTTTTTTTTTTTTGAAATGATTAACTCACACGCCAACTATTCTACTCTTAAATCTAACTCGTATTGTTCTAATAAGGACTTGAATCCTCAACCTTTGGCTTTCTGTCAAACTCTATACCATGACACCATACCTTTCTGTCAAACTCTATACCATGACACCATACGTTTATTAGGTCTATAAAATATGTATTTTGCATAATATGGATTTTGAAGTTATAAAATCTTTATTTCTCTGAGTACTAAGGTGCTGTTTGTTTTTTGAAAAAAAACTTCTTCAAACCTCTTACTGTTGCGCGGTGCAGCACACGCGCAACACTTTTCATCTCGCAGCTGTTTGTTTTTTAGAAGTCTTCTGAGTCAAAAACATCTGCGCGTGCTCTGTTTGGCGCAGCACTTGTACTGCCTCTTCCAACCTCTTCTTCTTTTTTTATTGTTGAAATTTTGATTATATATTATTAAAATTTTATTTCACATTTTTTTCCCTTTTTTTTTCGTTTATTCTTATTGAATTTATTTTTCATTTTTTTTAATAATCAATAATGATAATTTCTTGATGAAATATTATTATTTTTTACTGAAAATATCTTTATTTTTTGTTGAAATATCATTCTTTTTTACTGAAATATCATTAATTTTTATCGAAATGTTATACATTATTAAATTTTACGTATTAAAAAGTTATTTTCGGTTTATAAAATTAGTTTATTTTAATTTTTTAATATTTGCAGCAGTATGCAGATGTTAAAAAAACAAACACGCTTCTTATTATAGTCTGCAGCCGTTTGGTCCACCTCTTCTACTGCAGAGGGTTGCAGAGGTGGTCCGCAGACTTCATGAATTTTTGCTTCAGAAAATCAAACAGCACCTAACTAAATGTCCGAAATGTGTCGCCAAGAGATACTTTGAATGGTTAGGATGGTGAATAGAGTAGGTTACAATTAAGAGTTGCTTCACATTCCTTCATACAATTAATACATTAAAAAGGAAACGAGCTCATTCCTACGTTTAATACACTAAAAACGAAACGGTGTCAAATACAAGTACGAAAAAAAAAATCACACACACAAATACATACTACTCTTAAATGTGATCTAATTGCCTCCACATGGTGGTTGAGGAATGAAATTGCACACAAAATGTCTATGTTTCAAACTCTAACACATCCAAAATATTACTAATATTCTACGATTGACCTCTCATGTGGACCTTAAACGGGTAGACATAGATCGCTCAGATTATTCGTTTCACCATTTTTTTTCAGATGTGATCGACACTAGCTGACCATGTGGTAGTGGTGTGACGTATCAACACCATATTACTCAATTATTTCATGTTTTTAGGTCGATACAATGCATTGTGACACAAATAAATGAGTTACCAATATTATATGGACTAGATAAATTCTTGTCCGTTTATGCAATTCTTCGGTAAATTCACCCCCAAAAAAATTGTATATTATTATGTATTATAGAAAACTTATGTATAACGTCACGTTTTAAAAGTAGTAAGACCTACCTTATGAAAATGAGTTTGTAACGCACTTTGAATAAACGCAACCATGTGCGACTAACTAAAGAAACAAAACTCTAGCCTTTAAAGCACCAAATTCATTGACAACTCTCGCCATTGTACTAATTAAAAAGTTCAGTATTTTCTTGCATTTGGGATTTGTCCGGGTAGATTACTTGGATTTTTCTTTTTACAAAAACCTTGATTACATAAAAAAATATATTTGAATATATTTTTATTGCATTAAAATTAAACAAACGAAAAACTAATACTTACATCCCAATGTAATGAAGGTGTCGTATTACTGTCAACAATTGCAAACATCTATGCTTTTGTGCTCATTGCTTGCTGAACTAACCATTATCTTAAATGATGAACTAACCATTATCTCAAATGAAACGATTGCAAATACAATTAAAAAGAAGGGAAATTGAGTAATCTTACATTTATAAATGACATTTTTGACATAAATGATCATTTTTTTTTTTGAAAAGTAACTACATTGTTCCGGAGAGCTCTCTGAAATTCCGAAGTACTGTTCCGGAACACAGTTTACTATTTTTTTTTTTGTAACATTTGGTTTTTCTTTTAGAGTAAGTTTTGGTTTTATATAATGTAGAAGTTTTGCTTTTATAAAATGTACACCTTTTGGTTTTATAAAATATAAAATGCAATTAAAATCAACAAACAACTAATAAATACACAAACTAAATAAATGATATGTTTGTAGGTCATATTACAAATACAATGTTTAAATTGTCTTTGTCATGGTACCCCAAAACTTTCTGTTGGTCGTTTTCAATAGCCCAAAGCCCATGGACCGGTTTTACCCTTTATATAAATTGATTTCCCGGTGATCAACGCCTCTAGGAACCAACACAAAAACACCCCACAATCTCCTTTGTTGTCAATCTATTGTGGTACGTCTAGGGCCTTTTCGAGGGTCATCTTGAAGCTCTCAAGTGAGATTGAATCAGTTGGTTTGGTACCCTAGTAGTTGACTCCCACTAACAGTTTGTGGATGCGGGCTCTCATACCAATAATCCTCTTCTTCCGAACAGTGGTCGTCCTTCCAATGACTATCATATATAGTCATTTTGAATGTCTTCAAATCCAAAGCACTCAAAAATCAATGAGTTTGTGATATATTGATTGGGAATGTCTTCAAATCCAAAGCATCCAAAAACCATGTCACTCCAGATAAATGTATAAGTGTTGAAAGCCGACGACATAACCGTCCACCGAACATCATCCGATTTATGCTTTAGCAGCAATGAGATCCACATCATGATGTGTTGTCAATTAATATTTTTGCAGTAAAGTAAGTATTGTTTTCAGAAGCATAATATGTAATGATCAAATAAGTATATTACTTACATCACATGACAACTATCCTCAATGACTATCCGCATATAACTATGTCCAAAACTCAAGCGTAGCAAAAACCTATCAAATAATTATGAGCAAACAATAGTGAACCCATCCCGTTCTTTATACACATTGTGTATGGTAGGGTCTACAAGATTATCCAACGGTGTTGGTTGTCGATGTATAACATTGTTCCCCTTCATTTGTATCCATGGCGACTTATACCATATGGACATAACTTTTTGGCGCTTATAACACCTAAGAAGTGTTGGTGATAGTGTTTTGTATACATCCCGCATAATCTCTTTTACACCCGACGATGGAATACCCGAAGACGGCTGCTTAGGGTCGTCATTCAACAGCTTTTCGAGGGTATTTAAGACATAATTATGCTCGCATAAGTCATTGTCATTGTAGTATGCCTATACAGTTCAATAACATAAACTTGTAAACGATGCAAAAACATGATAACCATAATCGATGAATGTAACGAAGAAAATTTTCAAACAAAATTTTCATTTTTAAACACAATAAAAACTCGTTTCATAATTCTCAAATCACATATATCTCAAATGTCAACAAATAAACACACTCCCAGAATCATAAAAACAATCTCATGCCGGTGTGTACAATCATGCCGGTGCCTTGCCGCGATCCTCGGAACTACCTGAAACACATAACACATAACACAGTAAGCATAAAACTTAGTGAGTTTCCCAAAAAAGAATTAGTAGAGGGAATTGTGAGATTATTTGGGAATTAAACTCATAAAAACTATCTGTTTCACCCCGCCTTGTTGATCAAAAATTTTCTCTTTGATTGGTCATGCACCGAAAACCTGGACTTTTTATGCAGCTTTACTTCCATCTTCCAAGTATGTGTGATTGTTGATCATCAAATTTCTCTTTGATTGGTCATGCTTTTTGAAATTTTCAAAAATATTTTGTTGCAATAGTCAAGCAATTTTGCAAAGTCAATAAGTGCTTATTTTATTTTAATCTTTCTAAAATATGTTAGGAGATAAAGGGATAAACACCCAAGTTTATTAGTTTAGTGATTAACCATTCTTTTTTGGCACAACGCTCTTAATCTTTATTTTAGTGAAAAGTCTACGATACAAACTTCTCCAATGCAAAAATCTTTACACATATCTTTACACATGTTTCATTCATAGAAACAATTATGCTCATCTATTTAGTTTATTTTAAAATCCTTTCTCTGATTTGCGTTCTTTTATGCATATACACCGATATAAATAAAATAAGATAAAATTACTAAAATAATCATTTTTCCTAATCCTTATAGAAAATAGCCAAAAAAACCTAAAATTACCAAAATAACCACTAAAATCGCGGATGGATTAGGGTCATCTGCGATTTTGTCTTCTCATCTGCGAACGTACAATTTGTTAGAGCAGGCTCATGCAGTGGGGAGTTATATATTTGCATATGGACCTGTCCATCTGTAAATATGGGAGACCATCTATGATTTTAGTTTTTTCAGGGTATAAATACATTTTTTTAGCACTCATTTTTCTTGATTTTTGTTGGGGAAGTGTTTCGGATGGACTTTTCCAAATGAAAAAAATGTTATCGTACAATACAAAGGTACAACTTGGAGATAGATCAAAATCAATTTTATAACACAAATCATATTTATATAACAATTGTCTAACATATTTACATAATACTTGCATAAAAAATCAGCTCGCTACAAATATAAAATATGACAACCGAATGTACAACCTTACAAATGCAAAGATACAACTTCAAGATGCATTAGAAATCAATTTTTTAACACAAATCACATTGTTATCACATTTTTATACTATAGCTCCCTCCAAGAGACTTTTCCCCAAAAAAATCAAGAAAAATGATTGCTCAAATAAAATTAAGGTCCCTAAAAAAAACTTTGGTCTCATGTTCACAGATGAACAGATCCATCTGCGAACATACAACTCGTTTATGCACGATGCTGCTTTAACATCTTGTACACTCACAAATAAGAAAACAAAATCACAAATTGCCCCAATCTATTTGCAATTTTAGTGGTTATTTTTGTAATCTTTGTTTTTTTGGCTATTTTATGTAAAGAGGCTTGGAAAAATGGCTATTTTATAATTTTCTCTAAAAATAAATAAACAAAGCAAACAAATATAATGTCATTTTAAGTGAGTTATTTTTATAACAAAGTATATTACTGAAAAATTCAAAGTGTATTACTGAAAAATTTAACTCAAGGCGATTAAAATGATCGTTTATGAACTTGAGTTAAACGTCCATACGAAATTTAAAATAGTCATAACTCAAGTTTTTAAAGTCATGATCATTTAAAATGTTTGAAAATGAAAAAAACGGTCCAAAAGTCTAAAATAAAGTATGTTTTTAAATGCAATGTTTAAATCAAACTAAAAAACACAAAATTGTAGTGAAACGGCTACATAAACCTAAATATCCTTGTTTCCTTTGTCACCGATTCACCCTTCTCCGTTAACATCTATACGAGCACATATGCATAAGATAAATGTTAGGCTTGAAAAATCTAGTAAGCATACATGAGATATTGAGGTTGACTCTTAAAAAAGTTTTGGACAATGGTGATTATCAAAGTTCAAAGTTAAATTTCTAAAAAATAGTTTTAAAAACACTCTAAACTTAGAGAACTCTATATTCGAAGTCAATGGCTCATTTGACCCATAATATAAAGATGAGAAATCTCTAGGAAAATCGTTATATTTTGATTTCATAATTGATTTAATTATATATATATATATATATATATATATATATATATATATATATATATATATATATATAATTAAGTCCTGAAAACTGACAATTGTTTGCGTTTTGACCATTTTACTCGGTACGTCGGTCACCAACAAAATATAATGACTTTTTCATATATATGATCAAAATATAAGGATTTTTTAAAAATATATTATTTTTTATTTTTTAATATTATTTTATTATATATATATATATATATATATATATATATATATATATATATATATATATATTCATTCTAACGGACTATATTATTTTACATTATTCTTATGTTATTTTCTTTATCTGACAAAGAATATCTATTATGAAAATAGTTTTTTTATAGAAAATAATTGTGGATTTCCACTAGGGGCCTGAGCAGTGGGTTGCGTTCGAGACCCTAAGATAGATGTTGTGTGAGCCCCCAGTGTTGACCCTAGTGTTGAGGATTTTTTTTCGTGTATTGTGATGCATCAATCAATGGTTTGGGGCGGTGCTTATGCAGCGATGGAGAGTTATTGCTTATGTTTCTAGGCAGCTGAAGCCTCATGAGGGTTGATATCTGACACATGATTTAGAGTTAGGGGCAGTGGTGTTTTCCCTCAAGATTTGATGACATTATCTGTATGGGGTTCGGTGTACCATGTACACGTATCACAAGAGTTTGAGATATCTTATGGATCAGGCAAATCTAAACATGAGACATCATAGATGGATTGATGTAGTCAAGGATTATGACTGTGAGATTTTGTATGACCCAGGGAAACATAATGTGGTCATTGATGATTTGAGTCGCAAGACAGCTAGTTCTGTTATTGAGAGCCTATGTATAAAGATTTTGATTTATTCGCCATTGTAGGATTTTATTAAGGAGGCTTAGGCTGAGGGAGTCAGGAAGGAGAATTGGAAACAAGAGAGACTCAGGGGTGAGATTGGCAGGTTTGCTACTGATAGTCATGGATTATTGACCCGATATGGACGGGTTTGGGTACCAGAATTTGGTAGGATTAGGTAGACTGTGCTGGAAGAGACGTACAAGTCCAGGTTTTCGATACATCCTGGAGCCACCAAGATGTATCGGGATTTGAGACTTAGTTACTCGTGGTCGTGCATGAAGAGAGAGGTAGTATGGTATGTTAAGAGGTGTTTGACCCGTCGAATGGTCAAGGTCGAGCACCAGATACCACATGGCAAGATGCAACCATTGGAGGTTCTCATGTGGAAATTGAAACATATTACTATGGATTTCATCACCAAGATACCTCGGAGAGCTAAGGGGTTAAACATGATATGGGTTATAGTGGATCATTTAACCAAGAGCGCTTACTTTCTAACCATTCAAGAGAGCTCTTCGTCCGAAAAATTGGTTGATTTATATGTGTGAGAGATTGTTGCTCGGCATGGTATTACAGTCTCCATTGCATCAGATCGAGATGTCCGGTTCACATATCGTTTTTAGCAGAAGTTCCACGAGGAACTAGATATCAGGTTGCATCTTAGCATTGTATATCATCCGCAGACTAACGGTCAGAGTAAGCGGACCATTCAGACACTTGAGGACATGTTGAGAACTTGTGTCATAGATTTCGGTGGGAGTTGGGACTCCTACCTTCCCTTAGCTGAGTTTTCCTACAACAAGAACTATCACTCCATTATTGGTGCACTACCTTTTGAGATCCTTTATGGGAGGAAGTGTCATACCCTAGTTTGTTGGGCAGAGATTGGTCATAAAGTCAAGGGAAAGACTGAGGTAGTCATTTAGACGACATAGCTTATTCAACAGATTAGGTAGATGCTATAGACATCTCAGATCTGACAGAAGAGTTACACTGACAAGTGTCAACATGAGTTGGAGTTCCAGGTTAGCATCATGGTTTTGCTGAAGGTATCACCTTGGAAGGGTGTAATATGCTTTAGGAAGAGCGGCAAGTTGGGAGCTCAGTATATTGAGTCATTTCGGGTGATTGCTGGGGATGGAAAGGTAGCTTACAAGCTATATTTTCCTGAGGAGCTCAGTCATATTCCCAACACGTTCCATGTTTCCCAACTTCGGAAGTGTGTGGCTGATGATTTAGCGGTTGTTCCCTTGGAGGATATCCAGGTTGACGATCCTCTGAATTATGTGGAGAGACCAGTGTCAATTTTAGATTGAAAGACGAAGGCTTTTTACAACAAGGTGGTGTATTTTTTCACGCTTAAGTGTAGTCATAGGAAGGGTTCCGAATGGACGTGCGAACCTAAGTCTGAGATGCGGGAAAATTACCCTGATTTGTTCACAACAACGAACTTCGAGGATAAAGCCTAGTTCAAGTGGGGGAGATTTGTAACATCCGAATGATAAGGTATTTCCAATTTCAACCCCAGGTATGAAGATTATTTTCATTTTAGCCCTTGTATTTGAGAAGTGTTGTAAAATGGCCCATAATGGCATTTTTGTAAATATTGGGTGAAGCTCACGTACGTTGGGCGTACATACCATACGTTGGGCGTACGTGTCTGATAGCTTCATTTTATTTACTTCTTTTTATAGTTTATTTTAGCATATTTCATTCATAATTTAGATAATTTCCATGCATATTTTCCTTTTTGTTATTTTATGACTATTTCGGGTACTCTCGAATCTTGTGAGCATAATTGCAGGTTTTCGGGTCTAGCGGAGCGGGAGTGTTCGGGACGTATAGGAGGCGATGAGATTTGGTATTAAAAAAATGATGTTGGGCTTGATGGGTAGTGGAGATGATGCATGGAGTGATCTTGATGATTATTTGAAGGTTTGGAGAGAAATAAACTTTAAATTTGCAAGATGCAGGGGAATATTCAAGCGTGCGTAGATTATTAATCGGGCGAGTTCACGAGTTTTGGGGGATTTAGAGAGGTCAAATTGGGCTTTAAATGAAGAAAAACTTGAAGAAAATGGGCTAGGAGGTGATTGGATTCGATCTGGGCTAGTGGGATATGCTCTAGAGGCCCAAAATCTCAAAGAAGCCCATGTCAGGCACCACCCGCGCAGCAGCACGCGGGTCGCGCAAGGCCCTGCAGGGGTAATTTCGGAAATTCATTTGGAAGGCTATTTGAGAAAGGTTGGTGCCCATCTTTTGCATACACTTGCACATCCGATTTTTGGAGATTCTCTCTGGAGTTTTGGAGACTTTTGAAGGCCAAGAACCCTTGAAGAACATCATATTTTTACCTCTTGATTCTTGCTTAATGTTTGGTACAATTTTCTCTAACTTTATTTCTTTGTGTTTAGCCATGCTTGGCTAAACTAATCTTGGTTGAATTTTGGTTAATCCTTTGAACTTTTGTTGAATGTTGAAGAATCCATGAACATGTTCTTGAATCTTTATGGGAATGTTTTGTGTTTTAACATCTTATCATTACTTGTATGTTTTAGTTCATGAGTTTAAATGTGTTTGTGGTGATTAGTTGGCTAATTTCTTGATTAAGTAAAGGATCCTCAAATTAGCAAGCAACAAATGATTTTTGTGTTGTTTTAGCTTCACACAATCATAAAAACATTTCCTCCAACATGGTGGTGAAAGCATTTGACCCCTCTTGGATTTGGTGACTTTTTGGTTCTTAATGCTAGTTGACTTTCACTAATTACATGCTATTTGGAATTAGTGACTTTGACTAAGGAAATTGTTATGAGCTTCTCTAGCCATTTCAACAATTAAGAAAATTCTAGGTAATCTCAAGCTCCTTGGATTACCATAGCCAAATTGAGGATTTAAAACAAGTATTGCACCATTGAATTCTAATGATATGTTCATCAAAAGTCAAAGTGAGAAAACTTTAAGTCAACCATCTTTCTCTTATTGATTTTACATCAAATTCTTATTTTTGTTGCAATTGTCTATTTAAATCATAGTTAATTCTAGTTAGCTTCAAGTATTTCAAAACACCAAAACCCCCCATTTTATTTTTATTGTTATTTTACAAGTATTTTTACAAAGAGATTTTTCATAGAGTTAGAAATTGAACCAATCTCCGTGGATTCGATCCCTTTACCACTATACACTATTTTAGTGTGTAACATTTAGGGTTATTATTTGTGTTGGCCTCGACAACCACCAAATTTTTGGCGCCGTTGCCGGGGATTGGTTTTGATTTAATCAGTTTGTTTCTCTATGCCTATATCTCATTGTGCAGGTACTCTAATTTAAAACCCGGAAATTAAAAAAAAAAGTATGATTTGGAAATGAACGCTCCTTGCACTGAAGACCAACTTTCTGAGCTAGCTCAGTTAGTTATGATGATTGAAAGTGACCAAAGTGTGCAGTCCACACCTCTTCTTTGCGATTTTTGTGCCCAAAATGGACATCATTCCGACACGTGTCCATATTTACAAGGAGAATGGGAAGAAGTGCAAGATAAGGGAAGCTACTACCGGTCAAACCAATGGAGTTATGATAAGCCTCAACATGATCAATGGTGGGACAACAACCAAGTTTGGGAAAATAACCATTACCAAAATCCATACCAAACATGGGGAAATAACCAATACCAACCAACTCCACTGTTCCTAGAACCCTATCCTTACCCTCCTCAACAAACCGAAACGCCAAGCATGTCCTTAGAGGACATTGTGAAAAGCATTGGCACTTCTACCCAAATTTTCCAAGAAACAACTCAAGCTAGCCTCAAAAGCTTAGAGCAACAAATAACACAAATTGCTCAATCATTGAGTATAGTGGAAGCTCAACACAAATTACCATCTGAAGAGAGCCCATGTCATAACGCATGTTGCATTCCTTTGAAAGATGAGAAAACTTTTGATGGCTCAAGAGTGTTATATGAAGAAGAGGAAGAAGAAGTAGAAGTGGAAGAAGTTGTCAAAGAAGAAGAAGAAATTGAAAAAGTTGACAATGAAACTATAGAGGAAGTGATAGGGGTTAATGAAAGAGAGGTTGAGCCGCCCACTACCATTAAGAAACTAACTCCATTGGTAGACCAACCACAAGAGATGGAAGCGATAAATTTGTCGGACTCTTCAAAGGATACGTATCACAAGAAAGAAGACGCCCAACCGGTCACCTACTCAAAAACCATGTCAAAGAAGGAAGAGTTGGTCACCTTAATGAACAAGTACAAGAAAGAATATGGTTGGATGATTGCTATTATCAAAGGTTTGAGTCCGGTATGGTTCTCCCGTAAAAAGAAAGTCAAATACAAGAAAAGAGTCTCAATGGAGGTGTGGAAATTAAAAAATGTCGACACGGGGAAAATTTACAAGGTTAATGGACATCGATTGAAGCCATTCAATGAATTTTTTGATTCAAATGTCCAAGATGTTGTCCATTTGGACGCCCCAAAGTGTTAAAGTGAAGTTTGGAGGCGTCTCGCCAAAGACGTTAAAGAAGGGCATTTTTGGAAAGCATTGTGTTTTCATGTTTTTAATTTGAATAAATGAGTTTGGAAGATATTTTGGGATTCAAAAGAGTTGTTTTTGAAGAAATCAAGAGTTTCTAGGTGTTTGGGGCCTTCCAAAGCAAAAACGGGTGAAAAACGAAGAAAAATGAAGCAAAAATGAAGATCAGGATCAGGGGGTTGCGCGACCCGCGTGCTGTTGCGCGGGTGGGTTGCGCGGCCAGGTGTGATGAAGCGACATTGGCCCAAGACTTAACTGCAAGGTCTGCGCGACCCGCGTGCCACACTGCGCGACCCGCGCACTGTGCTGGGCAATTTGGGCTATTTTTGGCTATTATTTGACCAGGTGTTGACCAAAGGTTTTAATGAGTTGACCTTTTGACTTTTCTTGACCAACATTGACCGAAATTGACCCTTTTTGACCCATAGATTAAAATGTTCAGCTTCTCTTCTTCTTCATTTAATCATCTTGACCTCCCACTCCATTCCTCTCATATAACCTTCCAGCACCCACCTCGCTCGAAAATTCAAGATTGGCGGAGTTTTACCGGTCGTAATTTCACGAAACCACCGCCACAAACATTTCCCGCCGCCCGACCCTCCGATTTAGGTCCTTTCCGCCCTTTC
Organism: Lactuca saligna; assembly: GCF_052625555.1. Lineage (NCBI taxonomy): Eukaryota > Viridiplantae > Streptophyta > Magnoliopsida > Asterales > Asteraceae > Lactuca > Lactuca saligna. The sequence continues at coordinate 66,160,406 of NC_136417.1, read as the reverse complement.
CTTAAGCATTGAGGACAATGCTTGTTCTTAATCTTGGGGTGGGGCATTTCCCCTATTTTTTTTTACTCTTTTTCATGCATTTTTAGTTAGGTTGCATAACATATTAGTTTAAGTTAATTTGCATTCATTTTTTTTATTTTATAAAATTTCAAAAAGATTTTATTTTCTTCTTTTCCACTTTTTATTTTTGCATAACATTTAGCTTAAGACATTAGCATTCATGCATTTTTGTTGTCTGTTTATTCTCACCTCTCTTGGATGCCATGGAACAGGTTCACAATTATTGTATCATTATTGGTCCAGGATCTTGTTGCTATCTCACCCATCGAATCGGGACCACTAGTTGCAGTTTGGGATTTCATACTTGGGATCAGATGCTGGTAGCTTAAAGGGGTAAGTGACCATGGACAGGTAGTTTTCATGAAGAATTATGCATACAATACTAACAACTGTAGGATATACTATAACAATGAGTGTTCTTAGCCTTGCGGTCACTACCGCAGAGAGGATCACACTTGATCATGTTTGAACTGTTAGGATGAAGCATTGGTGCTTGTCCCCGAGTAGAATCCATATCCGGTCTCTTTACATCACCATATCTTTTTGCGATTTTCTTAGAATTTAGAGAGTCTTTTAGTCCACATTTGGACATTTTCATTATCTTTGAAAAACCACAAGTTTGAAGGAGCTTACATTACATCTTTATGCTCCACACATGGTCATTTTCATACTTAGGCCATTCGGATTATATCATTACCCTTTCGGTTCCACCTACACACCTTTGGGAACCAAATTTTGAGTCAAAGGGTTTCATCTTAAAAAAAAAAAAAAAACAAAAAAAAAAAACAAAAAAAAAAAACAAAAAAAAAAAAAACAAAATGAAGCATGCAAATTTTCAGTTGCAACTATCTTAGATAGGTGGCCGGTTCAATTATTGAACAAATTTTCCAACATCTTGGTCACCCGACGTTTGATATTCATTTGTATAGATATGTTTTATTGTATATAGATCGAGTTGTTATTTTTTTTTCTTTCCCACAAATTGGTGATGTTAGAGAGACTGTCGAGTCGGATACTACGGGAGGTTTGGGACAACACTAAGTGAACTGATTCCTACAACGGTGCCCGAGCGATTAAACCTAGTTACACATGAGAGAAACCGGCAAATGTGAGATCAGAGTGTACACTTAAAGAAGAGCTCCACCCGAGCCCATCCAGTTGCTTTCTCCCTACTACAGATGTTCTTCATTGTATACATGTTCCATTGAGGCTGCGACTGCTCATCCCTCCTTACTCACCTAAAGGAGTTGTCCTGGCTGTGGTTTATGGTTCCATTGTCATCGGATGAAAAAGTTGTGAGATAGCAGCGAAATCAATTCTGACCATGTTGACTAACGTCGAACAGGTTCCATGGTTCTATCCATTCTTTTTATTTCTAGGGTAGTTCATCCCAAGTTCATTTAGTCTTGTCTTACTTGAGGACAAGTAAGGTTTAAGCTTGGGGTGATTTGATAGCTTCATTTTATTTACTTCTTTTTATAGTTTATTTTAGCATATTTCATTCATAATTTAGATAATTTCCATGCATATTTTCCTTTTTGTTATTTTATGACTATTTCGGGTACTCTCGAATCTTGTGAGCATAATTGCAGGTTTTCGGGTCTAGCGGAGCGGGAGTGTTCGGGACGTATAGGAGGCGATGAGATTTGGTATTAAAAAAATGATGTTGGGCTTGATGGGTAGTGGAGATGATGCATGGAGTGATCTTGATGATTATTTGAAGGTTTGGAGAGAAATAAACTTTAAATTTGCAAGATGCGGGGGAATATTCAAGCGTGCGTAGATTATTAATCGGGCGAGTTCACGAGTTTTGGGGGATTTAGAGAGGTCAAATTGGGCTTTAAATGAAGAAAAACTTGAAGAAAATGGGCTAGGAGGTGATTGGATTCGATCTGGGCTAGTGGGATATGCTCTAGAGGCCCAAAATCTCAAAGAAGCCCATGTCAGGCACCACCCGCGCAACCCACCCGCGCAACAGCACGCGGGTCGCGCAAGGCCCTGCAGGGGTAATTTCGGAAATTCATTTGGAAGGCTATTTGAGGAAGGTTGGTGCCCATCTTTTGCATACACTTGCACATCCGATTTTTGGAGATTCTCTCTGGAGTTTTGGAGACTTTTGAAGGCCAAGAACCCTTGAAGAACATCATATTTTTACCTCTTGATTCTTGCTTAATGTTTGGTACAATTTTCTCTAACTTTATTTCTTTGTGTTTAGCCATGCTTGGCTAAACTAATCTTGGTTGAATTTTGGTTAATCCTTTGAGCTTTTGTTGAATGTTGAAGAATCCATGAACATGTTCTTGAATCTTTATGGGAATGTTTTGTGTTTTAACATCTTATCATTACTTGTATGTTTTAGTTCATGAGTTTAAATGTGTTTGTGGTGATTAGTTGGCTAATTTCTTGATTAAGTAAAGGATCCTCAAATTAGCAAGCAACAAATGATTTTTGTGTTGTTTTAGCTTCACACAATCATAAAAACATTTCCTCCAACATGGTGGTGAAAGCATTTGACCCCTCTTGGATTTGGTGACTTTTTGGTTCTTAATGCTAGTTGACTTTCACTAATTACATGCTATTTGGAATTAGTGACTTTGACTAAGGAAATTGTTATGAGCTTCTCTAGCCATTTCAACAATTAAGAAAAGTCTAGGTAATCTCAAGCTCCTTGGATTACCATAGCCAAATTGAGGATTTAAAACAAGTATTGCACCATTGAATTCTAATGATATGTTCATCAAAAGTCAAAGTGAGAAAACTTTAAGTCAACCATCTTTCTCTTATTGATTTTACATCAAATTCTTATTTTTGTTGCAATTGTCTATTTAAATCATAGTTAATTCTAGTTAGCTTCAAGTATTTCAAAACACCAAAACCCCCCATTTTATTTTTATTGTTATTTTACAAGTATTTTTACAAAGAGATTTTTCATAGAGTTAGAAATTGAACCAATCTCCGTGGATTCGATCCCTTTACCACTATACACTATTTTAGTGTGTAACATTTAGGGTTATTATTTGTGTTGGCCTCGACAACCACCAGTGTCAGAACCTCAAACCCTAAGTTTTAGGGTTTAGACCCTATTTAAACATCCTTAACTCCTAAGTCTCGTCCCTTCCATCAGCCTCCAACCACATTTCGACCCTCTTTGCAAACCCTAATCTATTTTAGAGCATTTGTGAGCCTTTAAGTGTGTTTTGGTGTTTTTGAAGGAGGGAGAAAAAGAGAATGTCATCTTGGAGAAGTGTAAGTCTTTGGATCCATAATAGCAACATCATTTGACACCATTTGAAGGTAAAAATCTTTGAACTTGATGAGGCATTGATTAGATCTTGTTTACCCATGAAATTGTGTCCTTTTGGTCCATAAGCTTGGTATTATGAGTATGGGTTACTTATTCCATATAAATTGTCCTTTTAGACATTTTGGAGCATCTAGAAGCATGAAATTGTAACCTTGATTGTTAATTTCCTTCATGCATGGGTTTCGAGGTCTTAATGGGTTAAGTTGTTAGGATTTTTTCTAGTGGGCACTTTCTAGCCATGTTATACCATAAAGTTAGAAACTTTATGGTTAAGGACATGAGTTGCAGTCTAGATTTGGAATATGAGCAAAATAGCTTAAGGATTAAGCTCTTAATAAAAAGGATAGGTGGCCAGGTGCATACGTTGGCCGTACCAAATGGTACGCTACACGTACGCGGTCAATACCTTGATTGGATGGTTAAGCCTGAGTATGCCCAACGTGAAGGGTTTTGAGCATTCTAACAATCCTATGGTGTACATGCAACCCTAGGTGCTTTAGATCTATGGTTTCTCTAATTATACATGCAATATTGATTCCAAGGCATTAAGCTTACAACTAGCATACAAATGAGATAAACATCATAGAAATGAGTTATGGAATTACCTCTTTGTTGTAGCTTGTAGTTTTGGCCTTTAAGAACTTAGCACCAATAGTATGAATGCCTCAAATGAAATCACACAACACCACCAACAATGGAGGATAGGGGTGTGCATGGGTCGGTTTGGGTCGGTTTTGGACTCAAACCCAACCCAACCCATAAATGGTCGGTTTCTGGTTTTTAGAACCCAATAGGATCGGTTTCTGGTCGGTTCGGTTTCTTGGGTTCTGAGGTCGGTTTGGGCGGTTTTTCGGTTTCTTGGGTTCAACCCATACACTCACGGGTTCTGGGTTTAAACCTATGGGTTTAAGGTTTTAACCAATTTTCCATAAATGAAGCAACAAGTTAGATACTTCAAAAAATAACAAATTTAAGTTAAGTACTTCAAAAAACATGAGTCTTACACAAATAGTTAATTACAAGTTACAACTAAAGCCCGAAATAGTCTATTACAACTAAAACACAATCAATTATGGGTGGTTTCTCGGGTTGGATGGATCGGTTTCTTGGGGCTGTTTGTCGGTTTTAAGTATGGGTCGGTTTCTTGGGTTGGATTGGTCGGTTTCCGGTTAGAAACCGAACCCGATACCTATTCAACTATTTGTTTATTAAGAGGTGAGTCTTTCTCATTGTACTTGTGGGTCGAAGACACCAATGTCGGGCCACTATGTTATGTATCCTGGTATGTAGGATGATGTTATGTTGGTTATATGATAGATTGGTAGATTTGTATGATTATTTGTATTTGTTGGATATGTGTTTATGTTATATGTTGTATATGTCAACATATTTTGGTTGGGTTGAGGTGGTCATGCTTCGTGCTGAAGGCCAAGATACCCGGGGTGGTCTGGATAGGTTGTAGGCCCTACGAGGCGGTCCATTCAGGCCAAAGGCCCCGAGAACGGTCCAAATAGGTTGTAGGCCCTATAAGGCGGTCCAGTCAAGCTAAAGGCTCATATATGCATGCTATTGTTTGTTATGTTGTGTGGTGGTACTTTGGGGGAACCCACTAAGCTTTGGCTTATGGTTTCAGTTTATTGTTTCAGGTACTTCAAAGGATCATGGGAAAGCAAAGGCGTGATCGTGCACATATTCCTGTTTTTATCATATTAGATCTTGGGATACTCTAATTATGATTATACTTTGGAACCAATGGTTTTGTAAACACTTTATGGTTAATGGGTTGTTTTTGAAAATTTTAAATTTCTAAGATTTTTGGGGTGTTACATGGCTAAAGTAGTGTCATGCTCTGCTAAACGCTGATCTAGAGACCTTAAATGCTCATATTGAGATTGCAACTGCCCGCGACATTCACGAACCTCATTTTTCAATTGACAGACCTCGTTTTGCAAGTCACTAATAATTCGGTCATTGCTAGTTGATGGGTCAGCGGTCGGCGGTAGTGGTGGTGGTAGGTGAGTTGGATCATCTATCTGTGCCTTCTTTTCTTGAGTCTCATGTGTAGGGGAGTTTTTTTGTTGATGGTGTTAGGGAAGGTGCCCTCTAAATATTAGTGTCGGGAAATCAAGGCGGTCAATCCACGTCGAGCTAACAATCCACCATTCAGCATGCATCTCATCTTCCATCGGCTCCAAATTCGGTACGAGTCTATTACCCTGATAACAAAATTTTAAAATTATAAATAAACATAAATTATAAAATAAATAAATATTTAAATAATAAAGTAACCATACGTCGTCGATTTGTAGAAACTAGTTGCAGTGTGTCTTTTGTAATGGCCTCAGTTTTGACCATGCAACAGCCCGAAGGATGACATTCTGTTGTTGGGTACCAAACAAATTGCTCACTGGAAAAGTCTCAAGAATTCATATATGAATGTTAGCAAACAAATAAATAAAAAATAGATAGAATGTTACAAAAAAAAATCATCATATACTTACTTTAAAAGCGTATAAAAACTCATGTAGGGTGTAGGTTAATTTTTAAGGTTCGTTCTCTTTTAGTCTGTCTGGATATATAAGTCTGTCAACCTTATTGAATACAATAAAATTTTGTTTGTACAATTGATCTCAACTTATCATCCCCTGTGGATATCTGCCACATAAAAAATTAGGTAACAATTGAATTTCTAAAAAATATTAGTAACAATAAGTAATTATAATCAATAATTATAAAATAGACGACATTATATGTAACATCCCAAAAATAGAGGCCAAAAATTTCATTTTTATTTATGTTATTACATAAAACCATCAGTATAAAAACATTCATAATAAAGTCTCATGTCAAAACCTAAGTGACAGTAATAAAAAACATAGTATCATGAAACCATATCAGAGCGTAATCCCCAAGGATCTCATGTGCGGAAAACATAGTGTGATGCGCTGCGATCGAGCCGACTCCTTTCCTTTAAAAACAAAGTACCTGAAACCAAAACTGAAAACCGTAAGCACAAAGCTTAGTGAGTTCCCCCATCATACCACATACCATACAATCACATAGCATACATATTGTCGGACAATTCTGGGGTGCCCGACCTACCCGGTACGACCATTCTGGGGTGCCGACCTACCCGGTACGGCCATTCTGGGGTGCCGACCTACCCGTGTCAAGCCATTCTGGGGTGCTGACCTACCCATGTCAAGTCATTATGGGGCGCTGACCTACCCATGTCAAGCCATTCTGGGGTGCTGACCTACCCGTCGGTCCTAACAACCGACCCTCGGGGACTATTCCACCCCCTACTGCTACTATCACATATATCATAACATAAACATACTATCAGACATATCTGGGGTGTCCGAACTACCCTTCGGTCCTAACAACCGAACTTGAGGACTATTCCCCTCCTACTACCACTATCACATATAACATATCATGCCAGCATATAACATATCATCACATACTGTCAGACATATCTGGGGTGTTAGACCTACCCTTCGGTCCTAACAACCGAACTCTACTACTATCACATATAACATATCATGCCAGCATATAACGTATCAGGTAGTAGCAAACCTAGATGATATCACAAAGACAATCATCTAACATACAACTCCTACTGGTGGGCCGACATTGTGGCCGTAGACCCACGGCTACTGGAAGGTAACTCACCTCACATTGCTGAAGTCCCGTAGACACAATCCCACACTGCTGAAGTCCCGCAGACTCGACCCCAACTGCTGGCTAACAGATTCCCGAACTGTCAACACCAAAATAACACCCAATTAATAATTGGGTCCCAACACATAACCATATTACATACTTGGTTAATTGCTACATTACCATAGGCTTGGCTTATTTAAGCCCAAGGCCCAATCCATAGGCCCAAGTTAATTAGAAATCAAAGCCCAACACATGACCCAATTTTCCAAATTGGGCCTAGGCCTAAACATGGTCGCATTCTAAGGCCCAATTTTCCAAATTAGGCCCAAGCCCCTTACATGGGCCTTACCCCAGGCCCATTAAATTATTCTAGTTCATTGGCTTGACTTTGGATGGCCCATTATTATCTCAATCATTTAGGCCCAACATAAAGGCCCAATAATATACCTAAGTGAAACTAGGGTTTCACATAAAATGATGATTAGGGTTAAGTTTCCTACTTAACCCATCAAGGACTTAATCAATTAAGGACTTAATCCATTAAGTTCATTATCGCTTAGATTGATCTTTGCCAAAGTTTATTATTTAACATCCCAGGCTATTAAATAATTCTTGTGTGTGACCCGAATAATTCTTAAAGTTAGGGTTTTATTGGCATTAGGGTTTTCCAATCCAAATATTAGCCCATTTATCAATTTGTTGGCCTTTCATGTTAATTAGGGCTTTATTGGGCCTACTAAGCCCGCTAAAATATCATTAAGCCCGTTAGGGTTTTATTGAATCCATTAGAGTCCATTACTTTATTGGGCCCATTAGAGCTCCTTTGAGCCCATTAGGCTTTCTAGCACCCCAAACGAATCAATCTCACAAGGCAAGCACACAGCCACCCGACACGGCGGCCGGTGGCGGCAGTCACCACCCTAAGGTGGTGGTTTTCAATTCCTTTTATTATTCAATTTTCAAATTACATTTTACAAGGCTAATAATCGATATAACACACAAAATCACTACGACGCATGGTGTTTCAAGGCGGCAGCCACCACCTCACGGTGGTGGCGGTGGTTGTTCTTGATATTCCGTCCAAACAAATCGCTTCCAACAGTCTTATACCATCATGACACATGAGCACAAACATTATAATGCGCACAACCACCTTTCACGGTGGCAAGTGGCGGCAGAAAAGGATTTCCGGCGACAGAACACTTTATACACACGCACTCACACAAACACGAGCAGGAACACCCGTGAAACACGAATCGACATCAAACAACTCTCTTCTTCCGATTGCTTGCCATCTCAGCTCCCATCGTCGGTCCTTGACTCCAACAGGAACAGCGCACGATGGTTGTTCGGTGGTGAAAAGCGATGCGCATTCGAATGAGAACAGTGGCAGCGCCACCATGGTCTCGTTTCTCCGACTTCATAGACGAGGAGGAGGTGGCGGCAGGGGTGGCAACGGTCACCCAAGGAAATCACGTCGTTGACTGCACTCACCGGAGGATATGGACTGTGACGGCGCGGCTGGTTAGAATCAACAGAAATCGGTGGCGCGACGATCGTTCGGGGACGTGAGCGGTCGGAGAGACACAAACCAGTGGCGACGATGGCTGGGAAGGCTCACACATGGCGGCTGAGATGCACATGAGAAGTGGTGACGGCTGCTTTCCAACATTAGGATTAGCGCTAGGAGGTAACGGGTTTATATACCCGGATTGTTTATGCTCTTTCCCATAATCGCAGAAATGGTCCCTCTCTTTCATAAAGCTTATAAATTAAGTCTAGATTTTACACTTTTAACCCCAATCTCTTAAAGTGTGACAATTAGCTCTACGAGACCATCATTTGACATATAATTATTTATTTTAGGGCTTCAATTTGTTCATTAATTAATTTATTTATTTAATAAATAAATGGGGTTTTACATTATACTTGTTGAATTCATCAATGTTGGATAACAAAACGAAATACTCTTCTGTAACAGGCTGTTTAGCCAACCCCCCATTGCAACCCTTCTCTAACAGGTATATAAGACATACACGGACTACATCCTCGCCCGATAACTCATTAGGTGAATGTTTAAACACATCCGTAACATGCTGTCAATGGCGGAGCCACGTTGGGGCCAAAGGGAGCCCGGGCCCACCCTCAGGTTATTAATTTTTTTACTAGCCCAAATAGCCAGGCCCACTCTCGTTGCTTTCATCAGTCCGAACCCCAAATCTCATTAGATCAAATTAGCGGAAAATTAGATGGAGAAAAGTGCGATCGAGCAAGTAAGACAACCAGGCATTGTCTTCTAAATTTCTAATTATCTTAATTGAAGTTTGCGGTCGAGCAAGCAAGCAAAGCAACAGGTTATTGGCTTATTGTATGTTAATATTTTATATTTTCAAAGAATTTAGGGTATAATTTTATTGTATATGTTGTATATGTCGGCAGCAAAGCAATTGGGATTTCGTTAATTTGTTTATTTAGAATTGGAGTAGGTACGATTCCTATGATCCTATTATTTATTGTATAAATTATGTTATTTAGATTATGGGAAAAGATATAGCAACCAAGCCCCACCATTTGTTTATTTAATTCCTTTTGTTGCACACTTGCATACAGTACACTTGCCCTTGCTGTGAAAAGAGAAAGTCACAAATCACAGTGTGAATATACTTATCTTTTAATTGTTATATCTTGCCTTTTTGATGTTTGAATATACATATTTGTTAATTGTTATATCTTTCTTTCTTTTCTCTCTGCAAACATATGAACAGACCAAGTAGAACCTATATTTTCTTTTTATTTTTCTATTTAGTTATTGTATTTTTTTTATAAGAAACAAGTCTTATTTTTCATTAATTACTTATTATTTATTAATTACTTATCATTCAACAGGCATGGAGAAATATCTAACAAAGAGAAAAATTATGGATTCATTAGAGGCATCTAATGTTGATTTTTCAAAACATAGCCGTGTGGAAATCAATTTACCAGATCTTCCCTCAGACCTTGGAATGAGGACTAGGATTTTAGATTATGATCCTAATGTTCGAGATGTAGTTCGAAGAGCATACCTCTTAAAAGGGCCTTGCCAACCTAAATCTTACGAGTTTCCTTACACTCTTTTTGGCAAAAAAACCACGAAGATTTAATGTTGCTTGGGTTTAATGTTAAAGAATATTCTACATGGCTAGAATATAGTGCAACGCAAAATGTTGCATATTGCTTACATTGTTATTTATTCAAACCATATGTTGGAGCACAAGGAGGCGGTGAAATGTTTGTTAGTGTGGGATTTGAAAATTGGGGACATAAAGAAAAGTTGAATCAACATGTTGGAGGTTTCAAGAGTGTTCACAACCAAGCTTGGTCCAAGTGCAAGGATTTATTGAACAACAAAAAACGTGTTGATGTTGGGTTCGCAAAGCATTCAACACAAAGTTCAATAGACTATGATATACGATTGGATGCATCAATTGATTGTATACGATTTCTATTAAGACAAGGTCTTGCATTTAGAGGACATGATGAAAGTGAAAATTCAGCTAACAGAGGGAACTTTATAGAGTTGTTGCAATTTCTAGCTGATCATAATCAAAGCATTAAAGATGTTACTTTCAATAATGCTCCTTTGAATCTAAAGTTGACTTCACCAGATATCCAAAAAGACATTGTTCATGCAGCTGTGATTGAAACAACGAAGCTCATTATAAATGATATTGGCAAATCTTTTTTCTCCCTCCTTGTTCATGAATCTCATGATATTTCGATCAAAGAATAAATGAGTGTTGTGTTGCGGTATGTAGATATAGAAGGTCGTGTAATTGAATGCTTTCTAGGTATTGAGCATGTCCCAAATACTACAACTATTACACTTAAAGAGACACTCGATAATTTGTTTTCAAGACATGGGTTGAGCATCTCCAGTTTGCGCGGACAAAGTTATGATGGGGCAAGTAATATGAAATGCGAACTTGGTGGTCTTAAAACTTTGATTTTGAATGAAAATGCAAGTGCATATTATATTCATTGTTTTGCTCACCAGCTTCAACTTACTCTTGTAGCAGTGGCAAAAAAAAATTCAAAAATAGTTTCTTTGTTTTTGTTGCTAACCAATGTTGTGAATGTTGTTGGAGGTTCTTGCAAGCATCTTGACCGTCTTCGAGAACAACAAGCTTCCAAAGTTATTGAAGCACTTGGTTTAGGTGAAATCATAAGCGGTCGAGGCCTCAATCAAGAAACATCTCTTATCAAACCAGGAGACACACGTTGGGGATCCCATTATGGTACTTTGATAAGTATGATTACATTGTTTCCATCTGTTTTAGATATTCTTGAGATTATTGCGGAAGATAGAGCAACCCCATAACAAAAATGTGAAGATGATATGTTAATTAACTTCTTGTAGACTTTTGATTTCATATTTTCTCTACACTTCATGAAAAATTTATTGGGTATTACTAATGAGTTGTCCCAATCATTGCAAAGGAAAGATCAAGATATTGTAAATGCAATAAACTTGGTTAGAATTTGCAAGATGCAATTGCAAAATTTAAGGGATAGTGGATGGGATTCTATGCTCACTCAGACTACATTGTTTTATAAAAAACACGAGATTAAGGTTTGCAACATGGATGCAATGTTCTTACTTCCTGTACGGTCACGACGAAAATATCCAAAGATGACAAACTTACACTGCTATCGTGTAGAGTTATTCTACGATGTCATTGATTTGCAACGCACAAAACTAGAGAGTCGTTTTAGTGAGACTGGCACCAAATTGCTTCTTTTCATGGCGTGTCACAATCCAAATAACTCATTTGCAGCTTTTGATAAAAACGACTTAATTCAGGTAGCTCGTTTATATCCAAATGATTTTTTAGATATGGATTTGGAGATACTTAACGATCAACTGGAAAGTTATATTCTCGATATATTGAATTCGTCAGAGTTTTTGAATCTAAATGGGATTGGTGATCTTGCACAGAAGATGGTTGGAACAAAAATGGATAAAGTGTTTTCTATGGTTTACTTGCTCATCGAACTAGCATTGACGTTACTGTTTTCAAGAGCAACAGTTGAGAGATCGTTTTCCGCTATGAAGATTGTTAAGAGCAGGATACACAATAAAATGGGAGATCAATGGATGAATGATAACTTGGTTGCTTATATCGAAAAGAGGTTTTTGCGGATGTTGACAATCAAGATATCAGCAATATGTTTGATAAAATGAAAACTCGTCGACAACCTTAGTGAATTTGTAATCTATATATGTTTGAAGTTTGTGGTTGTTTGATAATTTATATATGTTTCTAGTTTTTGGATGTTTAATAATATATGAGGAACACCCTAAAAAAATTTCTTGGCTTCGCCCTTACATGCTGTAATTTGACCGAGCCATTTATCGGGACCATAGGAAAATAGACACCAAACCGGAAGCCAGTGATGAGACAAAATTCTTTCTTCCCAAAAGACAGCTCGTAACCTTCAATCTCAAAAGCCATTTCCGCAACTTGGCTTTAGGGGTCGGTGCCACTTCATGGCAAAAGACGTAATGTAGAAGCAAAAGATCTTGATCTACATTAGAAATGTATAACCACCCCCCGAAACATGTATTCTGAAACATAGTCTTGCATTCGGGTTTGTTTCTAAATGCCGCAAGAATTTCCCTACCGATTTTGGGTTTACATGTGTAACGACGTGAAATTTCAAAACAATTTTTCATTTTAATCATACTTTTAACCATCAAAACTATATCAAGACATAATGTATCCGATGTCATCATAATAAGATAAATCCCAAAATCTCAAGCATAATCTCTATGAGTGTGTACGGATCATGCCGACGCCTTCCCGCGATCCTCGCTAGTACCTGAAACACGTAACACAACAACTGTAAGCATAAATGCTTAGTGAGTTCCCCAAAATACCACATACAACACATAAGCCTTTCCAGGCAATAACTCTGTGGGACCTTCCGATCCAAGTGTCTCAGGGGACTTTTGTCCCGAATCCCGGTAGACCTTCCGGTCCTACCTGTATCGACCTTCCGGTCCGTAACCTCCTGACCTTCCGGTCCATGTCATCTTGAACTTCTGGTCCATATCATCTTTGCCTTCTGGTCCTTATCATACATAACATACATAACACATATATATCACATAACAGCATATAGCACATACATCTCATAGCATATAAGACCTTTCGGTCACACATATGTACCCTTCTTGGTACATTATAGTGAGAAGACTCACCTCAATGAAGTCAGATAAACTCTTGTACTCAACGTCCCGACCTAGCCTCCTCCTATCATTCAAATAACATTCCCGTTCAATATTCTCTCATAGTATCATCTCTACAGATTGGGTAGAAGGCCATTCTACCCCTCCCTGAACTTTCTTGAATCAGTCTTGACCAAAATCCTAAGGTCAATGAAAGTCAATGGTCAAACTTTGACCCGACTCGTCGAGTGCACATGGGCGACTCGGCGAGTCCATGCGGGTCCTCTGAATCCTCTAGCCTCTCTTGGATCGTCGAGTCATCCTTCCACTCAACGGGTTCCACCTGACACGAATCGTGGGGCAACCCCGACTCGACTCGTCGAGTCCACTTATGAACTCGGCAAGCTGCTTCCATAATCACACTCAAATAACCTTCGGAGGTCAGATCCGCTTCTCTAATCTATAGATCTAACTTCCCCACGACCAATAATCACGTAAAGGTTGAAACTTGACTCACATGCAATGCATCCAAGGCTTTTTTTTGGTGAAATAACCACTAAAATGGCTACCTAGGTTCACAACTCAAAAGGAATGGCATAAAGAATAGCTATAAGGACTCTCTGGACCTCTTGAGGTCCCGATCTAAGAATCATTTCACCTTGGGACCTCATCCACTCCAAATTCAAGCCAAAATAATGCATATAGAAACCCTAGATTCGACTAAACATCATAATCATGAGAATAAGCACAGATTGATACCTCCAACAGATTCCTCTGATCAAATGGAAGTAGATCCAAGCTCCCCAACTCGCCTAGCTTGTCCTTCCTCCTTTCTTTTTGCTAAAACACACAAGAAATGGTTAATTAGCCTTCCTCTTGCACCACAAACAATCTCTCTGCTCTCTAGGGTTTCTCAGGGGTGTAATGGCCGCAAATGAAGGCCATAAAGGCCTTTAAATAGGGCACAGACCCCGAGATTTAGGGTTTCAACTCACAGCGCGGACTCGTTGAGTCCACCCCTTCCGACTCGTCGAGTCCGTTCATTAATCCAGTAAACAAATCGCGATCCTACTCGTCGAGTCTAAGCGCTAACTCGTCGAGTCTCTCTCTCTCTAACCCAAAAATAATTAACAATATACAATACCTGGGAATCCGAATCTTACAACACGAGAGTGTAATTGATGCATCAAAAACCATGTTGTGTTGCACAAATAAAAAGATGTTATCACTTCATTCTAAAATGGAAATGACCAATATGTCAGAAAAATTTCGGACCTGTTCTTCATGTTCCAAACAAGTTCATCGTGTTCCGGAACAGTTCTTCGCATTCCGAAGGCTTTCGGAATGAAATTTTAAGATCTAGAATACAAAATTTCGATGTAAATCAACAATACCTAAACATCTAAACTACTTTTCAGTTGGTCTTACAACAATGACATCTTTAATTTAAACTCCAAAACGTTTTCAGTTCATTAAACAAACAAAGAGAAAATGAAGAATGTACCCGTAAAATAATGGGGTCGTAGTGCTCGTCTTCCATGTCAGAAATGGGTGTCGATGCGTGTTGGAGATGGGAGTTGCATGTCGGAATCGAGTCGGAATGTCATAATCGAGTCGGAACATCGGAATCGAGTCAGAATGTTAGAATTGGAATGTGCCTTTCCGGAATGAAATCGCCACCTCAAAATAGATTCCGAATTTTGAAATTCAAAATCCCAATCTAAAACATATACGATTGATCCGAAATAGGTTTTTCAGATCCAATGAAATTGGTCGTGAGACCCGAAAAATAATGCGGAATTCGTTCTGGAACGACCCATTAGAGAATACATGGTTATTTTGCAAAACAAGAAAAAAAATGTTATATTAAAAAAAATGGTTAGATTACTCAATTTCCCCTTAATCTATGATATTTGCTTTCTTGTATATAAGATTGTTTTCCGTTCTGCAAATTTAAAATCCAAATCCGAAACATATATGGTTGATCCGGAATAGGTTTTCTGGATCCAATGGAATGGTTCGGGAGACCTTAAATATAATCCGGAATTCGCTCCGGAACGACCCATTAGGGAATACGTGGTTATTTTGCAAAAAAAGAAAAAAAAATGTTATATTTAAAAATAAATAAATAAATAAATAAGTGGTTAGATTACTCAATTTCCCCTTAATCTATGATATTTGCTTTCTTCTAAATTAGATTGTTTTCCGTTTTACAAAATCGTAATCGTAAGATCCTATATAGGTTGTGAAAAATGTAAGATCCAACCAAAAAGTATTTTATAACATAAAAAAAATATTTTCAAATATCATTTCACCATTCAATTAACAATAAATACTACAAACTCGGTTGAAATGGAACTAGAAACTTACTTAGAGCTTACTAATCACAAACACATTCGGATTTGAAGGATTCTCTAAACCCTAGTTCAAAGTCAAGGAAAAAAACATATGAAATGATACCTTTTAAACCTTTTTGTGTGATTCATAGCTTTAGTTGTTGTTTGTTTTTTGGAGACAAAATATTTGCAGTATGTGGACCACATCTGCAAACTTCTACAGTAGAAGAAGTGTACCAAATGTGTGCAGTCTGCAAGAAGAAAACTGTTTGTTTTTTAACGTCTACATGTTGTTAAAATAAACCAAGATTTAAATATACCGTTTTTTTAACATAAAAAATATTACAACAAGCTAAAGTTTTCATCAACTGTAACTTAAGCAACTAAATAAAGCATACAACTAATTCACAAATATAGTTAGTGGTGAGCAAAAACCGAATCAATAAAAAACCTTGATAAAACCACAACAAACCGAAAATAATAAACCGAAACCGATACAAGATTCGACAATGTGATGATTTGAAGGGCTCAAATTAAGTTGGGATTCAATAATCAAAAAATTAAATGAACTTATTTATTAACGTGGTATAAATTATGATAACTGAAAATAAAACTTCAATAAGATTTTTGATACTATATATATGAACTAATCAATTGATGATATTGTTTCTATCCTAAATAACATAAAAAAAAGTTATCAACTTTACCTACTAAATGTAAACGTGCACAAAAATAAAAATATCTACAAAACTATGTCAAATTTATTTGGATAAATATATTATCTGAATAGAAAAATATCACATAACCATATACATAAACATTTGAGTTAATACGTAACTATAATATAAAAAAATAAAGAAATAAATAATTATATACAAAGAAAGGAGGACAAAAGTATAAAAAATGAAAAACGAAACTAATAATTACCAAAAGAATATTTTCTTTTTTAAAAGTTAAATATACATTGTAGAAGAGATAAAAAGATGTTAGAAGACATAAGTCTATATAGGGATGAGAAGTTGGTCCGGAAACCGGAACCGAACCGAACCGAATTAGACCCAAATAAGCATTTTGATTCGGTTCTCGAGTATCTATATTAGGCTTATTCGGTTCGGGTTACCCAAAATAAGGGCTTATTTGGTTCTAAATACCCGACCCGAAATTGAGAAGTCGTTTTTTAATCGTATTTTTCTTTGCTACACTAAATGACCTACATTCAGTCGATTCGATTGTGTTTTTCTATGTCTCTCCTTCTGTGATCGAGTCGTACATTCACTACAGGAAAAAAACCCTATTGTTTCGTATTACCGAAGGCGACTTCCTACTCAATCTTATTACCAAAGTCGACTTCCTACTCAAGCATTCATATTCAGAAACTGAGTGTCGATCCTTCTTCTTTATATTAAAAAATCGACCATCCCTTCTTTGTTGCTAAGGATTCACGAATTCATATATTGTCTAGTTATGGAAAATTGTATTAGGTTCTTTTCGGGTTATTCGGGTTATAGAATCCTAATACGGTTTATTCTGTTCTTATTGGTTATATTAGGTCTTTAATCATTGTGTACATGTTATTCGGGTTATTTAGGTAATAACCGAATCGAACCGATTAATACTCAAACCGAACCGAACCCATATTGGTTATTTGATCCGGGTTTCGGTTCATGCAATTACCCTTATTCAGTTTTCGGGTTATTCGGGTTCGGTTCAGTTCGGTTCGGTTCCGACCTGAATAACATCCCTAGGTCCATATCTACGCCAAGAAGATGACACACAGACATTTTTAGGTATGCAGTCTTCTAAAAAACAAACAGTTTGCAAGACCAAATGTTTGCACGCTGTCTGCACGACACAAACATAAAAGATCAAGAAGAGCTTTGCAAAAAAACAAACACCACCTAGTTTTTCAACTAATCTTCAAGTTTCACTTCTAAATCTTCCAAAGCCATAAGAATCGCCATTTAGCGTTCCCAAGCTTCCAAAGTTGATTTTTGATTCAAACAGGGGAGGGAATGCTTTCATCTAAATCTTATGAGTATTGACAATATGGACCCCTTATATCCCATATGTTTCACTTTGATCACCATAGTCACCAACTAACCAAAAAGTTTCTATACTTGCTAGATTAACCCCCACATAATTAACTGCTGACATTTTGGTCATCATACTAAGTTAAAGCTAGTTTTGCTAAATTGACACTTTTAGTCCTTCATTGTAAATTTTTAGTTTTAAACTGATATTAATCCTCTAATTAATTTATAACGTGTTTTTACTTTTCTAACCTCGATTATTTATTTTATCCATTAACTACTTTATTTTATTATTTACTTCTTAACATTTAAAATTGCTCAAAATTAAGATGTTACAATTAATTGACAAGTAACACGGTTTAAACAAAATGAAAATATTCAAAATCTATTTCCTACCACATTTTTGTAAATTGTAATTACACTTTTCCTCCTAAAAGGAACACCAAGTAAAGATGATAAGTAATGTACACTTAACTTGTTTGTTACAATATACAAAAAATTCCAAACATTGGGTATATATCTTATACTAAGTTTATTTAGTCATTTAATTTGACCAATGTATTATAAACAACAACATGTAGATGAAGCATCTTAGATGCAAAAAAAAAAAAAACTCATTGATTGAGCATTTGGAGAAAAGAAGAGCTTCAAAAGCACCTCAATTGATTGCAGATTGACATAATAACCACCAGAATCAAAACAATCACAATCCCCACAACTATCAGCTTAATCTTCATGTTCTGAATCCACATCTTCCTTTTCATCTTCGTTCCTTGTTTCTTGAAATCATTCGCCTAACCATTTATTCAAAAAGAAATTGAATTTATAAACAATTAATATAATAATAAAAAAAATGTTGTTCATGTGATACAAACCTGATTGCGAAGATTGTCAGTTTTATCTACCAGAAGTTCAATCTTTTCTCCACGATCAAGAACCTACAAAACATCACACAAGATAAGATGCAAAAGTTTCTTATAGAATATTGAAGAAAATGACTTAATGAGAAAAAGTCTTATTATTAAATAAGATACCTTTTCAATGTTACCCATCATAACTCCTTTGACTTCATCAACCTGAGCTTTGACCTTAGCAATCTTGTCAATCTCTTCAGGATGAGCAACACAGTATGCCATCTCCTCTTTCATTTTTGGTCTAAAATCCACCAATTGTTATAACATTCATGAAAATATTATATAAACAAACACCAATCTTAAAATTTATGTATTTTTTTTAATTACCCAAAAGATTTGCTTAAACTCTTGGCAGCAGCAGTTGAAGCTTTTCCACCTCCATATTTCTTGTTAAATTCGTCTTTCACACGTTCCAAAAAGCCCATGGGAAGGGTCCTTCCAGCAGCTTCCACTGCAACAACACAGTATGCTGCAATACCCAAACACATCCTTTGTCTTCAACATTTTCCATTTCAATGGTTTCTCCTTTTTAGAGGATGTTTCTTTTTGATTTAATATACTTTTTCAATTGGTGTCATTTACAATGCAGCTTGCTGGAAAAAAAAAGGTAATTGAACCTCCAACATTCTCGATCCATGATTGGAGGAAATTCAAAGTCTTAAATATTAGAATTCAACAGCTAGTATATGCAAATTGCAAGCAAATATATTAAGCTGTAATCAATTAATATGGTATCCTCTAATTAGCAATGTGTCATTGATTCTTAACGACGGAGTTGGTCCTGCAACAGGCTATAAGACCAGGGTCGTAAGGGAAATTCAAACGGTGATGAAGAAAACCCTAGGCCGGATTGTAATCAACGTAAGAATCTCAAAAAATTGACGAAATTAAAGGAAAATAACTCACTAAATTCAGTATCGATGTAGTAATTGAAGGTATGGCCATCGCAATTATACGTAAACCGAGGCTGATTGGCAGGAAGCTTTTGAAGACATTGTTGGGCGACGGTTGAGAAGTTCCCCTTGAATTCGGTATACTCAGCGAGGATCACCGTGCCTCTGGCAACGAAGCTGTAGATCAGGGATTTCTGTCCCATTTCCTGTTCTCCAAAACCCTAATGCGAACCAAAATTTTCAGAATTTTCGAAACCCCGATTGAAGAAACATCAAATTGATCAAATCGAGGACAAAATGGCTGATAATGCGTTCGGAAAATTCAAATTCTGTCGGCTTATGTTGGTTTGAAATCATATGAAATTTCAAGAAATGAGAATGGAAGAAAACACATCTATGTGAACAGATAATTTGTTGGAAAGAATAAAGGAAGGCCGAAAATCTATGATCGATTGGTGTTCGTTTTCAATGGTGATGGTGAATGTGTGTTTTGCGTGTTTGTGCGTGAGAGAGAAACAAATGTAGCTGTTTTAACAGTCACGCGGGTTCTTTTGAATTTCTGACGTATGCATTAGGTCAATACTCATTTGGTATTTTAATTTGTACAAAAATAACAATTACTATTATTATGCCATTGGCTCTCTTACTTTTTGTTCACTTGGGTTAATTGGTATTTTATTTTTTCTCAATTTATTTAATTAATCATTTTTGTTGCTAAATTTGACATCAAGTATAATCTTACCTGATATTTCGGTTTAGGTTGTAATACGATTCTCAGGATATAGCTATTAGAGATGTTATGTGGTTCGTTTAATTCATTTTAGTTTGTTGGGTTGGTTTAATCATGTATATTGTCTATAAACGAACCATATAAAGGTTGTTTGTTTTAGTTAGTGTTGTATAATTTGGTTCCAAATAAAATTTTAATTCTATTCCTTTTTACGGAAATAAAAGGATATAGAATACACTGAAATATGCGTCAATTGTAACATTAACGCATTATTAAAAACACATATATAAGGATGGAGGCAGTACATATATCCAAACTCATGATGACAAATAAACATCGCATCAACTTTTTATTCTGATCATTTCATCCCTCCTGTAACACTTATTTCTCCATTTTGATCGGTTGCATAATTAAGGATGTCAAGGATAATGTTTTTGGGAAAAACCTTATACCACGGCGTGCCCATGTCATTTAAATAAAGAACACGGCTCGTAGATCACCACGGCATAGCGAGATGATGACCACAACGTGATCGTTGTTGCATCATAAGCCTAGGATTTTAGGGTTTCTTCCATATTTGAAGACACTAACTCTTAAATTATGTCATTCTCTTTAGCCTATATCCTCCCATCTTGAAACCCTAGCCTCCACCAATGGTTGTGGGCTTGTTTATTTAGTTTTGGAGCTTGTTCTTTGGATTTTGTGAAGCTTAATGAAGAAAGGACTTGACAGTTTCGTTTTTATTACTTCTTTTCATAGTTTATTTTTAGTTAAAACCATCTCATTTTAGTCAATCTTCATGCATATTTTCTCTTTTTGTCATTTTTCTCCTTTACCGGGTGCTTTCTAGTCTTTTGAGCTTAATTGCAGGATTTACCGAAGACTATTTGTTATTGGAGGCTTAGAAGAGTGCGAGACTCATGGAGGCATGTGATTTGCTTGCGGACTTGAAGTAGTGCGATTGGGCTAGGTGCTTGCGTAAAAGAAGAAATCAATTTGGATCTAATTTATGGGCAATGATGATGATGAGGCGGTGCGGAATCGAGCTACAAGAAAATTTAAGGAGTATTGGGTCAATCATTAGAAGGCTTTGGAATGGCAAATGGGTCTTAAAGAGTTATGATCATGGGATGAAGTTGAAGAAATGAAGATTGGGCTTAAATGCATGTTAAATGGCCCAAGTTTCACATTCAGCGTGACCCATGCGGTCCGGGTGGGACCATACGCGGTCCGTGTGAATTGTGATGAATTGTTTCCGGGTTTTGACTTGTTGACTCTATTTGTGGAAGTTTGGTGGGTAGCTTTTGGTCTCTTTTTGAATCTGGAAATTGGCTCTCTTTAGCTGGTGATTGGAGGCTCGTTTGAGGAGGAGGACTTGAAGAACATACTCCATATTCTCTCTATAAAGCTTTGGAAGATTTGAAGAATATTTGGAAGATTAGTGTAATTTCCTTTCATCTTGCATCTAAGACAATGTTTGGTATCACTAAACTCTATTGTTTTTCTTTTACCTTGGCTATGCTTGGCTTAACTTTCATTTGGTTGATTAGGGTTTGACCCATGGATGATTATTTGCTTTGAAGACTTATTATTACATTGTGTTTGGAGTTTATGGGAATGTTTTCTAGTTAAACATCTTGTTGTGTTTATTTATCTTTGATCATGAGCTTGGATGAATGAATGCTTGTTTTTGTTGACTAATTTCTTGGTTAAGTAATGGATCTTCAAATTAGTAAGCAACAAATGGTTTATATGTTTGTTTTCATTTCATTTAGACCATGGAAATATTTCCTCCATAATGATAATGTAAGCATTTGATTATCTTTTGGACTTGGTAACTCTTACAACTTAAAGCTAATTGATTTTCACAATATTTTATTCTTCATTGATTTTGTGACTTCAGTTAAGGAAATGTGTTAAGAGCTCCTCTAACCATTTTTATTTCTAAGAAGAGTTGAGGCAATTTGTGCTTATGAATTGCTATAGCCAAGTTAAATCAATTCACAAGTGTTATTCCATTAAGTCTAATGATAAGTCAATTATATCATCCATGAGGTGTACCCCAAAATCAACCAATTCCACTTCTTTGAATTTAATGCAATCTTTTACTTGTTTACTTGTCATATTTTCATCCTATCTAGTTTTATATCATCCATGAGGTGTACCCGAAACACCACCTCCACAACAAAACCACCCATTATTCAACCAATTGCAATGGCGGACGGAGGAGAAGTTGCCGAAAGAACTTTGAGGCAAATGATGATATAAGAGAAATATGAATACCTGGGATGATAGGCTTATCATAAGATTAAGAAACAAAGGTATATAGATAGATAGCTAAGTACGTGCATACTGTCACCAACCTGATAGCAAAAGTCATTATAAAGTTCAGAGTTAGGTACATTTTTAGTCCCCGGGTATAGTCCGTTTTTGCATTTCTGGTCCCAAACAAATAAGTAAAATGAACAAATCATTAGAGATGGGTCCAAATAACAATAATTGACGATTAATAAACGAAAAAAATAGGATTTCTATAGACATGTATCCGACATAAAGATAGCATTACACTTTAGCTTTTAAAGTGAAACAATTGATAATTTAAGTTCAAGTATGACATAAACACTAAACAATACAACAACTACCATGAAATATAATGAATTCAAGTGCAAAAGAAAGTTCATACTCGTAGATTGAGAGTTTAACACCATCAAGAAGCTTCGGTGGTCCACCCTCCATGTCAGTTTAATATGCTAAACTATCTTTCAGGCGTTCTGTCAAACACTTGGGGTGCATCAGTTGACCGAAACTTTAATTAAGTAATGTAGTATACACAACATGATTCATCAAATTAGCTTCTCTATTCAATCTCACCATTTGAATTAAGAAATGAATTAAAATGAAAAAATCATATCTTGAAACCCTAAAACATCTAACACACATAAATCATATTGAAAAGAACAAAGAATAAGAGAGGAGTATAAACAGATAAGCATAAGATAAATTCGATACCATCTGTTGGGGTCTATGCGACCTTCTGTAACCGTCTAACCTTTATTCAGAACCATCAATTCCAATGTTTGCCTCCCACCTTTGTAGTGAGGTTCCAACACATACGTGAAACCAACATGCGGTGAAGGGGTAAATGCTCCAGCAGGAAAGTCGACTAGACCATCAATCGAAAAGAAGGAGAAAACGGAAACCGAAGAAGTTTAATAAAACTTTCAAATTAAGTCAATAGTTGAGATGAACGTACCTTTTCTTTGAGGAGTTTGGGAATAACCAATGAATATCCAATTCCCAAAGTTGGACAATTATGTGTACATACGAAACAAACGAACTCATAAATATTAAACCGGATTAAAGAACAAAACACAAAAATTAGAAATCAATAAAAAAAAAGCATTAATACGTTTATCTGGGACAGAAATTAGAACTACATGAGAATCAGTTGGACTAAAATCTTTCTCTTCAACCTCATAAAAAACCCAAATCGGTTGTAAGGGAGTCTGGTGTCCACCCGACAATCAGAGGTTTTGCGGTGCAATCGATGTACCAAATGAATAGCGGGAGCGATGAGGTGAGCGGTGGAATCGAAGAGGGCAAGTGAGAAAGACACAGAAAACACCAAAAAATTAGACACCAAATCAAAAATGAAAATGAAGCGATAAAACGAAGAAGCAGAAAGTAGAAGACGGTGGAGCTAATGGCGGTGGATAATATCGAGAAGTAATGCAGATCATATAAATCAACCTGGCTTTTCAAATACAACGGCGGAGGCGGTGAGAAGAACGGGAAGGAAACTGGATGTGTTAAACACATATTTAGGGGTGTTTGGGTTAGCTTTTCATATGCCAAAAGAACTTTTAGTAAAAGATCAAAGCCAAAATATGTTTGACAAAAGATTTTTAAAATCAACTTTTGGATTTTGGACAGAAGAAAAATCAACTTTTTAGAAAAGTCAGGAAAACCTGACTTTTTGTAACTTGTTGGAAAAGAACTTTTGGCCTCTAAAAAGCTAAGCCAAACACCTCCTTAGGATTTAAGCAGAAGGTAAGAGAAGCGGTGGGAAGAGGAACTCATTCTTGGAAGAACCGATGACACCAATCGCAATATGACTGACTTATCGAGTCCATAACACCACGTGTAAATGGGTAAAAAAAAATTTAAAAACAATTAAAGGAATGGTCCAATCAACAGCATGAATTGTTGAATTGAGAACCCTGCTTGGCTGCTTAAATCCTCTTTAATAAATAAATATTTTTTTGATACATGTCACATTCTCATTGATTTGGCCACATGTCATTTTGTAGTTATTTTCAATTAATTTTTTTTTTCTACATGACATTTTGTGTTTTTTTTTTTAATTTTATTAATTTCCACATAATATTTAAATGTAATAATTACAATAAATATAATAATAAATGTATATCAATTTCATTAATTGACTTCATTCTAATTTTAAATTTTCTAAATTAAAGTTTTATTAGTTTTCTTTTATATTTATTTAAATTATTTGTTTAATTTAAAAGAAAAACAAATAATTTAATTTTAATAATTCAATATTTTTCTATTTTTTCTTATAAATTCAAATTTCTCAAATGTTTAGAATTTAATATTTTTTTTTTCTTTAAAATGAACTCATATAATACATGGGTGTTACACCTAGTATATCTGTATAATGATTGAAATACACCTTTTAAAACAATGTTATGAAGTGGTCTAAAATTTAATGGTGATTTTAGCTACTTTTCAAAAATATACCAAAAATTAAATACAATTAGCAAACTAGGATGATATTATTCTTGGACAAAATTACGAATTTGGTCCTTGTGGTTTGCAATTTTTTTTTGATGGGATCCAAAAAGTTTCCAACTTGCATAAAAGGTCCAAAATCAAGGTTTTTATGGGTTTTAAGTCCCAAAACACTTGAAAAGACGGTTATACTCTTATTTATTTACTTTTACATTTTATTACACTTTCAATAATAATAATAATAATAAAATGGGTAAAACTTTATCTCTCTTACGTCTCTTTCTCCCCCCTCCCTCCACTGATACTTCTCTCTCTCTCTCTCTCTCTCTCTCTTGATTTTATCTCCTAGATCAAGAACAAACTGGAACTCAAGAACAATCATATCATATTCTTATTTCTCTCTCTTTTTTTTTCTTTCTTTCAGAACCAATAATTCAAAAATTGAAGATTCAAAACTCGACTCGTCATTAGGTCCTTTTTCAGACCCATAAATGCGTCCACTGTGTGTGTTGTTGAAAATTGATTCGTGTTCATCCCCATAACTCGAGAGATGAAAATTGATCGTAGAAACAAGTTTATTCTTATTCTTGAAACGAAAGCACGAAGATGAAGGTTCTGTTCCTGAGTCCAGAAACAAACACATACACACACAATTGTAAAAAACATTTTTTTTTGTTCTTTCTTCCTTGGATTGACTTTTGTAGAAATCATCTTTATTGTTCATTCTTCTGTAAATAAATAGAACCCAAGAATCGTTCGAACCCTGAAATTGTTAGCCCCGAAAATCGATGAACCCAGAACATGAAAACCCTAAATTAATTCTCAAAAGAAATTTGATTCATCCAAGTTCTAAGTGATTTTACAAATGATCTGGAGATGAATTATGTGAACATACCAGGAATTATGTGGATGGGGTTTTGCAGTTTTGATGATGGAATGCTATTTCCATGTTGTAGATTGGTGTGTTGGAGAAAACGAATATATATATATATATATATATATATATATATATATATATATAGAGAGAGAGAGAGAGAAAGAGAAAACGTATGGCGGATGGGGGATAATACATTTCTTTTCTTTTATTTTTAAGTTAAAATGGTATTAGAATTATTGAAAAAAATAAAAAAAAGAAATTTAAAGGGTATAATCGTCTTTTCAAGTGTTTTTGGACTAAAAACCTAGAAAAACCTTGATTTGGACCTTCTATGCAAGCTGAAAACTTTTTGGACCCTATCCAAAGATTTTTGCAAACTATAAGAACCAAATTTGCAGTTTTGTCTTATTCTTGCTTTGCTGACTTTGTCTTCGGTAGTGATCGTTTTTTGTAAAATTTTAAACATATGGATCATTTATGTGAAAAAATATTCTATGTAGGCATGAAACCTAACTTTTGTAAATTTATTATTAAGAAGGGGCATTTATGTAATTCTATATAACATATAACCATCTTGTAAATATAATTATGCACAAAGAACTATTTCGTGAATTATAGTGTCCCTTATTGTAAACATGCCAATATACAAAAACTAAATGGGTGAAAATATCGGTGTTTACATTTGATGGGGGTAAAGCTACCATTTTACAAAGTATAAGGGTTAAAAAGTAACATTTAACAAAGTAATGGGGTGGGAAGTGTTAACGTAAGAATATATAGTGACCAAATATGCCGAAAGTTTTATTGCGAAAAAGAGAGTCTTATAGCCAAATAAATAAGTTTTATGGCCAAAGTTTTCCTTCATTTGCGATCAAGGTTGTAAAAATCGTTTGATGTTCGTTAATCGGTAGACTAGGTTAAAGGATTAATCGGTTAAACGGAGATTAATCGGGGATCATTAACTGCTAATTTATTAAATTTTAAAAAATTATATATGACTGATATCATATAAAAGTTCATAAATACCCTTAATATTATAACAAAATAGGTTAATATGATAAATACAACACTAATCATATCTAAAATAGTTTCTATTGAGATATGACTTCTTCAAAGTGTTAAAATTTCATCGGGTTCTACTGTTTCAGTCATTTTGTATGCATGGATTAATCGTTAGGCGCTCTCTAATCGGTCAAGTAGCGCCTAGGGATTAATCGGGACCTAATCGAGATTTTTACAACACTGTTTGTGACTAAAGCTTAAAATGACAAACTTTTATCTTCAAGTGTAAAACATAAAACTATACCCTATGACCAAAATCTAAAATCATAAAACTATAATATTACTTTTGTTTTAATATATATATATATATATATATATATATATATATATATATATATATATATATATATATATATAGTTAGGTTCATGTGAGACAACCTAATTTTGTGAGACCGTGAGACGCATTTATTTTATTTTATTTTTATTTATTTTTAATTTTTTTAGTTAATTCAAGTTCCGAAAAAAATATTTAAAAAAGAATTTTTGGATTTTTCCATTTATTTTGCATTTTAAAATTATTTTTTAGAATATGTACAATCTAATATCCTATTAGAATATTTCATGTATTTTTCAAAAAAAAAACGAGATTTTTTTTAATTTTTTTTAGTTAATTCAAGTTCCGAAAATAATACTTAAAAAAAGAATTTTTAGACTTTTTCATTTATTTTGCATTTTAAAATTATTTTTTAGAATATGTACAGTATAATATTCTATTAGAATATTTCACGTAAAAAAAAAAGGGGATTTTTTTACTTTATTTATTTATTATTTATTTTTTTTACTTAATTCAAGTTCCGAAAATAATATTTTAAATTTTTTTTTTTGGATTTTTCCATTTATTTTGCATTTCAAAATTATTTTTAGATTTGATCTCACGGTTTCACAAAATTAGGATGGTCTCAAATGAACCTGAACCTATATATATAATGATATTTTATTGAATATTTCTAAATCTTATATATAAAATAAACAAACTAATTGATTGCGGGCTAAAGTGGACAAAATACAAGACAAATTGGCTAAATGTAATCTCTTTATTCTTTGGGGGGTGTTGCGTAATTTTAAGAGTTTCACTGTATACCTTCCCCGCGTCTTTCTACTTTTCCCGCCAATACGTTTTCACTCGGCCCTCATCGCCCTCTCTTTGACACACTAACGCAGATTCATCCACGCCGAGCTCAGATCGGAGATGGAAATGGACATTCCGATGCCGGACGAACTCGAATGGCTCGAAGCGGACTTGCAACTCCACGAAGAGTATCTCGACGAAGATCCCGAACCACCACCACTACCCGAAGAAGAAGCATCATACATTGAAGAAGTATATGAAGCTCTACAACCGGAACCCATCGTTAAACCTGCTTTACCGATCCCGGAGAAAGTCCAACCGAAGAAGCGATTCCGCCCATTAAGCCCTAATTTACTCGACCCTGTTGACGGCTCGGTGGAAGATAAGCGATGCAAAGTTAATGATTCGAGTGCAATTGAAGCTGATGATGACTGGCTTCGGTACTCCCCGCCGCCTCAGGAAGAATCAGTGGTTATTGTTGAGGAGCAGAAGGAAACGTTTATCTCGCGATATGTCACTGATATTGAAGGAGATTTTATGCCTGTGACGGCGCCTGATGGCGATAGGGTTTATGCTAAGCTGGTTAAGGAGGAGAAGGATGACAAGCTTAAGAAGTTGGACGTGAAAGCTCCATCCAAAGGTAGAGTACTGTTGACTTGGCTAATTTCTACTGTTAAATTTGGATGCTTATTTGTAATTGTAGTATAAGTATGCGGTATTGTGCATTTGATGGATTAATTGCGCAGGCCTTATGCTGGAACCTATAAGCGTTCTATTGCAGAGGGCGGAAGAAGATGCTATGCAAAAGGTACGCGTACACTCTTTTGTCATGATCACCTAGTCACCATAATCTCTTACCATAGTCACCCTCTACTTCTTACATAGTGGAACACAATGAGTTTTATCTTGATTTGCCTCCTTTAGAACCTTCATATCCAATCTCTGTGATGATAGAGAGACAATAGCATGTTATGTATGGAATCACAATGTTACTACCTAGGCTAAAATTTTCAATCCTTTCCAATTGTTACAACACACTGACCATTATTACTGTGGTGTTCAGGCTTTGCAAGCCAGCGTGTCAAGTCAGGTTGATGCAAATCTTGTGGGAACACCTGTGGTAAACGAAAGACTCTGGGTGGATAAATATTCTCCTAATTCATTCATGGAGCTTCTCAGTGATGAACATACCAACAGAGAGGTGCATATATATGCCTTCCAAACTGTGCTATAACCTTACTATTATCTTAAACTCTTGAATCTTATCCAGTTTCCTAATTTCAGGTCCTTTTATGGTTGAAACAATGGGACACTTCTGTTTTTGGATCTGAACTCAAGAGTACAACAGACGATGTTTTATCTGCTTTAAAAAGGCATTCCACTGTTTCTCAACATAAGAAAGTTTCCAGCAAGAATTCGAATGGGTGGAACAAAGATTCTACATCTAACAATGAAACATTCAAAGAAGACAAATATGATCATCATGGTATGCAAGAACTTCATAACAAGAAGATCAAGGACTCTGGCCCACCAGAACAGAAGGTAAAGTAAACTTTATAACTTGTTTCATAATTCATACACTGTTGCTAAAGCTTATCAATATCATATATGTAATATGTTCATACAACAATTGTTGCAGATCCTTCTACTATGTGGTGCACCAGGGCTTGGGAAAACAACACTTGCACATGTGGCAGCTCAACACTGTGGATATCGTGTGGTGGAGATTAATGCTAGTGATGACAGGTCATCATCAACAATTGAAACCAAAATTCTTGATGTGGTTCAGATGAACTCTGTCATGGCTGATTCAAGGCCAAAGTGTTTGGTAGTTTACATCATACATTGCTATTATGACTTTCTATTTTGGGTAAGAATGTAATTTAACTTTTTTTTTTTTTTTTGTTGTAGATAATTGATGAAATTGATGGAGCTCTTGGTGATGGTAAAGGGGCAGTGGATGTAATTCTAAAGATGGTAAATCATGCTTTTCTTTAACCTAATATACATATTTTAACCTTCTCTTTATTTGTTCATTTTTTCACACAAGTTACAATTATCAATGCAGGTTGCTGGTGATAAGAGATCTGATAGTGGGGTTGAAAATATTGTTCAAACAGAACAATCAGGAAAAACATCTTCAAAAAAGAAAAAAAAGGACACTCCACTTTTAAGACCTGTAGGATCAATTCACTTATGTAGTCAAGTGTTTATTCCATGATTTATTTGATACTCATGGGTTGTCTTCATATGTAGATAATTTGTATTTGCAATGACCTATATGCCCCTGCCTTGAGACCATTGCGTCAAGTAGCAAAGTAAGTTTTATGTCACTTTGTTAATTTTTCATGTATAATTCAGGCTTAATTATTGACAACATGTTTTGAAAATTTGTAGGGTTCTTGTGTTTGTTCAGCCAACAGTAAATCGTATTGTCAGCAGGTGATGATTTACATAGACATATTAATTAAATAGTAATAAAAATTTAAAATTCATCTAATCTCAGATTTATTGCTGAATATTTAGGCTTAAGTATATATGCAACAAAGAAGCTATGAGGACAAGTTCTGTTGCACTTTCTGCATTGGCTGAATATACTGGTAAGTGATTTGCTAAATTGTAGCAACTAGCAAACTCAACATATTGTTTATGCTAATAAAACTTTTATATTGTAGTAATATGAAAATATAAAAAAGTGGTTATCACTTATCACTTATCACTTCATCTATATTTGTATATCTAATTATTTTTTTCTTTTCTTTTTTTTAGAATGTGACATTAGATCATGCTTGAATACTCTACAGTTCCTCAACAAAAAGAAAGAAATGCTCAATGTGGTATGTGGACTTCAGCTTGTTTATGTGTACTTTTTTTATTCGATTAAATTTAAAAGAACTGTTTTTTCTTTTCTTGTAGTTGGATATCAGTTCTCAAGTGGTTGGTAGGAAGGATGCATCAAAAAGTGTTTTTGATGTATGGAAGGAGGTATGAATGCAAAAAATAATAACTTACTTTCATCTATTTGTGTATTATAAGTATAACATGCCATTTTCATTTCTTTCTATTACATTGCTATTTTTTTTTTTTGAATCTAATCTTTTTGTATTCAAAAGGTTTTCCAAAAGAGAAGATTAAAGGGAGCAAGAAAGTCCATTGAAAGTTCCAGAAGCATGTTTAACGAGTTTGACTCTCTTCACTCCTTGATCTCTAACTGGTATATTAAAATATTTCACAATATTCCAATCTCTTTTTCCAGAATTGCCACATCATTTTCTTTAACTGATGACTTTTCAGTGGCAACTATGATTTAATATTAGATGGAATCCATGAGAACATCCTCCATTTAAATTATCATGATCCAGTGATGAAAAAAACAGTGAGTATAAGTTTTACATATTTATTCCAAGGAGATATATATATATATATATATATATATATATATATATATATATATATATATATTTATTAAGTAACTCGACATCTTAATTTAACAAATTTCCATGATTTAGGTCAAGTGTTTACACAGTCTTGAGGTTTCTGATATCTTTCATCAATATATTATGCGTACACAGAAAATGTCTCTTATGGGTATTCAACCTTTTTCTGTGTACAAACATTTATAAAATTGTACGTTTTATTTTTATATAAAAGCTAACACAAATATGTTATCTTTTTGCAGCTTATCAACCCGCTATTGCAATTTCTATACATGGTGTGGTATCTCAAGTTGAAAAACCTAATATTCAATGGCCAAAATCTTTTCATCGGTATGTCAATCAATCAAACTAAAGATTTATACTTTTTTTTTTTCTTATCATAAAGACTAGCTTTTGTTACTTAATGTTGAATTAATTCATTGTTTACTACAGATATCGAACAACACTCATAGAAAAAGTGGAGTCATTGCACATGTGGCACAACAAAATATCTCCATCAATCTCAAGACACATATCAACTAAATCTTTTGTGGAAGATTTGGTTTCTCCATTATTGCATATTTTATCACCTCCAACTTTAAAACCGGTAATTTATTTCTACTCAATTCTTCCTTTTACATCTTTCTTTGTATTGAAGTTATTGTTTTTTGTTTTTTTTTTTAATCAGGTGGCTTTGCATTTATTATCAGAAAAAGAAAAAAAAGAAATGGCTCATCTGGTTAATACCATGGTGTCATATGCCATAACATACAAGAACAAAAAAATCGATCCTTTACCTAATAAACTAAAGTTTGAAGTTGCTATAGATAAGGACACCCCAGTTCTCTCTTTTGATCCCCCAATTGCTGACTTTGTGAACTTTGAGGTTTGACTTTTTTTATAATAAAATCTAAATTGAAATTATAATTTATGTTAGCTTACAATTTACAATAATCTGCTTTGCAGGGGTACAGTTGTAATTACTTCATTCTTGGCTTAGCTGTTAAGCAGCTTCTATGTCATGAGGTAAGCAATACGAGTTACAAGTTACAACATCACCCACTTACTTGACTTGTATGTGAAATGTGAAAAAGACTAAAATGCCCCTAACATCATGGTTAATCTATTATAGATTGAAAACCAGAAGATACTACAAAGTAGCATCAACAAATCAATGCATGGAGATGAAATGGTGAAAGAGAAATTTAGTAAACCTAATCGTGTTGTTGAAAATGACAAAAATGCCACCAAAGTAAAGAATCCATCGGGTCCCACTCCCACACAGCAAGAAAAACATACTCCTATTATCACTGTAGTACCAAAATCATCTGAGACTTCTACTACTACTACAAAGAAGAAATCAAGCTCTTTCAATTTCTTTGAAAGGTAATGTAATTTAATCCAAATATGATTTTATATTTTTTGTTTTGTTTGTGGCTTATAGTAAAATTATTATTATTTTGTAAACCAGGTTTAAGAAAGTGAGCGTGAATGGTTCTCAGATGAGTGAAACTGTGAAAAAAGTGGCAACATCCGAGAGGGATTCACGTCCGGTGTTATTCAAGTTTAATGAGGTTGGTAACTTTACTATTATGAAAAATTTAAAATTTATAAAATAATTAATGTATTAAATGTGTAACACTGATTTCATATTATCTTTATATGTGTTGTTGCATGCATGCAGGGATTCACTAATGCAGTTAAAAGGCCAGTCCGCATGCATGAATTTTTATTATGACATGTCATGTCATGTAGTTTTTTGCTTGTATTTCTGCTTTTTAGTGTAATATTATTCTTGTAGCACTTTTCTCAACATTAAATTATACATGAATTACTTCAACATTATGGTGATTATAAGTTTATAACGTAACTACTAAAAACACAATCAATCTACCCCTTAAGATTATAGCGTAACTACCAAAAACACAATCAAGGGGTAAGCCGGCCACAAGTTTGCCACCTTATTTAATAATACAATGTCATTTAGTAATGCCACAGACATTTGGTAGTGTGTCCTTTATGCTTTTAAGAAGAGAACCATCGATGAAAACTGTTCACCAATTCCATCTCTTCTAGTAAACCCTTACTTCATTTCTTCTCCCCAAAATCAAACATGGCTGCTGTATATGTCTCAGTGGATGTGCACTTCCAAGGAATCTTTGCCATGTCATTTAGTAATGCCACATACATTTGGTAGTGTGTCCTTTATGCTTTTAAGTAGGGAAGAGCTGTAACTCCTTGTTCTGAATCATTTTCTAATTCGAGGTTGTATCCCAAAGATGGGTGATCATCATGCTTTGGGCCTTTTGGAAAAGAGATTTAGACCCAAATGTGTGTGTGGGTAATGTAATTTAGGTGATCTGGGAGTTCGATTTGTATTTTGGAGCCAAGGGTAAAGTGGTAGTTTGGGATTTTATGGAAATTGGATTTTTGTTCGGGACGTTTTAAGGCAAGTATGAGTTGGTAGAAGTGTAGAGCTCCTCGTTACCTTTCCGTAGATATAAGGATCGTCGGAAACGAACTTATAACGAAGAAGTTATGGCCTTTGGAAGATGGTAGGGTTTAAGGACAACCCTAGTACGCGGGGCGTACTAGGGAGAAGGATCACAATATCTAAGGGGAGTATGCTAAGCGTAATGGGAGTATGTAGGACGTACTCCAGTTTCATTCAAACCCTAAATCAGGGTGTTGGATGCTATTTAAGCTCCTTATCTTGTCAACTAACCCTAATATCTTCAGCGTCCATTCCTTTTGAACCCTATATTCGAACCCTAAGTGCATTTGGTGATTGTTTAAACTTGAAAGGTGATTTTAGGGTGTTTGTGGTGAAGGAGAAGAAAAGGAACACTTGGAGGAGTGGTTTTAGCTTGTAGATCCAGGAGTATCTTCCCATTTGCAAGCGTTCTAAGGTAAAAAGCTTATACCTTGATGATCATTTAGGTTGCATCTACTTTATGGTGTTCCTTTTGGCATTTTTGAGCTCTTTGGTGTAAATGTGAGCTTTTGATCTACTCCAGAAGTAGTGGATGTTAGATCTAAGCTCCAATAAGGTCCATTGTTCATAAAAATGGAAACTTTATGGAGCATATTGGTCCATGCAAGTATTAAGACCCTTATTAAGTTCCTTTTTAAGTGTTGAGTCCCATTAAGGCATATATGTGAGTAAAGTTGGAAACTTTATTGGTTAAGACCTTGTCTAGGAATCAAATCTATGTTTTGGACATCTTGGCTTAACCCATTAAGGACTTAATGGTTGGTTTTGGGCTTTTTACGAGTATGCTGGGCGTACATTGGGGTACGCTCAGTGTAATGCTGGGTTTATGCGTTACTCGTTTGTACTTCGTGCTTCAGGTCTGAGTACGCGTGGCATACGTCTCTAGTACGCAAGGCGTACTCTCCAGTTAAGCTATTTTGGGCCTCTTTGAGTTTGGGTCTTGTTGGGCCATTAGATTTCTGATTGTGGGCCATGGTTAGGCTGTGGGCTTCCTTGGTTTTGGTCGCATGATAGTTTTTGGGTCCAATTAGGAAGTTGGGCCATATTGGGATTTGAGTTGCCATTTTGGGCTTTTTGTGCTTTTGGATATGGCGTTGGTTTTGGCCAAGTAAGAAAAGGGCAAAATGGTCTTTTACCCTTCAGGAAGTTGGTTTTATGGAGTGGGCCTCTTTGGATTATAGGAATAATTATTGATTATAATTGTATCTTTGTTAGTTGGTAAGAGGTTATCCAGTTCAACAACCCGAGCGGTCATTTGATTATCAGTGGATTGAGGTGAGTTTCCT
Source organism: Lactuca saligna (assembly GCF_052625555.1). Classification (NCBI taxonomy): domain Eukaryota; kingdom Viridiplantae; phylum Streptophyta; class Magnoliopsida; order Asterales; family Asteraceae; genus Lactuca; species Lactuca saligna. The sequence goes on along the minus strand of NC_136417.1, from coordinate 66,125,306 downwards.
TACTGTGTTTAGCGGGTCGAAGGCACCAATGTCGGCCCATGGTTTATATGTTAGGATGCTAGATGTCTGTGTTACTCTTGCATGTGTTATATGATGGTATGCTTACCGGGAAATGCCCGATGCCAGGTGGGGCCTGAAGAGTATATTGTATGATAATTATCAATATGTGTTTTCATGCTTATCGGGCAAGGCCCGATGCTGGGTGACGCTCGATGATGGTATGATATGCTATTGTCTTTGTGATTATCACATGTGTTCGTATGATTATATGTTTATATGATTAGATGTGTATCGGGGGGGGGGGGGGGGGCGATACCAGGAGGGGCCTGATGACTGACAAATCTGGATACCGAGCGGGACCTGATGCCGACCGAGTCCCGATGAAGGGCGGGGGTAGTATGTGATTATTATGTATGGTATGTGGTATCCGGGGAACTCACTAAGCTTTGTGATTACGGTTTTTATGGTTATGGTTTCAGGTACTTCCGGTTCAAAAGGGAAGGGTCCGACTTGATCGCAGTGCATCCACCCATGTTTCCGCATCATGATGATTTTGAGATTTACCCTAATAACTGTTTTCTTATAAAGTACTTCTGAATATTGGAAAAAGGATACTGCATGTTGACTTAAAGATAATTAATGTTTTGGTTAAATTAAAAAAGAAATTTTTATCTCATAATTTTTGGTCATTACACACTTTGTTGGGTGGGTGGCGTGGCTCTAGAGTGTGACATGTGGCGTAATCCGGGTGGTATGTTAGAGGCACGCCACACCTCGTGTTGGCGCGTGCCCATGCACGTGTGAAATATTAGATTTTCAAAACTTCATACTTCTTCATACGAGCACTGTTTTCGACGTTCTTTATATACACATGTAACTATCGTCGGGTACTACAGCTTTTATTTAGACTCCGTCGGTTAATTCTCACTTTATTTTTAAAGCTATATATTTTACAGGCTTAGACTGCTAAAGTCCATATATAAATCAAAACTTTCTCATACGATATTCATTTTCGACTGTCTTTATATCGACATATAAGTATTGATCAGATCTTCAAATCTCGTTTAGATTGTTTTTCCTAACAATCAATGATCTCAATTTCGGTTTCTGAGTCGTATATACTACTACACAACTTCTTCTCACGAAGTTAGATTTAGGCGTTCTTTATATGCACAAGTTCACTTTTTCAATCACTAAGACTTTTATTTAATCGCGAAACTTCGAAGAAGTATAACTTCTTCATACGAAGTCAGATTTCAGAGATCATTATATGTATGAAATCCTTGTCACATATACCAAAACTTTGGTTAAGATTATTTATCATAAATAATCTTCTATAAAAATATCATTTTATAGCTAATTCCATTTTAATAGACTAGCCCGAACTGTGGGCGTTACAAATGTGTTGTAAAAAGATAAAGGAAAATTGGTTGAATTTTAGCAAAAACTATGTAAAGGAGAATCGAAGTACTCCTTGTTACAAAACCGATGAAACAAAGGATGCCAAAAATAGAGTCCATATAAATGAGTTATGATTTTATAAAATCATTTATAATATAAAAGTATGAGGTAAAAATAAAGTCATTTACAATATTAAGAAAACGGTGCGCACATCATGGGGTAAAAACAAAGTCATTTACAATCGAAGTACTCCTTGTTACAAAACCGATTAAACGAAGCTTGCATGTAAAAGATATGTAATTTACAATATCAAGAAAACTGCATGCGCGTCCTGCATGTCTGACGATCAGATTCACTACGATTTGGGAGATATGGACCAACAAATGAGTGACACGTGTCGACCTTTGGGTGGAGCTAACGCGTTGGTCCGCGTCGCACACCTAGATAAGCATCGTGTGCACACTAAAAACCTTACTATAAATAGAATGTACGACCCTCTCCATTCCACCCCTCAAATCCATCCCCCCTCTCTCTCTCACCTAGTTCAGAGCTATCCTTCTCTTGAGTGATCCTGAGCAGCCGAGCTTCCCGACGCAACACCTAAGTTCGAAAAGCACGCTTGAAAGTGAGTTCACAACCCCACTTTTACGATTTTAAAGTTTTCCGGAGGGAATACATGCTAGTTAATAAATTATTGATTTCAAAAATTATCATAGGATATTATATCATAATATGTTATGCAACGTAGTTATGCTTAGATCCTTAGAATAATATTACGTCTGGTAGTTACTCTGCCCAAATGTTATGGATAATATTATGCCTAGTTGTTATTCTGCACAAATATTTAGGATAATATTATGCCTCATAGTTACTCTGTCCAAATCCTTAGGATAATATTATGCTTAGCCACTATTATGGCCAAATTTCTCAAAGATACGATTGTATCTAGGTAGTACTCTGCCTAAATACTCATTTGAAACAACTAAACTAATATAATTATATAGTTAAATATAATTAAGAGAACAAAGTGACAAGAACAAAAGTATACAATAAAACCAATCAAAACAGATGTTAATGAGGCAACTATTCATGCATTAGCCAATTAAACTTTAGCTAATCCCCGACCTATAATTGTTAAATTTTAAATGAGCGAGAAATGTATGTATATATGTATACATGTTTGACACCCCCACATGTGGTTGCTAGATACAACTTTGACGATTGAGTCACAACAGGGATGACTTTCTTATCTATTACGACGTCTGATGAAGCGTCATGCAGGGCAATATCAAGTCGAAGCTCGATTATGTGAACTCATTGTAACATCGTTCTGCCGGCCTTAAATAATTAATCTACCTAGAAGCGGATGTCTCGAAGTATAATTAGTATACACTCAAAGAAAAGAATACCCTAAAAGAATAACCATATATCCATATGGAAATAAAATAATATTCTTAATAAATGATAACATTAGTCAGAATCTAAAGCCATTAGTGTCCATGAACAGTAGAAACCCGAATCATTTGAACAATTAAAAAATAATAAAGGCATACTATATTATTCATAAACAAAGATCCTAATCATATTAAATGCTATATTATTAAAGAAAGATATTTTTATACCTAAGTAAAAACGTATGAACTCACCAACATTATGTTGATTATTTTTAAAATCACATGTATTCGTAGGGAATTAAAGGACGGAAGCACGTGGAAGAACAATACAGAACAATATAAACTAGTAATATGTCTCATTTTGTAAGGCTAAAACTTAAGGCAATTGAGCTACTTTGATTCCTACTTTTGGGAAATAACGTGTTTAAATAATATGTTTTGTTTTGTACAGTTTAATACTCAATATCTGTGATCCAACATTCTAATGTAGCACAACCCAACGTTTCTGCCACCATCGGAGGGTGTGACAGTCTGGTCATGGTGGCTCCTCCACCAAGTCTGAGTTGAGTTTCCTCAGTGATACGAGTAATGACCGGAACATGAGGTCATTCCTTAACAGATCTCCAAATGTCTTTGCCAAGTATTTTAAAATACATTTTTATTCTTTGAGACCAGTGATGGTACTCACTTGTAACGCGTATTGGAGCTCAATTAGAACCTCAAAACACTGTTAGATATGCTTAATGAGTAATGTTATGCCATAATTCAATAAGTTTTGAAAATACGAGCTAAGTGATATAAAATGTCTTTTAAATAAGAGATTTTTTCTTAAAATACACGATTAATGTTTTTAGAAAAATTAAAAAGCAACCGCTATGGCTTTGATACCGGTTGTTGAGAGAAGAACTTGATAAGAAAGATTATATATTTGCGATATGTATGTTAATCTCAATGGATCTTTAAACGGATCAACAATAGATTAAGATATGAAATGTTATAACAACTATACGAAGATATGAGAACAACGTTTACTAGAAAAACATAAGACAAGTAATAAACTTAGTTTAATCTTAACCCAACAAGCTTGAAGTTAATAAATGATGAACAACATAACTGTGCATGGATACAAAAGACTTGTATTACTAATAAGAATTCCAAGTACAAGACACATTTAGAACAACTCTTAAGCCCTCTATTTATAGATAAAAAAGTATATCATATAGTCCGACCATGCTTAAGTATGACATATAGACGGCCATGCCAAACATGCTTTGACCGACACAATCTTTACAAAAGATATGATGTGATAAAGTAAACAAAAGTACTTTATCTTCGGTGTAGATCACAAAAAGACAAAGGGTCGGCGAGTCTTCGTATCCAACTTTTGAACTAGTCTTCGCATCACCATACCAACATATCTTCACATGCATAAAAATATTTAGCTAAATTTCCTTAGCTATGGAGGATCACTTCATGCTTCACCACATTGGTTTCCCATTAAGGTGCATGGGCGGATGCATGTTTGGAGATATGGGGGCACGTGCCCCAACACTATTTCAATAACCTAATATATTTTTATTAGAAATTGGGCTAAAAAACTATTATTATGTAGGCCTCCAACATAATCGGCTCAAGTAGTCAAAATTACATTATTATTATTATTATTATTATTATTATTATTATTATTTTAACTCAATTGTTTATGTAATTGTGTTAAATTTGTGAAAGGTTGAACTTTTAGAGCTGTAATTATAATTGTAAAATAGTAGTTTATGTAATTTTATCAGTTTGCCAATTTTGGCTATAATATGTTACGATTATTTTTATGCATGTGAAGAAATTATGAAAGAGAAATTTAGTAAACCTGATCGTGTTCTAGAAAATGACAAAAATGGAAGCAAAGTAAAGAATCTATTGGGTCCCACTCCCACAGAACAAGAAAGACATACTCCTATTATTACTATGGTACCAAAATCATCAAGACTACTACTACTATTACTACTAATAAATCAAGCTCTTTCAATTTCATTGAATAGTAATCCAAATATGATTTTATATTTTTTGTTTTGATTGTGGCTTATAGTCAAATAACCAGGTTTAGAAAAGTGAGCTCTTGGAATCCTAAGTTAATTAGGACTTGGAGACCAAGTAAGAATGAGTTTGTAAGCAAGTAGGTTTAATAGTCCTAATCTTGTTCTACAAGTCGGTAGAGTATAGGTCTATACATACATTGTTAGAATCGAGTTATGATTTTAGAATGTAACACTATCTAGTTGAGTTTTGAGTTATTTTCTTAATATATTTGAGAGTTATTCCATCTTATTTGTGTTTTTGATCTTGAATTGGTATTAGAGCCAAGGAACCAAAGGCTGTGAGATCAATTTTGTTACCTGTTGACAAGTTAGGTCAACATGTCGGATGGTGAAGTTAGTGCACAACCTCCTCCGGTGAGAATCAAGGAGGTCGGAGCTGTTGGAATAGTGTCTAAGGCTGCAACTATATTAGGCAAGTATTTGATCCAGTTGTGCATGGTCCTTTTGGGTTGCCTTCACCATAGCAACTTGATGGATGATTTGTTAAGAGAGAGTAAATATTATAAGGAATAATATATGGTTATTTGATTAATATAAGTCATAAATTAATTGGAATTAATTTGGTGACTTAAAGAGATTAATTAAATAAAGGGGTATAAACTGTCAATTGTTTGATAGTTAAACTTTAGACTATAAATCCATTGGGATATGCTTTGGACGAATTCTATGAGATATAGGATAGCTAAAATCGTCCAAAGGTTTATCTATGGAATGGATTTGGATAGCCTTAAGAGAAGATTATCCAATTAGGGTTTAGGTTGTAACCCTTAAGGAGTCTACAAGTATAAATAGACCCTAGGGGTGAGGGAATTCGACACACCATCTAAAGTAGAGATACTCTGGCCGAATTCCTCCCCTCTCCTCTCTCCTAAATCATCTTGCTTGCTATTGGTGTTTGTAAGCCATTAGAGGAGTGACATTTGTGACTCTAGAAGCTCCAAGACAACAAGATCAACAAGGAATCCAAAGGTATGATTCTAGATCTATTTCAATATTGTTATTTAACCTAATTAGCCATTAGAAGTCTTGGATTCAAAGCATGTTTAATTAGAAAGCCTAGATCCAAGCATTAGGGTTTTGCATGCGCACATAGGAAAGTTCTTATGGCTAAAACCCATCAGGAGCGACTTCTGTTGCCTATCCGATGCTCACACCTACCAATTACACTGTCTAATTACACTGTTTTGTCCTTACGTATGAAGGTGGCGCTTAGAATTCACAAGGCTTGGACTGTGATTGATCCAGGAACAAAAAAGAACAAGGAGAAAGATTACCTTGCTATGGGTTGCTTTATCTGACGATTCCAGAAAGCTTGATAATGCAAATTGGCGATGTCAAGTCTTCGAAGGCTCTATGAGAATCAAACAAGGCTCGCTATGTAGGGGTTGATAGGGTGAAAGAGGCAATATTACAAACCCTAAGCACCGATTTCAACAGGCTGAAGATGACCGAGACAAAATCAATCGACAATTTCGCAGGAAAACTGTTCGGAATTTCATCACAATCGGCAGCACTTGGTGAGACAATTGAAGAATCAAAGATGGTAAAGAAATTCCTCAAGTCGTTGCCAAGAAAATACATCCACATCGTGGACTCCATTGAGTATAGAGATGGCAAAAAAACCCGTACCCAATGGGTACCCGAAACCCTAACCGGAATTAACCGGGTAAATCCCCGAGTTGACCGGGGATGGGGACGGGGATGGGTATTACCCGAATATAAAAAGCGGGGATGAGGATGGGGATGGTTTTACCTGTCGGGTACCCATACCCGTACCCGAAACCGGCCTCGATGGGTACCCGATATATATATATATATATATATATATATATATATATGTATGTATATAGTATTATTTATGTTTTTATTTTTAATAATGCATAAGCAAATGTTCATTAGACAAAATAAAGTTTTCTAACAATCAAACGTATGGTTTTCGGAAGACTTTTTATGTCTTTTTTTGCAAAGAATGATTTAATTTGTAACCTTGAATGTTATTGTTCGTGTTTGAAGACATTCAGTGATTATAGTGTTATATACTAGTTCTGTTAGTTTTTGTTTTGTTGGTTAATATATAATTATGAGTAATTTTTCATAAAAGTTCAAAACTTGTAATGGGGAAAAATCCCCGATTACCCATTGGGGATCCCCGATACCCATTGGGGATGGGGATAGATTTTTAATCCCTGATGGGGATGGGGTCGGGTATGGGGATGGGGATGGGGATTCGGGTATGGGGATGGGGAACACGAAACCCGATATACCCGTACATATTGCCATCCCTACTTGAGCAGATCCTTAATCTGAAGACGGTGGGCTTCGAGGATGTGGTTGGGCGGTTGAAAGCCTACGAGGAGAGGTTAAAGGAGGCTGATGACGAAGGAGAAGAATCGAAAGTTCTGTGGTCATCGAACAGTGGCGGCAGTGGTTCAGGTGGTGGCGATGGCTTGTCTGGTGGAGCGAAGGAAAGATCGACAAAGGGAAAAGGGGTGTCGACTAGTAATCATGGATTAGGAGGGTTTATGGGTCTGATGGGTGAAGTGGGCCGAAATCTTGTAATTGGGTATCACAAAGGGGTAAGCCCAATCATCACAAGTCCAATTCTTATTTAACTTAACCCAATTCCACCAATTGCAAAAATTGTAATTGTTGTTGTGACAAAAATCGAAAAAATAGGGAAAAAGACCGATCTAAGGTGATTTGTTTTCGGTGTGACAAGCCGGGTCATTTTGCCTCTAAATGTCCGGAACGACTCAAAAAATTACAAGAATGTGATTTTCGGAATGTGACGACAACGACGAGCCCGTATTTTAAATACGGACCGGGGTTGAAGAATTCTTTAGAAAGACTTAGAGATTCGGGGGTGATTGTTGGAATCCTAAGTCAAGTAGGACTTGAAGACCAACTAAGAATGAATTTTTAAGCAAGTAGGTTTAAGAGTCCTAATCTTGTTCTACAAATCGGTAGAATATATGTCTATAAATACATTGTGAGAATTGAGTTATGACTTTAGAATGTAACACAATCTAGTTAAATTTTGAGTTATTTCTTAATATATTGGAGAGTTATTCCATCTTATTTGTGTTTTTGATGTTGATGAGCGCCAATGGTTCTCAGATTACTGAAACTGTGAAACAAGTTTCGGCAACATGGGAGAGTGATTCACGTCCTGTGCTATTCAAGAGTTTAATGAGGTAACTTAGGTTGCGTTTAGTTACGGAAAAACAATTTTCATTTTCCGTTTTTTGTTTTCCCTTTTCAATTTTCATTTTCCGTTTTCATTTTTCATTGAAAAATTTAGAGAACGCGTTTAGTTAAACTTATTCATTTTTCATTTTCAGTTTTAGAAAATTAGAAAACGTGTTTAAATGTCTATTTTTCTATCGGTTTTCATTTTTAAAAAACGGTAGTGGTAGTAGGGTGTGGGTAGGGGCGGTGACGGTAGCGGGTCGGCGGCGGTGGTGGTGATGACAGGCAATGGTGGTGGTGGCGTCAATTTTATCAGTGGTGGTGGTGGTGATGGTAGGTCGGTGATTGTTGTGGTGGTGTTGGGTAGGTGGGGGTGCGAGTGTGTGTTTGTGTGTGTATGTGTGTTTGTGGGGGTAGGTGTAGGTTTGTGTGTGTGTGAGTGTGTGTGTGTCTGTGAGGGTGGGGGTAGGTGTGGGTGTGTGTGTGGGTGTGTGGGTATGTAGGTGTGTGTGTATGGGTGGGTATGTATGTGTGTGTGTTTGTGGGTTGGTGTGTGTGTGTGTGTGTTTGTGTGTGTGTGTGTGTGTGTGTGTGTGGGTGGGTGTGTATGTATGTGTATGTGTGTGTGTGTGTGTGGGGGGGGGGTGGGTGGGTATGTATGTGAAAGTGTGTGTGTTTGTAGGTGTGTGTGTGTGTGTGTGTGTGTGGGTTGGTGTGTGCATGTGTATGTTGGTGGGTGTGTGTGGGTAGGTATGTATGTGTGTGTGTTTGTGGGTGTGTGTGTGGATGGGTATGTATGTGTGTGTGTGTGGGTTGGTGTGTGTGTGTGTGCGCGGGTGGGTGTGTGTGTGGGTGGGTATGTATGTGTGTGTGGGGGTTGGTGTGTGTGTGTGTGGGTTGGTGTGTGTGTATATGTGTGTGTGTTTGTGGGTTGATGTGTGTGTGTGTGTGGGGGGGTGGATATGTATGTGTGTGTGTGGGTGAGGGGTGTTAAGGTGGGGGTAGGTAGAAGTGGATGAGGTGAAGTGGGTGTGTGTTTATAGAAAAATTTTGGAATTAGAAAAATATGGAAAACAATGATTATCAGTTTTCCAAAATTTTCCAACTTGTTTGTAATTTTAGAAAACGGAAAAATTTCATTTTCCGTGAAAAATTTAGAAAAATAGACGAACTAAACGCATTTTCAAAATTCTCATTTTTCTTGGAAAATTTTTCCGGAAAACGGTCCATTTTTCCGCAACTAAATACACCCTTAACTATTCTGAAAAATCAAATCTCATATTATCTTTTGTCTTTCTGGCATAGTAGACATGTTTTGATGATATTATCTTATCTTTACGTTAATGTTGATGCATTCATGCATGGATTTACAAATGTAGTTAAAAGGCCAGTCCGCATGCATGAATTCTTTTTGTGACGTGACATCACTTTCAGCTTTTTAATGTAATATTATATTTATTCTTCTCAACATTAGTTACAACACACAATCCACATGTATCTATATGGATTCTGTTTGTTCGGGGGATTTCAAGAATCATAAGGCTACGGGAGTGGTGACACTCACTCCACCGGAAAAGTGTTGCCACCTATGCATTACGTCAGCTTCACACCCAACCCACCACCAACCCACTAAACCTTGAAAATGGTCACCACTAACAATATTTATTTTTTATTTTTTTAATTTTAAAACATTAGATTAAATTTAAAAAAACATAATTATAAACATAAGTAATCATTTTACTAATTAAAAATTCAAATAAACATATTATTAATGTAAATAAACATAATTAATTATATATAGTTAAGGGTTTAACATAATTCAAATAAAAGTGAAAGGGTATAATAAGATTAAATACCAGAATCTCGGGGACCAAGTATGTAATTTGAATTAAATCATATAAAATGTGCAATTCGTTGTCTTCTTCACCCGATTTCTCTGTAAAACGGGTCTCCTCCCTGTCTTTTTTTTTTTTTTTTTTCAATTCGATAGATTAAAAGCAAAACCACCGGAAATAGGGGGCAAAAAAGAAGCAACCAATAGAAAGCTCCGTCTTCTTCCGTCTTCCGATTCACGCCACACCAAGAACACCGGCCCTTGGGGCGGTGTTCACGCGTCTTCAGGCATGCCACATCAGCATCACGCGTCTTCATAGACGTCCACTCCGGGTAGCCTAACCAAACTACTGTCGTAGTGTTCTCGATGCTTCCATAATAATATACTAAGATAGTATCTATGGATTCTACTCAGATTTTCAAACGAACATATAATCCTCAAATCTGTGTTTTGGAAAATCATTTTAATTTGATAGTTATCTCGGCATATTCTCCTCCAAAAAAGTAACTAGTAAACATATTTTCCCTCTAAAATAAACCGTCATTTCCCAACAAATTGAAAAAAAAAACATAAAATAACACAAACATAGTCATGCTAATAAAACCCGCAATCCAAGATTCAATCCAAAAGCATGGAAGCTTTCTTCCATTAGTAAGAGTATTACAAGAGGGATTTTCCTTTTAGTGCAATTCATTGAATTTCCTTCAAAACCCCATTCAGAATTTTGAAAGCTATGAGATCATTAGATATATAGATAGCTTGCTTCTTTTTTCATCCAGCTCTTTCTAACCTCAAGGCTTCCTTCTATTCTAGGCTTTCCCTTTTGCAGCCATTTGAAATGACCAAAATACCCTTCTCTCAGCTTACACTCAAATGAATCACAATAACAACCCGCTTAATTTCTTCAATCTATAGCCCGAATATCAATACCTTCAACAATGAGTCCAGATTTCCAATGAAGCTCACGTGTCTCCATAAAACACATCTTCACTTCATCATCAATCTCATTCTCACCATTATAAAATCTCCCCAACTCAATCTCCATCCACCCATCCACCCGCCTCTGTGGGCCCCCACCCATCATCATCACCACCTCCCCATCTCTACACCCATCCTGCAAACCACCACCCGTTTTTGGTGGTTTCAAGTAAACAGTAGTCTTCGCCACGTCATCATCATCATCATCTCCACCAACATGTCTCACCAATGTCTTCCCCGTGAAGTCAAGCCCATGGGAGATCTCTCCAATTTTATACACAAGATATGCTGCATAACTAGTCGCTGATGTCAACATTTTTGTTCTGAAATTCCCCTTTATTTCAAGCCAACACACAGCTAAAAGCTCCGCTACCTTTGAAAACCTGAAAATTTCATATTCCTTACAAAAATCAGTAAAGATTTCTGTTGTATTTTTTTTTTTTAAAAGTTAATGTTATAAATTTGGGAACAACTAACAACCTTGATGAATGAAAGAAAACACAACGGGGAGAGAGAAAGGAAGGGGGGACCTTGATTCAGTTAAAGATCTCCACCTCCAGAAAACTAAAGTGTCTTGCCACGCAATTGAAAGCGCGTGTGCTCCTAGCATAAAACATTTTTTCCCATTCCTTTTATTAAGGTAGAAGCTCTGTGTCCAATCATATTATAAAAATCGGATTAGAAACATTACATTAATTACGTTTATGACATAAGAGAAACGGTCCCTACAAATACCAAAAGTACAAAAATAACCCTACCTAATAGAAAATTTACAGAAATGATACCTACATTCCACAAAACTATGTAATGGTCTTTGCCTAATTACGAAATAACATAAACGGTCCTTGTATTTCACAAAACTACAGAAATGGTCCTTGTAATAGGAAGATGTGAGAGCCCAGATATTTACCGATTTCACAAACGTTATGATATGTTAATGGAAAGGAAGTATACGCAAAGAGTAGAATAATCGAACAGCGGGTGGGCGAGATTGAAAACCATGAGAGCTAGGGATCTTACCAAGTTGCCATCATCCAGAAGGATCGGCGAATCACACAGACGGAAGTACAATTCTTTCTTGGATGAGTAAACCACCGGAGAAACCGATCGAGCAATGATCTCCAGGTAATCGGCCGGCAAAAATCGCTCCCAAACAGCGTCGGAATTAGCGAAACACTTGAAACCCCTAGAAATCGAAGAAGCTCTACCCACATCGCGAGGTGAGGTTTGTGATAAAATATACGACACACAACCTTCTGAAAGAAGCGCAAAATTTGTGGGTTTCACAGCACTTGCTACACCTGAACCACCTCCTCCTTCATTCTTCATGGTGAAGGACTTTATCTTTTTCTCTAAGACACAAACAAATAGTTATCGAATGGGAGAGATCTGGGAGCTTTATTGAATAACGGGCCATAAGTTTTGCTGTGATTGGTGATGGGCGATGGCCACCGTCATGAATTTCTGGAGGTTTCTGCTTCGTTCACTATGCGACCAGCTGAAAAAGGGTGTGAACGCCCATACAATAATTGAGAAAATGCAAAAATTGCCATGTGCTTTTTATTTATTTTAATCGAAATCCAAAACTATTATTTTGCAAAGATGATCGAGTATATTACCGTTTTGCAAAAATATTAAAATCTGAACTTTGTAAGGTGTATGTGGTTTGTTGTAAGTTTTTGTAGAGTGTTGTAGATTTTTGGGTAAAATATGGGTTTTTTGCACTCCATTTTGATATTAAATGGAATGTGTATTATGCTGATAAACTTGTTGATATCTGCTACAAACAGGGTATAATGGTTTGTAATGAATAATGACCATAGTTACAAATGATAATTACCAACAATTTGTACTAAAAATGGACCAAACATTTGGTAATGATAATTGAGTATGAAAGAATGGTGTAACTGTCGACTAATTCAAGTTTTTGATGTAAATAACCAATAACAAGAAATTTAAACCCTTCAAGAAACAAGGAACTATTAGTGTCCCAAATATTTATACATTAGTTGCCTTATATATATGGTATTGTTGCAACATAATTTAAACCCTTCAAAAAGTGTTCACTTGTATTTTTGGTCATTACTTGATATTGTTGTAACATTTTTGTTCTTTTTCTAAGTAATATAACTATATTTTTTGGACCAAAATTTCAAAAATAAGCTATAGTTATTACTTAGACACCAAAAGTATTAATTTTATTTAAAACATGGACAAAAAACATTACAAAAACCTTAAACAAATGCAAAAACCTACAAAAGAAAACATATTAGGACCGAAATAGAGAACAAAGATCAAATGTAGTCAAGGACCAAAAATGTAATTTACTAAAAAAATTCATATGGTTAATGACTTATAAGTTAATAAATTTATCCCACATACACATTTAGTCACTTTTATATATATATATATATATATATATATATATATATATATATATATATATATATATATATATATATATATATATATATATATATATATATATTAAGTCATTTATGATTTTTGATAAGACCTTGTTCGAGGGGGCCAATCTCCACAGAAAAACAAATGAAGAAAAGAATGATAATTGGATCAATTTCTTAATAATTTAGTTGTATTCTAATCGAAAGGGAGAGGTTACAAGTGTTCTTAATAGAAAGCATAAAAGCTAAAAACAAGGAGGAGAATAAATACTAGTTAAGTGAAAACCCTAATGGGCTAAAGGCTAAAACGTCCATAAACATGTGGGCTAACAACATATAGGCTAACACCCCCCTCAAACTCACAATGCCACAAGGATAAACATTGAGAGTTTGTCACACAAAAAATGAAATCGAGATGTCGATAGAGGCTTCGTAAAAATATTCGCAAGCTACAAGGTTGATGAAACAAACAGAAGGGATATGGTTCCGAGCTGTAAGTGATGACAAGTGAAGTGACAATCAATCTCAATGTGCTTCGTCCGCTTATGGAAAACATAATTCGTATCAATCTGTATCGCACTTTTGTTGTCACAATGCAAGGGAGTATGTGAAGAAATGTGAACCCACATATCCGCAAGAAGCCAACATAAGCAGATAATCTCACATGTAGTCACGGCCATAGCACGATACTCAGCCTCCGTGGAAGATCTAGAGACAACGTCCTGTTTCTTGCTCTTCCATGAAATGAGAGACTCTCCAAGAAACACAAAAAATCCAGTGGTGGATTTACGATCATGATGATCACCATCCCAATGAACATCACTATAGGCACGTAACTCAAGAGAAGACATCGAGGGAAACAAGAGGGTCTGAAACTGAGTGTCGCGAAGATATCTCAGAATACGGAGAAAAGCTCCCCAATGAATAGAGGTAGGACTAGTACAAACTGACTGACAACATGAACAACATAAGCAATATCCAGACGAGTAACTGTGAGATAACCAAACTTCGTACAATACTCCGATAAAGATTTGGACCGGACAAAAGAACACTATCAGTAGGAGAGTATTGTGCATTGGTTTCAAGAGGAGTATCCACAACCTAATTGTCAGAGAGGCCCACCCGTGTAAACAAGTTATATATATATATATATATATATATATATATAGTTTGAGAAAGAAGATACCCTTTCTTAGATTGAGCTACCTCTATACCCAAGAAATAACGCAGTAAGCCCAAAATCCTTCATAGCAAAACGATGAGCTAGATCATGCTTCAAAGACTCAATACTACCATGGTCATCACCAGTAATAATCATGTCATCCACATATAAAGACAAAATAATATGTCTTACACTCGAGAATCTAACAAACGAAGTCGAATCATGATTACTTTGAACAAATCCAAGAGAAGTAATCATTATGGAGAATTTCTCAAACCAAGCATGATGAGCTTGCTTGAGACCATACAAAGCTTTGTGAAGCCGAAAAACCTCACTCCATTGGTGCTTAATTCTTGGGGGAAGAGACATATATACCTCTTCAGGGAGGCCACCATTCAAAAAAGCATTATTGACATCCATTTAAAATATCTTCCACTGTTGAACAGATGCAACCGGAATCATACTACAAATTTTCGTCATCTTTGTCACTGGGGAAAAGGTCTCCTCATGATCAAAACCGTAGTGTTGAGAATACCCTTTTGCCACATGTTTGGCCTTGTATCGCTCAACATATAACGACCCAATTTTCATTTTTTTTTCATTTTTAAATAGTCAAAACATTTCCAATAAACCACAAATCTCATGAACAATAGTTTTCAAATTCATAACATCAACAACTTTTATTTCAAATATCAGAGTGTCCCATCAAATCAAATGCCGGAGAGTGCATGCCGCGCCATCAAGCCTTGCCCTTGCCCTTAGGATCAGAAGTACCTGAAACAAATCAACAAATTGTAAGCTAATGCTTAGTGAGTTCCCTAGAGCATACCCCACACAACCCACACAATCATATAATCCATATTATCTATAAAAGCTACATAAACCATATAAGCCATGGATACAAACATATAAGGATGCCGTGGGCTCATCCCAAGGTCTTACTCCAGGATGTCATGGGCTCCCCCACATGGTCTTACGTCCTGGTGCCATGGGCTCCCCCATGGTCTTTAATTGAAAAGCCATAGGCTCCCCCACATGGTCTTACATCCATGTGCCATGGGCTCCCCCATGGTCTTCCTTGCAAGTATCACATATATAACTAGCATACCACTTAGCATAACTAACTATCATACAAAGTATCACTACAACAACGAGTGTACCACATATCACAAAATAGGCCGACCTTGGTTCCTTTGACCTACTGGTATGGTGAGGAGACTCGCCTCTCAATAATGTTGAACTGCTAAGATTAGATAAGTCCCGACGTGCAACTCTAACTTAACTGCCTATAATTAACATGTGATTAACTTGTCAAATCCCGGAATACCATAAATTCCCTCACAGTCAAACTTGGTCAACCCTGGTCAAAGTCAAGGTCAACAGTCCATGTTGACACAACTCGTCGAGGGCATCTAGCAACTCGTCGAGTTCCTTCATGGTCCATAAAACTGAAATCCCGATTCAACTCGCCGAGTTCCCCGAGGAACTCATTGAGTTCTTTAGTGTCCAAGGGCCGAAAACTCTAAGCCGAAATCTCTAGTCTGAAACCCCTAATTAGCTCACCGAGATCACTCAGGATCCAAAAATCGGGCGAACCTTGCCCGACTCGGTGAGTTGGCTAAGCAACTCGTCGAGTCCCTTCAATCCTTTTCATGTTCAGTCCTTTCCAGTGAAATTCAAGACTCCAAACTACAAATCCATCCCCCTAGGATGTAGTTTCCACGTAAAGTTGCCAACTTTACGTGCACAGAAGGCCTTAAGAGGCTAAAACACTCAAAACTAAGGTTTGTACAAAGTTTAGGGCATGGAGAAAGGCTAAGGCTAGATAAAGTGAGCAATTTTATGTACATAGAGGTCTAGGGATGTCCAAAACTGAAACCCTATCCTCATAATAAGATCCAATCCAAAAATAACACCATTATGCACCAAAAGCGACCATTTACTTCCATAAAATGAGATCTAAACAACTAAAGGTCAAGATAGTGAAGAAGACAATAACGATGCTCAACGCATGGAAACAACTTTGCTATAGCAGGTAACACTCCCTATACATGGAATAATATATTAAAAGTATACCATATATAATGTATTAATTTGATATTCGAATTAATACCTTTTTTCTGTCATAGTAAAATTTGAGTTGGTAAAAAAAGTTAGTTTTTTTTTTTTTTTTAATTTTATGATAAAAAAGTTAGATTTATTAATTATAAACAACAAAGTGGACTTTTCATCTTTATTAATAACTATTACTAAATATTTAATTAGAATTAGAATTTCATTTAAATAATATATCAAATTAAAATGATAATTTTCATAGATCATATCACTTAATTATTAAAATAAAAACTACAACAATAAATGAATTAGTTTTTTCCTTGTGCTAATAACTTAAAAGAGTAATATATTTTGTTTCATGTTCCTATTAGGTGATATATTTTTTTTGTATATATTTGATCATTGAACTTGTTGAACTTTTAAAAAAAGAGTAATATTGTTGATTGTTATATGTATTATTATCCTTTTGAACATGCCAACAAAATTCGATGGTTAAATATGTACAAAAAACATAGTTGTCTAAATGTGAACACGAAACAAAATATGTTACCTTTTTAAGTTATTAATCCACATATTTATTATTTTAAATCGTCTCAAATAAAATTTGGTTATAGTTTCAAAATTTCTAGTATTTTAGCCACTAAAATGCTACTTGTTTTTAGTGTGCAAACCATATCTTCATACATTTACAAAAAAAATGGTGGATCAAATGATTGCAATCTGCAAGAAAAAGACTCTTTGTTTTTTAACATCTGTAGGCTGCTAAAATAAAATAAAATATAAATAAAACGATTTTTTAAAATTAAAAGAGTTTTTCAACCTTCAAATTTAAATAATTCTAATTTTACAATGCTGAAATATAATATATACAACCAAAGTAACAATCTTTGTTTAAAAAAATATTTGGTCCATATAATTTGAAACGACATATTAGTTTGCTTGTATTGAGTAAATAAATCATTACTGAAACCATATTTTCTAATAAGATTATGAAGAGAGAAACATACAATGATAATGTTTCTTTGTATGACCAACAAAAATACAAAAATAATGACATCCTCTTCAATTTATTGATATATTTGAATTTAAGAAAAAAAAACACAACATTTTATCATTATAGTTTTCACCGTTTCCTATCTAAAATCAAAGAGTTAATTATAATACCCTTCGTTTTGTATACCCATTTCTATGGAAATTTGTATAATGATACGAATCTTTTGTAGTGGCTAATCTAGAATAGAAAACCACATGGTTTTCTAATTTTTTTATATATATTTTTTATATAAATTCAAAGATTTTTATAGGTACGGTAGGTTCTATTTTTTTTAAGGTAGGTACCTAAAAAATTTCTATTTAAATTTTTAATAAATTAAAAAAATTAGGTGGGTTAGAACCCATCTTCCTTATATCTAGCCTCGCCACTGATCTTTTGTATCATGACATGAGTGTGGTTAAAAACTTCAACCTAACACAACCCTAATTAAATTAAATAGTAAATTACGTTGGTATTAAACACTACGATTAATTTGTATCTATTATAATCTTCACATAATTATTTACACATGAAAAACCTCCTATGTTAAAAACAAGAAACAAAAAAAAAAAAGAACACTCTAGTATATAAATCTTCTTGAAAAAAAAAATCTTAAAGAAGTAATTCCACGTTTTAGAAAAAAGATGGTTTTAATTTCACAAATTAATATAGTTATTTTTTGGTAAATTGACATAAAATATTATGGCTTTATGATATTTACACATATTATGTAAAAATCAATTAAAATATAGCCGATCAAAAATTAAAAAAAAGAAAAAAAGTAAAACATCTTTAATTATAGGGAAATCTTCAATAAAATCTCAATATTTTAGGTCAATTTAATGTTTAATCATTAATTAATTTTTGTTTACAAAAAAAGATTGATTACCGGCTAAAACTTCGAATTAACCATTTGTAGCCGGTTTCATAGATTTATGTAACGACCCGTTTCCGGTATGTTAATTCCTTGGTATTTGTTTTGAAGTTTTGCAAGAGGGACTCGGCGAGTTCATAGCCTGACTCGCCGAGTAGGGTCGGGGTTTCGAGCATGTGTTAGCTGGAGACTCTACGAGTCCATATCCCGGACTCGGCGAGTCTGTCCGTCTGGGTGAAACCCTAAATCCCCGGGTTACCCTAAATCCCCGGGTTGCCCACTATTTAAGCCACCTTATGGCCCTCATTCTCGCCTCCTTCACCCTGAGAAGCTGTGAGAAAACCCTAACTTCGTTCTTGAGTGTTGTGAGTAATTTTTATATGCATTTGTGAAGGCTTGAAGAAGGAGAAGAAGAAAGGAGCAAGGAGAAGGAGTGTAGAGCAGAGATTCAAGGGAAAGCAAGAGCTCTTTGAGGTATTCTTCTGATTTCTTTCCCTTTTTATGCTTAAAAACCCTTTTTAGATCTAGTTGATGCCTTTCTCAAGCCTTATGTTGATATGGAAGCCTTATTATGCCGAGATATCGTTAGATCTGTGTATTTAGGATTTGTAGAGCCCAGATCTATTGCCTTTTTGGAGCTATTTTGCATATTAACCCTAGATCTACCCCTTTTATGCATCTTTTAGCCTTTATTCCCTTGTTCTTGTGTTTGTGCACGTAAAGTTGGAAACTTTACGTGGTAAACCAGCTTATTGGACTCAGATCTATCATTTGTATGTTTTGTATTCGAGCAGAAACGAGTGTAGAATAGTTGCATGGCGGTGACTCGGCGAGTTAGAAGAACGACTCGGCGAGTCGAGTCGCGAGTCCCCGATTGCTTCCTTTTGAGCGGTGTCTGTCGTGTGGGACCAGTGAGTAGTAGGGTGGACTCAGCGAGTTGAGGGTAGACTCAGTAATGGAGGGACTCGGCGAGTTGTTCATACAACTCGACGAGTCCAAGGCAATCTTCTTAAGTTCAAGAACAACTCGTCGAGTTGTTCATATGACTCGGCGAGTCGGATGAAGATTGTCTGAGTTCTTGGATCGAGAGGGTACTCGTCGAGTCGATGCCATACTCGACGAGTAGCAGCGAGTAGGGTTGAGGTGTGAGAGTAGAGACTCGGCGAGTTGGCGGCCCAACTCGGCGAGTCAGGTCAATGAGAGTTGACTGTGACCAAGGGTAAAAGAGTCATTTTACCCAAGTGCAATGTTTAGTATTTGATTGAGTGTGTTTATGGACTTGTAGCCAGGGAGATACCGGAGCAGCAGCAGTTAGATTCCAGAGTCATACACTCAGCAGCCAGTTTACGAGGTGAGTTTCCTTCCAGTAGGAACGGGTCTAAGGCCACAATGCCGGCCCGTTTAGTAGCAGTAGTTTCCGGACTTTGGTCCGATGCAGTTGTTAGTTTGTTTGATGCCTTCGTGGCTCAGACATGATTTATGTGTTAAGTGTTATGGGCTACGGCCTGACGTAGTATGCAGTATATGGGTTTATGATCATGTGTGTTATGCTATTTGAAATATGTTTTGCTATGCTATGCTATGCCCAGTCAGTTCCGGACTTCGGTCCGATGCAGTTAGTTCCGGACTTCGGTCCGATGCAGTTAGTCCCGGACTTCGGTCCGATGCAGGGGACAAGGTCCCAGTTAGTTCCGGACTTCGGTCCGATGCAGTTAGTTCCGGACTTCGGTCCGATGCAGGGGACAAGGTCCCAGTCAGTTCCGGACTTCGGTCCGATGCAGTTAGTTCCGGACTTTGGTCCGATGCAGGGGACAAGGTCCCAGTCAGTACCGGATTTCGGTCCGATGCAGCTAGTTCCAGACTTCGGTCTGATGCAGTGGGCAAGGCCCAGTATGTGCTTATTTATATATTGTATGGTATGTGGTAGCTTGAGGGAGCTCACTAAGCTTCGTGCTTACAGTTTCAGTTTTGGTTTCAGGTACTTCCGCAAGCAAAGGGAAGAGCTCGGGGTGATAGCATCGCACACACCACAACTTTAGCTTTTATCCTGGGAATTGATTTAGTTTGTTTTGATTTGACATAGTATGATACGGTTTTCCGTACAGTGTTTTTATTATGTTTGGGATACATCACGTATGGTTTTATGATATGACACTCAGATTATGGTTTTGGTTATATTGAAAAACGAAATTTTTGGGTCGTTTCAAGTTGGTATCAGAGCCCTGGTTTGAGGGATTCGGATACACTTCCGGGTGTATCTGAACTCAAACTAAGGGGAAATAAAAAGATTTTTATTTTTAAAAGAAAACGACTTCTAAAAAGAATTTTGAAAGCACTTAGAAAGAAAGAAATTTTTAACGAGATAGAGGTGTGTGCATGCGATCAGTCGAGCTCAAGTAAGTACTCCCAAATTACCCATACAAGTTATTTGTTCAGTTTCAGTTTCAGTAGAACAGCATGCTAGTATAGGACTAAGGATCTAGGAGAATGCCTTATGTGCCTGCTTTATGTGTTACAGCTTTATGAGTAATGCATGCTAGTATGGAGTAGACAGAAGTAGGATAGCCTGTTTAGGTTATGCCTGATAGTATGAGCTTAGCATCCTATGCTAGTACAGTTTCTTGTTATGAGAATAGTTTTGCCTGAGTCTGTTTCCCTTATCCGAATGCTGCTTGCTTCGTGCTTTGTGGGGTGCTGAGTGATGGGAGTTTGCCATTAGGTGAACACGTCACACCACATGTGATCAGGGTTGAATAATCCGAGAGTGCTGGAACTGGCCCCATTGCGCAGCTCTTGTTTGAGTCCAACCGTTATAGGGACGGGTCTTTTACTTGAAAGATTATCTGATCCTCATCACATGTGATGGTGTTTAGGTGGTGGCTAATTGGCATTATAAGGAAACCTTCAGCAGCTGAGGACCAGATGTGTTGAGCCTGAGGTTTCCCTAGGGCAAGCCTAGGATGAGAGTAGCAGAGAGCAGCAGTAGTAGAAGTGACTTGGTGGAGTCAAGGCAGTTCTTGAGGAAAGTACGGATAGATGTGGAAGGTAGTATGGGCCCGTACTACTGAAAGCAGAGGGTCCGTACTCGAATCAAGGAAGGCCAAGACAAGACCAGGAAGCTAGTAGTAGTATCATGATCCCTTGAGATATTTTAGTGTTCTGATGTTATTATGATATGTTTCAGAATGGTAGTTTTGCGTCCGAGACCAGCAGTCGGCAGCTCAGATGCCGGAGGGGGATCAGGATCAGGATCAGGCCCGGAGGTCGGGCAGATGGATGAGCAGACCAGAGAGTTCCTTTCTTCTGAGGTTACCCGCATCATACTGGAGCAGACTCATGTGATCTTCGGTTCGATCAAGGAGGGTATTTTAGAGCTGATGGATGAGAGATTGGGTATTTTCCGTGCCAAGATGGCGGCCATGATGGGGTCGCGCACACTTACGTTCAGGGAATTCAGGGTATGCGGAGCTCCAGACTATCATGGGGCACGGGACCCCATAGCGAGTACCAGATGGTTGGCGGATGTGGCCAACTCTTTCCGCACTAGCAGGTGTCCCGAGGGGGACAAAGTCAGATTGGCGTCCTGTCTTCTGAAGGACAGGGCACGGGATTGGTGGGAGGAGGTCGGACATGCCATCGGGGATGATGCAGCATTGGACGCCATGACCTGGACTGATTTCTCTACCAGGTTCAGGGCGGAGTTTGCACCGGTCATTGAGGTGCAACAGTTAGCTAGGGAGTTTCAGGACCTTACCCAGACTACAGAGACAGTGGCGGAAATCACCGCCAAGTTCAGGGAGAGGGCTCTTCTTGTTCCTCAGTATGCAGCTGATGAGGAGATGAAGAAGGCCCGTTATCATGAGATGTTGCGGAGTGATATCCGCATGTTTGTGAGCCGGTCCAGTTGTAAAACGCTGGATGGCATGATTGCTAGAGCTCGGGAGAGGGAGATTGATCTCGAGATGGAGAAGAAGAGGAAACCGGAGGCGGTTTCGGGTTCAGGCAGTTTGGGCAAAAAGCCCAAGGTTTCAGATCACAGGTCCAGGAGTCAGCAGAGCCATGGTCGGTGTGGCAAGTGTGGGAGATTGCACGAGGGAACGTGCAAGGCAGGGAGTTCCGGCTGCTACAAGTGCGGTCGAACTGGGCATTTGAGTAGGGATTGTACGGCCCTTGCTACTGCTGTTGCAGCATCAGATCTGATTTGCTTTCAGTGCAATCAGAGGGGACATAAAAAGTCCCAGTGTCCAAGTTTAGCTGCAGCAGGGAAGGTGGTTGCACCTGCCCCTGCTACTTTGAGGATTACAGATGGCCGTCAGGGCTGAGCAGAGACAACAGTGGCTAGGAGCCGAGCTTTTCAGTTGACAGCAGAGGAGGCGCGAGCGACTCCTGATGTGGTGACGGGTATGTATCTTTCCTTCATCTTTTAATTATTATTATCGTTTGAATATTACTTGATGGTATGTTTTATTTAGGGTCGTTCTCGGTGAACGGCATTTCTGCTTTGGTATTGTTCGATTCGGGGGCTACCCGATCATTCGTATCGCTTGCGCTTAGCAAGAAATTTAGTAGAGCTCCTGGGGAGCTGGATTGTCCATTAGAGGTTGAGGTAGCAGATGATAGGACCGTGAGGGTCGGCAGAGTGCATAAAGGGTGTTCCCTTCAGATATTTGATGAGCAGTTTTCAGTGGATCTGGTACCTATTCCCCTACGTGGTAATAAGGTTATTGTGGGCATGGATTGGCTAAGCCCCAATGGGGCGGTGATTGATTGTGAGCTTCAGCTAGTGAGGGTTCGCACTCCCAGTGGGGGAGAGTTAGTAATTCAGGGCGAGAGGCCACAACGAGGACCGATCTTTTGTTCCGCCGCAAGGGCGAGGCGCTATGTTCAGCAGGGTTGCGCCGGTTTTGTAGCTTACGTCTTGGATGCCCGGGAGAAGGGAAAGACAACAGTTGATGATGTTCCTATTGTTCGAGACTACCCGGATGTGTTTCCCGAGGATTTGCCGGGGATACCTCCTGAGAGACAGGTTGAGTTCAGGATCGACCTAATTCCTGGTGCGGCTCCGATAGCCAAAGCACCGTATCGACTAGCTCCCCCTGAGATGCAGGAGTTGTCTACACAGCTGCAGGAGCTGTTAGACAAGGGTTTCATTCGGCCGAGCAGTTCGCCTTGGGGAGCGCCGATCCTGTTTGTGAGGAAGAAGGATGGGTCGCATCGTATGTGCATTGATTATCGGGAGTTGAATAAGGTAACGGTGAAGAACCGTTACCCACTTCCGAGGATAGATGATTTGTTTGATCAGCTTCAGGGAGCGTCTTGGTTC
Organism: Lactuca saligna; assembly: GCF_052625555.1. Classification (NCBI taxonomy): domain Eukaryota; kingdom Viridiplantae; phylum Streptophyta; class Magnoliopsida; order Asterales; family Asteraceae; genus Lactuca; species Lactuca saligna. Next base: position 66,101,565 of record NC_136417.1, on the reverse strand, counting down.
TCCAAGATCGATCTACGCTCCGGTTATCATCAGATGCGGGTTAGAGATGAGGATGTACAGAAGACTGCTTTCAGGACCCGGTATGGTCATTATGAGTTTGTGGTGATGCCATTTGGGCTCACCAATGCCCCAGCCGCGTTCATGGATCTCATGAACCGCGTGTGGAGGCCGATGCTGGATCGGCCAGTGATAGTATTCATAGATGATATCTTGGTATATTCCAAGACACAGGGGCAGCACGAGGAGCACCTGCGGGAGGTGTTGGAGGCTTTGAGGAGGGAGAGACTTTTCGCAAAGTTCTCAAAGTGTGAGTTTTGGTTGCGCGAGGTGCAGTTTCTTGGTCATCTCGTCAACCAGAAGGGTATTTTGGTAGATCCGGCCAAGATAGAGGCCGTGATGCAGTGGGAGGTCCCGAAGTCTCCATCTGAGATTCGGAGCTTCCTAGGGTTGGCAGGGTATTATCGGAGATTTATTCAGGACTTCTCCAAGATAGCAGTGCCGCTCACCCGACTAACTAAGAAGTCGGTGGTATTTCGTTGGGGGCCTGTGCAGCAGGCGGTGTTTGAGACTCTCAGACAGAAATTGTGCGAGGCTCCGATCCTTACCTTGCCAGAGGGAGTAGAGGACTTCGTAGTCTATTGTGATGCTTCGATCACAGGTATGGGGGCAATATTGATGCAGCGAGGCCATGTGGTAGCTTATGCCTCGAGACAGTTGAAGCCTCACGAGGCTAATTATCCTACCCACAATTTGGAGCTGGGGGCAGTTGTGTTTGCCCTCAAGATTTGGAGACATTACCTTTATGGGGTCCGTTGTACTATTTACACGGATCACAAGAGTTTGCGGTATCTTATGGATCAGCCGAGTCTGAACATGAGGCAGAGGAGGTGGTTGGACGTGCTGAAGGATTATGATTGTGAGATCCTTTATCATCCAGGGAAGGCCAATGTGGTGGCCGACGCCCTAAGCCGCAAAGTGTCGGCGGCCCCTATCAGAGATCTGTGTATGAGGATGACAGTGATCACTCCGTTGTTGGAGCGGATCAAGGAGGCTCAGATGGAGGGTCTCAAGGAGGAGAGGCAGAAGTGTGAGAGGATAGTGGGCCGAGTAGCTTCGTTTGATTATGATAGTCGGGGTTTGCTGACGCTTCATGGGAGGGTGTGGGTACCGTACTGGGGTGGAGTACGGCAGGTATTGATGGACGAGGCTCATAAGTCTCGGTTTTCTATCCACCCAGGGGCGACGAAAATGTATCGAGATCTTCGACCGGATTATTGGTGGCCCTGCATGAAACGGGACGTCGCTTGGTATGTTGAGAGATGCTTGACCTGCCGGAAGGTCAAGGCGGAGCACCAGAGACCTCACGACAAGATGCAACCGTTAGACATTCCCGTGTGGAAGTGAGAGGACATCACCATGGATTTTGTCACCAAGCTCCCCAGGACCGCACGTGGAGTGGATTCGATATGGGTAGTAGTGGATCGATTGACGAAGAGTGCCCATTTTATTCCGATCCAGGAGAGTATATCGGCGGAAAAGTTAGCTGATATCTATGTGCGAGAGATTGTGGCACGCCATGGAGTACCGGTATCGGTGGTATCAGACCGAGATGTCCGTTTCACATCCAGATTCTGGAAGCGGTTCCACGATGAGATGGGTACTCGTCTCCATTTCAGCACCGCTTTCCACCCTCAGACTGACGGGCAGAGCGAGAGGACGATTCAGACTCTTGAGGACATGCTTAGGGCATGTGTTCTAGATTTTGGTGGTAGTTGGGATACGTATCTTCCGTTAGCGGAATTCTCGTATAACAACAGTTATCATGCGAGCATTGATCGACCTACTTTTGAGATGCTGTATGGGAGGAAGTGTAGGACCCCGATTTGTTGGGGCGAGGTCGGTCAGCGAGTCATCGGGAGCACAGAAGTGGTGCTCAAGACGACTGAGTTGATCCAGCAGGTCCGTAGTAGGCTGCAAACTGCGCAGAGTCGGCAGAAGAGCTACGCCGACAGGAGGCGTTTGGACTTGGAGTTCCAGGTGGGAGATATGGTCCTTCTGAAGGTCTCACCTTGGAAGGGTGTCATCAGGTTCCGGAAGAGGGGCAAATTGGGCCCCAGATTTATTGGTCCTTTCAGGGTTTTGGCCCGGGTGGGTCGGGTTGCTTGTCGGTTAGATCTTCCTGAGGAGCTTAGTCAGATCCACAACACCTTCCATGTGTCTCAGTTGAGGAAGTGTTTGGTGGATGAGTCAGCAGTCGTTCCCCTAGAGGATATTCAGGTTGATAGCAGCCTGAATTATATTGAGAGGCCGGTCGCGATTCTGGACCGGAAGACCAAGAACTTGAGGAACAAGGTAATTCAGTTAGTGAAGGTGCAGTGGCAGCACCGGAAGGGGTCTGAATGGACGTGGGAGGCTGAGGTGGAGATGAGAGCGCACTACCCGGAGATATTTGCAGATTCAGCCGTAGCAGACTTCGAGGACGAATTTGAGATAAGTGGGGGAGAATTGTAATGACCCGTTTCCGGTATGTTAATTCCTTGGTATTTGTTTTGAAGTTTTGCAAGAGGGACTCGGCGAGTTCATAGCCTGACTCGCCGAGTAGGGTCGGGGTTTCGAGCACGTGTTAGCTGGAGACTCGACGAGTCCATATCCCGGACTCGGCGAGTCTGTCCGTCTGGGTGAAACCCTAAATCCCCGGGTTGCCCACTATTTAAGCCACCTTATGGCCCTCATTCTCGCCTCCTTCACCCTGAGAAGCTGTGAGAAAACCCTAACTTCGTTCTTGAGTGTTGTGAGTAATTTTTATATGCATTTGTGAAGGATTGAAGAAGGAGAAGAAGAAAGGAGCAAGGAGAAGGAGTGTAGAGCAGAGATTCAAGGGAAAGCAAGAGCTCTTTGAGGTATTCTTCTGATTTCTTTCCCTTTTTATGCTTAAAAACCCTTTTTAGATCTAGTTGATGCCTTTCTCAAGCCTTATGTTGATATGGAAGCCTTATTATGCCGAGATATCGTTAGATCTGTGTATTTAGGATTTGTAGAGCCCAGATCTACTGCCTTTTTGGAGCTATTTTGCATATTAACCCTAGATCTACCCCTTTTATGCATCTTTTAGCCTTTATTCCCTTGTTCTTGTGTTTGTGCACGTAAAGTTGGAAACTTTACGTGGTAAACCAGCTTATTGGACTCAAATCTATCATTTGTATGTTGTGTATTCGAGCAGAAACGAGTGTAGAATAGTTGCATGGCGGTGACTCGGCGAGTTGGAAGAACGACTCGGCGAGTCGAGTCGCGAGTCCCCGATTCCTTCCTTTTGAGCGGTGTCTGTTGTGTGGGACCAGTGAGTAGTAGGGTGGACTCAGCGAGTTGAGGGTAGAATCAGTAATGGAGGGACTCGGCGAGTTGTTCATACAACTCGGCGAGTCCAAGGCAATCTTCTTAAGTTCAAGAACAACTCGTCGAGTTGTTCATATGACTCGGCGAGTCGGATGAAGATTGTCTGAGTTCTTGGATCGAGAGGGTACTCGTCGAGTCGATGCCATACTCGACGAGTAGCAGCGAGTAGGGTTGAGGTGTGAGAGTAGAGACTCGGCGAGTTGGCGGCCCAACTCGGCGAGTCAGGTCAATGAGAGTTGACTGTGACCAAGGGTAAAAGAGTCATTTTACCCAAGTGCAATGTTTAGTATTTGATTGAGTGTGTTTATGGACTTGTAGCCAGGGAGATACCGGAGCAGCAGCAGTTAGATTCCAGAGTCATACACTCAGCAACCAGTTTACGAGGTGAGTTTCCTTCCAGTAGGAACGGGTCTAAGGCCACAATGCTGGCCCGTTTAGTAGCAGTAGTTTCCGGACTTTGGTCCGATGCAGTTGTTAGTTTGTTTGATGCCTTCGTGGCTCAGACAGGATTTATGTGTTAAGTGTTATGGGCTACGGCCTGACGTAGTAGTCAGTTCCGGATTTCGGTCCGATGCAGCTAGTTCCAGACTTCGGTCTGATGCAGTGGGCAAGGCCCAGTATGTGCTTATTTATATATTGTATGGTATGTGGTAGCTTGGGGGAGCTCACTAAGCTTCGTGCTTACAGTTTCAGTTTTGGTTTCAGGTACTTCCGCAAGCAAAGGGAAGAGCTCGGGGGTGATAGCATCGCACACACCACAACTTTAGCTTTTATCCTGGGAATTGATTTAGTTTGTTTTGATTTGACATAGTATGATACAGTTTTCCACACAGTGTTTTTATTATGTTTGGGATACATCACATATGGTTTTATGATATGACACTCAGATTATGGTTTTGGTTATATTGAAAAACGAAATTTTTGGGTCGTATTTTTGGGTCGTTTCAATTTAGCCGATATCTAGGGCTTTTTTTTTATTAATTGATCAAAATTTTGGGAATTTTTCATTATTTTTTACTAATAACCAAAATATTGAGATTTTTCTGAAAATTACCTTTAAACTAATGTATATTATATGATTTAAGTTAATATGTACCATTCTCCGTCTTCTTTCTTGCGCTCTTTTTAGGCTCACATTCTGTTTTCGTCGTCGTCGTTGAACCCAACAACAAAAAGCTCACTTATAAGCATCGTTAACTCCATTGATTTTCTAAAAGGGTTCATTCACAACTCTGAGATCATCATTTTTAATCTCGAAATGAAGAAAATAGAAAATCTTTGTTGATCAAGGGGATGTTCCTATTACCTAACCATGACTTGAATCATGGTTCCAACACTAGGATGTTCTTATTACCTAACTGTGGCTCGAACCATGGTTCGAACTCATACACTAATGGCAATGGCCATAGTGTTGTTAACAACAGAAGACGAATCTCACATGGTTCAATCACTGATACCTTGGCTTAAATCTTACTTGATCATTATTTCCCTATAAAAGGGCTAGAAAACCATGAAGAATGAACCATCGAGCTTAAAAAACTCAACATGGGTAAAAAAAATAACATTTCTCCTTTCTTCATTTGGAGATTTAAAGATGATCTTAGAGTTGTGAATGGATGATTTTGGAAAATCGATGGAATTAATGATGCTTGTGAGTGAGCTTTTGTTGTTGGGTTCAACGATGACGATGAAAACACAAGGTGAGCCTACAAAGAGTGCAAGAAAGAAGACGAGGAAGGGTACATATTAACTTAGATCATATAATATACATTAGTTTAAAGGTAATCTTTAAAATGTCTCAATATTTTGGTTATTGGTAAAAAATAATGGAAAAAACCCTAAAGTTTTGATGATCAATTAATGAAAAAGCCCGAAAATTTGGATCAATTATAAAAAATGACGAGATACTGACTAAATCTGTGAAACCGGTCACGAATGACTATTCTGGAGTTTTAACTGATAATCTATATTTTTTCTGTAAACAATTTTTAATTTGGGATTAAACCGTAAACTAAACCAAAATATTAGGATTTTATTGGAGATTTCCCCATATATATATATATATATATATATATATATATATATATATATATATATATATATATATATATATATATATATATATATATATATATATATATATAATGCTTAAAAAATATCTACAAAAAATGTTTTTCCTTCTAGACTTTGGTCCATATCCTTTTGGAGAAAAGGACAGCATATGTTTTAACGTCTGTTTTTCTAAAAAAACAAAGAATATACAGTACCATTCACACATAAATATCTTCCCACTCGCAACTATAAGTGCTTAAAAGGAGTTTTAAAAAAAAACTAAATAAATAAACACCAATTAACTTATCTCTAAACCGCTTACATATGTGCTATTAATATTATAACCCAAAAAATATAGGATAATTGAGCAAAATAACAATTATAAATGAGCTTTAAAAAAACCATTCTTTTGTAGTTTTTGAAAACTGATCACTTACTTCCGAATGCTTCATTTTGACTTGATCTTCAAATTTTGGAGTTTGTTTTTTTCCCAAAGAAATCTTTTTACTTGTGTCCGAAATTTCTATTTTGAAGTGTTTAATATCATATTTTTTCAATCAAATGTCTGACTTTATGCCATAAGATCGTATATAGGTTACTTTTACTAAGGGTGAACATTTGGACCGTATCAGGATAAACATTTGGACCGAATTGAAACGGGCCGACTCTTGTACGAGACCAATTTGACAAAATTTAATAAACCTTGGATTGGACTTGTTGAGGCTTACTGGTTAGGTTCAGGTTTGGGTTTCCAGTTCCTATTAGACCGGTACAATTTTAGGTGCATACCGTACAAGACGTTGATACCTTATCGAAAATTAGTTTATCTATTACGACTATAGGGGTGAATACTTTGACCGAAACAATATGACAGAAATTTGTGGACCTTGGACCGGATTGGTTAGGGCTTACTGAATATGTCCAAATGCTCACCTGATCTCCATCTCGAAATTCAGGAGTTTTTTTTTTTTTTTTTTTTTTTTTTTTTTACAAACTCCGAAATTTCGATCCAAAATCCAGAATGTTGTTCTGAAATTCCAAAATCTCAGTCTAAATATATTTTTTTTTGTCAAAAAAAAAAAGTTCTATTTTCTAAAAAATATAGCTATAACCATAAGTTTAATATAAAAAAAAAAAAAAGAAAAAAGACATGATGTACAACCACACTCTACCTTTTGTGGTTATAAAGGGACAACTCATATAAAAATGGATCCACAACAAAAAGTCAAAAACCGCAAGTAGCATCAAACATAAAAATAAAACAAACTAAAACTTGATCTATATCGCTAGCAAAACCCCCCGCAAAACTAGCAAATAGAATCAAATATAAAAACAAAACAAGCTAAAACTTGATCAATATCGCTAGCAAAAATGTTCTCATTTTCAACGAGGGCATCACCAATCAAATTCAAATCCCGTTATTCAATAAAGCTCCCACGTTTCTCCCTCCGATAAGCCCCTACGGTGTTTTTGATTGTGCGTCTGATAAACAAAGATAAAGCTCCTGAATATGAACAGTGAAGGAAACGGCGGTTTAGGGGGAACAAGTGCCATGAATCCTACAAACTTTGCGAATCTTTCAGAAGGCTGTGTGTCATATATTTTATCGTTCACTTCACCTCGTGAAGTGGGAAGAGCGTCGTCGATTTCTAGTGAATTCAAACGTTTCGCTAATTCTGACTCAGTCTGGGAGCGATTCCTGCCGTCCGATTACCTGGACATCATTTCTCGATCGGTTTCTCCGGTGGTATATTCATCCAAAAAAGAATTATACTTACGACTTTGTGATTCTCCGATCCTTATTGACGATGGCAGGATGGTAATTTCCCTTCTTGTGTTCAGACAAAGTCATTATGATCACGATTATTTGATTATTCCAAAGTCAAATAATCAGATTTGATCGCTTTCTATTCTATACCTGCTCCAGTAAAAGGAAAACTTAGAATACTTCTTTTATCCATTTCTTTTATCATTATTACTACTCCAAACATAGAAGAAATCCGAAAACTGATTTTGATGGGAAAGGAATGAAAGAATCCATTACATATACATAATACATTCCGAAAGCTGGATCAAAACAACAACAAAAATGATGATGATGTTAATAGTGCCAACTCTACTTAGTATTATATATAAATGTTACTATTACATCTACAAGAACTTCATAAAAAGTCACCTTTTGTCTATTTTATTATGTTAATCGTATGAAATTTGTCATATAGCTGTGTTTCTAACCTGATTTTATAAATTATTGGGCACAGAGCTTCTCCCTTAATAAACAAAACGGAAAAAAATGTTTTGTTCTAGCAGCTAGGACGCTATGGATTGTATGGGGAGACACTCTAGTTTTCTGGAGATGGAGATCTTTTCCTTCATCAAGGTCACATTCTTAACTAATAACAAAATGGAAAAAAATAGGTTTATGTCATGATTTAACGACCAACTATTTCGTCTATCCTCGTTTAGTCACTTTACTTATGTTCTAAGCAACTTGCAGGTTTAAAAAGGTAGCCGAGCTTCTAGCTGTCTGTTGGCTTCATATCCAGGGTGGGATGGAAACAAGAATGCTGACATTAGAGACTACTTATGCAGCATATCTTGTGTACAACATTTTGGAGACTTCTCATGGGCTTGACTTCAAGGGGAAGACAAATGTGATATATCATAGTGGAGGAGATGACGATGTGCCAACGACCTTGCATACAACTGTTTACTTGCAACCACCAAAAACGGGCGGGAGTTTGCATGGGAGTGAAGATGGGGACGTGATGGGTGGGTCCCCGCAGAGGCGAGCGGATGGGTGGATGGAGATTGAGTTGGGGAGATTCTATAATGGGGATATTGATGGTTCTGTGGATATTTGGTTTTGCGAGACACGTGAACTTGGCTGGAAATCTGGGCTGATTGTTGAGGGTTTTGATATTCGTCCTATAGATCCGTGATGTGAAAAATGGGAAAAGGAAAACTCTTCAAAAAGACCAGGTTGCTATTTATGATTCATTGAGCATAAGCTAAGAGAAGGGTAGTAATGGTTGCAAGATTGGGCTAGGAGCCGTTAAAGCTCCTCAGTCGAACCACTTAGCAAATTGTTATTGTGGTTATTTCTAAGTGTATTTATGTTTATTTGTCAAAGTGTTGGTTGTGTTAGAAAATTTAATAAAAATTATGTATTTTTGTTAAACTTTGAACACATTTAAATGTAAATATATTGTATATATAAGTAATCATTGGTGGGTTATGTTCTCATGAGCTTCAAAATGATATATAATGTATCTATAACAATGTATAAGGGAATGAGATATAGATTGGAAGTTCGTATTTGGAATAAAATTGGGCAAAACAAATGGGTATGAAAATGGGTCCCATTTACGAGTAAAAAGTAAGCTTTTAAGTGAGTTTATAACCATGGTAATGTGAAGGTCTACTAACTTTTTTGTATGGTTTACTATAAGACCTATTTGGTATATAATATTTGCCTCTTTGGTATCTTCTAAATTATTTAGAAGAATTATTTTGTTTACTTTTATTTAAAATTATTTAGAAGAATTATTTTGTTTACTTTTATTTACTAAGGTTGTTAATCAAAATTATCAAATTAATTCCAAACATACAATTTACATTAAAGAATCTAAAGAAAGAGAAAATCCTTAGAAACATTGTACTAGTACAAAGTACAAGAGATATTAAAAAGAGAAAATTTCAAACTTTAATTATTACATCAATGTCATTGCATTCAAAACCCTCCACTTTTGTAATATTTCACCCAGTTTTTTTGTGACTAGTTTCTACCTTACGCAAACATGTATAAGCATTTGTCTCGTGTATATGTAAATCGATCATGTTTTCTTTGTATTACATTTTAGTACAATATAGCAGTGTTTTTGAAGTCATTTTGTACCATTTCATTTGTTGGGTTTGACACCCCTAACAATACTACACATTCCTTTTTATGTATAAATTATGTGTATATAATTTAGTAGCTTTTGCATTGTTCGTGCTTATATTCCCTCTTGATATTGGATCAATTTCTTTGTATTTATACAATTGATCTATCAAAGAGCTTACAAGTTCATTTACATAATTTTTCAACTATTTCATTACACATTTAATAACTCGTCATCTTGTCATTCCATCTATTAAGTAGTATTAGAGAAGGATTGCTCAAACTTTTGGGGAATTCATATATATATATATATATATATATATATATATATATATATATATATATATATATATATATATATTCAATTCCAGATCTTAATTTGATTCTTATATCTATTTTTTTTGTTAACATTAGTCTCTTAAACCAATTGGCAATTTTGTTCATGTTTTTAACAATTAATGATGAATTACAACTCTTCAACTACAATAGATTATGCAAACATCATTTGTTCCGCCACCAAAGCACTGATAAAGTTGGATGACCATTATGATTAATGGATTGATCCTATGAAAGGTTATCTAACTGGTTTAAATGAAGATCAATGGTGATCATTAGAAGAAGGTCCTTTCACACCAAAAGTTGAGAATATGTTTTGTGCTTTAGTTGATGATAAAGTTGTATTAACTACAAAAAAGATCATGAGTGATAAAAGGTGCATGCATGAGCTTCGCTTTGGACTTCCTACATATGTGTACAATCATGTTCATGGATGTAAATTTGCAAAGGAAATCTAGGATTAACTGAAGCCTTAATATAAAGGAATTGACAAGCTGAAGAAAAGTTCCATAATGTACATCTTGTTAGAATTTAGTGAAAGTATAAGGAAGCAGAGTCTCTTGATCTGGCATATGAAAAGCTTAGTAATATAATGCATAAACTTGATTGGTACAAAATAAGCAAAATTCCTCATGAAATCAACATCAGTTTATGAAATCTCTTCGTAAAGAATGGAAGTTTAATACTGTTATATTAAAAATTCATGAAGACATTGATGCCTATTCTTTGAATGAATTGTTTAGCTTATTAAAATCTCATGAAAATGATGTTCTCGAACCCATTAATGAAAGGCCCATATGGAGTTCTAATTTCTCTTGTATCGAAATTGAGTTAAGGTGCGATGAAGTAATTTCTGGTGAAGAAAATTTGGATTAGGATGAAGAGAATGAATCTAGAGATGAAGTTGCACTCTATTCTAGTAATTAGGTTAAGAAGTTTTACGAAATAACCAATCTTGGTTCAGAGAATTTTTGAAATAACAATAGTTCAAAGAATACTTTTGGTGTTCAAAATTCAAAAACAATTATGTGTCGAAAAATGGTGAACGTTATGGTTAAAAGCTTAAGTTCGTTTCTTAAAGCTCGAAATCTGATAAAAACATTCTTAAAGACTAGGATATGATTGCAACTATTGGAATAAAAAAAATCATCTTGTAAGGGATTGTATGTTGAAGAAGATGGAAGAAGTCAAGGATGTTGCTTATTACTTGAAGAAAATTAAGGAACTTTAATCCAATCTAAAATACTTTTGTTAGTTTTTTTAGTGACAAATAACTATATATATATATATATATATATATATATATATATATATATATATATATATATATATATATATATATTCGCTGCCTGAGATTGAACCCATGACCTCCTAGTTAGTAGTTAGATTAGAACCTCCATCCCAAATTAGATTAGTTGTTATAGGGATGTTGAAGAAGGATGTTATCAATTCTGATCAACTGGATCAGATGATGATGAAATACGCCATCCAACACATGGTACAATGATAGCGAAACATGTTCTGAATAAGAAAGCGAAGAACTATGAAGGAAAATGTATGATGGATTCAAGTGGAAATTCAACTTCCAAATTAACAAGTCCCGAATATATATCATCTCTACATCAATATTTTAGTATTCTGATTTCAAGTTTAATATATGATTTTATAAAATTGAGAATGACTACCTTTTATGGGAAAATTACTTTTTTTCCCTCAAGTAGTGAAGTAGGACATGCTAAGGAAGAAACCTTTATGGTGAAAACTTCTATTGGAGGAGAAGCAAAGAGTGTTAGAGAAGTTAGAGAAAGAGATTAAGATTTTAAATGATTATAAGGTTATGCTTAGAAATGAAATTGATATGTTGCTCAAACAAAGAAATACCTTTTGTATGGTAAAGTGATTGAATTGACCAACAACTTGAGTGTGCTATGTGGAACTCTTGAAATGACCCACAATTTGCAAGATTATGTATTTTCAACATCTTGTCTTTATTCCACTTGTTTGCCAATGGTGGGTCAATCCAAGGAAAAAAATTATAGTCCATTCTTTTCATCCTACATGATAGAAAATTACAACATGTAGAAAGATGTCCTATTTTTATAACCTAAAACATAAGCTAGTGATAGAAAATAGGAAAATTTAATAGGTTTATGTAACACCCAACCAATCATGTATTTCTATTATTAGCTAAGGTATAAAATTTGTTGCAAAAATGGTCCTTACGTTGGGCGTACTTGGGGCATGCAATGGGCATAATTAGTTAAAATGGGACGCATGTGTTTATGAGTACGTATGGCATACTCAAAGTGCATGCAGGGTGTACTTGGCTGTTATGAAAACCCTAAATCTGATATTTTGAGCCCTATTTAAACACCTTAACCCTCATAAATCCCTTCCACTTTCAACCTCCATCCTCATAAATGACCCCTTGCAAACCCTAATATTCATTTGAGAGTTTTTGAGCTAATTGAGTGTTTTGTGTTCATCTTTAAAGGAAGAAGATCATTGGAGTGCACTTAGAAAGCCTCACGCATTGTAGATCTGAGATTTTCACCTCTCAAACAAACTATAGATGGTATAAAGTTATGAACTTGATGAATACTTCATTTGATCTTGTTAGCTCTAAGGTTTTTATACAATTTGGTCCCATAATCTTGGTCTAGTTGAGTATGAGATACTACAAACCTTATGAGTAGCCTTTTCAGACGTTTTGAAGTGCATGGAGTCATAAAAATGTGATATTGATCCTTTCCTTTCATCCATGCATGAGTAATTTTAACATCCCAAAAATCAAGGTAAAATTTTCATCTTTAAAACCCAACCAAAAACCATAATTGGTTACAAAACACAATTCCCAAAAGTAATAATCTTGAATCAGAGTATCCCAAAATCAAATATCATAAAATTAGAATATGTACACGATTGCACCTTTGCTTTCCCCCGATCATCTAAAGTACCTGAAACTTGAAACTGAAACTATAAGCCAAAGTTTTGTGGGTTTCCTCGAAAGTATCCCTCACAACCGAACATATACAATCATGTATGCTAGGTCCAATCAGTCATCAGACTGGAATATCTACAGGTCCATAACCATCAGGCTAGATTACCCCTGACCCAATCAGCCATCAGACTGGAATGCCCCGATGCAATCAGTCATTGGATTGGAATGCTAATATGTAATGCGTCCAATCTATCATCGGACTGGAATACCCTGGCCCAATCAGTGATTAGACTGGAATGCCATGGTTTTTCGGCTTATATACATAGCAGTACAACCTCTAAGCCAAACCGTACTATGTCGACATATGCAACAGATAAACATATAACTAGTCAACATACAAAACAGGCAAATCTACAAATCACTACCGCATAGCAACATCCTATGTACTAGGATACAGATCTAACAAATCACTACAGCATAACAACATCCTATACACAAAGATATATAACACAATCTAGTGGGTCGACATTGGTGCCTTCAACCTACAAGTACAATGACAAAAAACTCACCTCATAGTCTGAACAAATAGCAGAAATGAACGCTGCTCCAAATGCCAACTCTATAGGTCACCTATACAACAAATATTGACCTAAACTCAAAATACCCAAAATACTTATAAGTTAAACTTGGTCAAATTCAAAGTCAACCTACAAGTGACCACCACGTCGTGGCTATCCTTAGCCATGTTGTGGTAGCAAGACAATAAAATAAATGTAGGATGGTCATCCTCCATGTCATGGGGAGCCATTTTCCATGCCATGGGGACTATTCAGATGATCAAAATCCAGTACCCAAACCCGACCACATCGGGTCAACAATCCACGACTATCGGTCGAAAACCTGTCAATCTCGCCCCTGATTCGCTCCTGTCTCCAATTCTTCTTCTTGACTCCCTCGTCTTAAGCCTCCCTAATCAAACCTAGAAGTGGCGTATCATTCGGAATCCTCATACATAAGCTCCCAACAGAGGAACGAACCGACTTGCGGCTCAAAGCATCAGCAACCATATTCGCTTTCCCCGTGTGGTATAGAATCTTGTAGTTATAATCCTTGACCATGTCAAGCCACCTATGCTATATCATATTCAGATTCAACTGATCCATGAGATACCTCAAACTCTTGTGATTCGTGTAAATGGTACACCAGACCCCATATAGATAATGTCGCCAAATCTTAAGGATAAACACTACCGCCCCTAACTCCAGATCAAGCATCAAATACCAAACCTCATGTTGCTTCAAATGTATAGAGGAGTAAGCAATCACTCTCCCTCTTTGCATGAGTACTGCCCCCATCCCGGTGATGGATTCATCATAATACACAAAAAAATCCTCAACACCCTTAGGGAGAGTCAACACTAGGGCCTCACATAACTTTTGTCTCAGTGCCTCGAATGCAGCCTGCTGCTTAGGCCCCCAACAAAAATCCATGCCATTCCTCATCAGACGAATGAGTAGTACATCAACCTTGGAGAAATCCTGAATAAATCTTGGATAATACCATACCAAACCCATAAAACTTCTGATCTCCGAGGAGGACTTCAGGACCTCCTAATGTATAATAGCCTCAATCTTGGTCGGGTTGACCAAAATCCGGTTATGGTTAAAAAGGTGTCTCAACAACTGGAACTCCCATAACCAAAACTCACACTTTGAGAACTTGGCGTACAACCACTCCTGCCTCAAAACACCCAGAAGCTCTCGAAGGTTCTACTCGTGTTGTTCCCTAGTCTTGGAATAGTGTAGGATATCATCGATCAAAACAATAATTGATCGATCGAGCATCGACTTGGACATTTGATTCATCAGATCTATTGGTGGGCCCAAACAACAACACCACGAACTCGTAATGACCATAACAAGTCTGAAATGATGTATTCTCCACGTCCTCCTATCTAACCCTCATCTGGTGATACCCTAACCTCAAATTGATCTTGGAGAACCAAGATACACAAACGGTGAGACCTATTCTTTTTTTTTTTTCACAAACAAGATCGGTGCTCCCCATGGCAAACTTCTCTATATGATAAATGGTTTACCAAACAACTCTTGAATCTGAGAGGACATTTATTGCATCTCTAGTGGTGCTAATCAGTACGACGCCTTAGCAATTGGGACCGTACCGAGGACCAAATATGTAACACTCCAAACCAGGTATTATCGTTGAAGCCCTTGAAATTTTAATTATTGCATAGTAAGTCCCTTAAATACACTGGACGTACTTCATGAGTACGCTTAGCGTACCATGCACAGACGATCGCGGAGGGCCAGTACGTACGTTGGGCGTACCAAAGAGTACGCGGGCCATACGCGATGGATGTGCAAACCCTAATTTCCAGACTTGAGACCTATATAAGCATCCTTATCTCATTTGAGCTCCACCCTAATCAACCTTTCTCACCTTCAAACATCCCTGGAAACCCTAAAATCGTTAGATTGTGTTTTTGAACTTAAGGAGTGCATTTATGGCCTTTTTAGTGACCATTCAAAAAGAGGGAGTTGCTAAGCAAGCTTAGATTTGCATTAGGATCCAAGAATCTGCATCTAGTTCACTTTGGAGAGCTTCTGAAGGTATAAAGCTTTGATCTAGTTATTTTATTCATTAGATCTAATTAGGGTTTTCTATATGGTCCTTTTTGTTGGTTTTGGACCTCCTCTTGAGAGTTGAGCAACTCCAGAGGTTGAAATGGTTAGATCTGAGCTTCGTAAGCACACTAGGTACATAAAGGTGCTAGCTTGGGGGAGTATCTAGACTCCATGCATGAGTTTGAAGGCTTATATGAAGTCCTAACGTGAAGAATGAAGTTTTTATGTCCCATATAGCGTGCAAGGGCATAAACTTACCAAATTTATGCCCTAGGACGTCTTAATGAGCTCAGATATGATATTGAACGTTGGAACATCGAGTATTAAGCACATAATGGAAGAAAGTACTTAATATGTTAGTACGTTGAGCGTAACTTAGAGTACACATCGCGTACTGCCCAGGGACTCAGTAAGTCGCACGTACCACGGTGCTACGCAAGGCGTACGCACAACAAATGGACTTGGACTTATTTTGGGCTTGCATGCTTTTGGGCCCTAATTAGTCATTGGGCCTGATCACGTTTTGGAGTTAGTGGGCCAATTGATCTGTTTTGGGCCATGGATACTTTGGTTGGGCCTTATTGGGCCATAAGTGATGGGTTTTAGCCATAAGAACTTTCCTATGTGCGCATGCAAAACCCTAATGCTCGGATCTAGGCTTTCTAATTAAACATGCTTTGAGTCCAAGACTTCTAACAGATAATTAGGTTAAATAACAACATTGAAATAGATCTAGAATCATACCTTTGGATTCCTTGTTGATCTTGTTGTCTTGGAGCTTCTAGAGTCACAAATGTCACTCCTCTAATGGCTTACAAACACCAATAGCAAGCAAGATGATTTAGGAGAGAGGAGAGGGGAGGAATTCGGCCAGAGTATCTCTACTTTAGATGGTGTATTGTGATTCCTCGAATTCCCTCACCCCTAGGGCCTATTTATACTTGTAGACTCCTTAAGGATTACAGCTTTAACCCTAATTGGATAATTTAGACTTTAAGTTGATCCATATCCTTTCCTTGATAACCCTATGGACGATTTTGGCTTATCCAAGCCCTAGAAATCGTCCATCCTATCTAGGATAAGGATTTATAGTCTAAAGTGTAACTATCAAACAATTGACAGTTTATACCCTCTTATTTAATTAATCTCTTTAAGTCACCAAATTCATTCCAATTAATCTATGAATTATATTAATCAAATAACCATATATTATTCCTTATAATATTTACTCTCTCTTAACAAATCATTCATCAAGTTGCTATGGTGAAGGCAACCCAAAAGGACCATGCACAACCGGATCAAATACTTGCCTAATATAGTTGCAGCCTTAGACACTATTCCAATAGTCTCCCACTTGGATAAGTCTAGTAACTATACAAGTACAATTCGGTTTGCAATCGTAGCTCTCAAAGATGCTATCAAACTCTGATCTAATCAATCTTGTCCTTTAGATAAGGGATCGTACAGTCCTCTGTTAGATATCATGCTGACAATCCTATGGAATGGTTAGTCTAGCATTTGATTTCTCGATCTCCGATTTATTTGACATAGAACTTAATCAAACACATCAATTCAGTTCTGACCGGGCCCGACACATAAGTCAAATCAAATCATCGAGTGGCCAAGATATCTCTTCTACCCTCTTAGGATAAAATTTACAAATAAACTTCGACTTATATGCATTTACTTATTCATTAACCAACTATACACAACAATGCGTTTTATAACACCAAGTTACCGATGCGTTTTCGCATTATCAATGTACAATCAATTAACAAATAATAAACCATATATCTAGGTTTTAAGACTATATGATATTATCGTCTTGCGATCACCTTTTATATCGTATTCCATAAAGTGATTCCAGCAAGCGCGGGTTTGTTCCAATGCTCAAAACCAGTTCATAAGCACTCATGAACGTTGCAGCAACCCTTGCTATGTCTAACACCATTTAGACAATCTACACACCAATTCATGACGATCTTCATTCATATCTACTTCCAACATATGAACGATTGTGGACAATTTGAATAATTCGATTATTCCTAATAAATTCAATTATTCTGGAAGTCAAAACATGCAAAGTGAAACAATAGTTAAACAAATTAACATATGACAGTAACTTTACTTATAAATAAAACTCCTTTATTTAATCATCAAATGTTAATTATATTTATCTATTATACGTTTCTAAATACTATCTAATCTATACTAATATTATCCTTCAGCCCAATACTCCTAGCATGCTACAAGTGCTTAACCCTACTAAGTCCCTTTGTAAGCGGATCTGCTGGGTTATCTTCTGATGATATCCTTTTAACTATGAGTTGTCCTTCTTCTACACGATGTCTAATGAAGTGATATTTTCTGTCGATATGTCGAGATCTACCATGATCCCTCGGTTCCTTGGTCAAGGCAACCGCACCTTCGTTATCACAGAAAATCTCCATGGGCTCCTTTATGGCAGGCACAACTCCAAGATCACCAATGAAGTTCTTTAGCTATATCGCCTCCTTCGACGCTTCGCTCACTGCGATGTACTCTGATTCGCACGTTGAATCAGCTACGGTTTCTTGCTTGGAACTCTTCCAAGTTACTGCTCCTCCATTTAGGGTAAAGACCCAGCCCGACTGCGAACGGTAGTTGTCCCTATCGGTCTGAAAACTGGCATCACTATACCCTCGCACCTTCAAGTCATCACTCCCTCCAAGGAATAAGAACCATTATTTCGTCCTCCGAAGGTACTTAAGGATGTTCTTCACCGCAATCCAATGTGCTTTGCCAGGGTTCCCTTGATATCTGCTAACCATGCTCAAAGCGAAGGCTACATTAGGGCGAGTACAAGTCATAGCGTACATGATTGAGCCAACTGTGGAAGCATATGATATTCGACTCATTTCTGCTATTTCAGCTTCAGTACTCGGACTTTGAGTCTTACTCAACTTGGCATTTCCTTGTATCGGTAGTTCTCCCTTCTTTGAGTTTTCCATACTAAAACGTTTTAGTACCTTCTCCAAGTAAGTATTCTGACTAAGTCCAATTAGTCTCTTACTTCTTTCTCTTACTATCCTTATTCCCAAAATGTAAGAAGCCTCTCCGAGGTCCTTCATAGCGAAACACTTCCCGAGGCAGGACTTGACTTCCTGCAGAGTCGGGACGTCGTTTCCTATGAGTAATATGTCATCGACATATAGAACTAGGAAGCTTACTATACTCCCACTGGCTTTGACATATACACAAGATTCGTCTTCGCTTCGTACAAATCCAAACTCTTTGACTTTCTCATCGAAGCAAAGATTCCATCTGCGAGACGCTTGCTTAAGTCCATAAATGGACTTCTCAAGCTTACACACTCTATTCGGATGCTTCGGATCCACAAACCCCTCTGGCTGAGCCATGTAAACATCCTCAGCCAACTTTCCGTTAAGGAAAGCGGTCTTGACATCCATTTGCCAAATCTCATAATCATGAAATGCGGCAATTGCTAACATCACTCTAATAGATTTAATCTTCGCAACTGGTGAAAAGGTCTCATCATAGTCAACTCCGGGAGTTTGAGTAAAGCCCTTCGCGACCAATCGCGCCTTATATGTGTGTACGTTCCCATCCACATTGGTCTTCTTTTTGAAGATCCATTTGCACCCAACGGTCTTACGTTCGGGCACATAATCAACCAAATTCCAAACTTGGTTATCGTACATGGATTGGATCTCGCTATCCATTGCCTCTTTCCATTTCGCAGACTCCGGGCCTGCCATGGCTTCCTTATAGCTATTAGGTTCATCAAGATTTACTAGTGTACCATCACTAATATACGTGTCCCCTTCGGTAGTAATATGAAAACCATAAAACTGGGGTTGAACTCTAACTCTATCGGAACGTCTGAGAGGTAAGGATTCGTCAATCGGTTCAACCGGAGTTTCCTCCTCGGGTTGAATGCCAGCGGTAGAGGTTCCTTCATCTATCGACTCTTGAATCTCTTCAAGTTCGATTTGCCTCCCACTATCTCCTTGGCTTATGAGTTCTCGCTCTCGGAAAACTCCTCTCCTCGCAACAAAGACAACATTGTCTTTCGGTCTATAGAAGAGATATCCAAAGGAAGTCTGCGGGTAGCCGATGAAAATACATCGCTCACTTCGAGGTTCAAGCTTGTCATGAGTATCTCGTCTTACGAAAGCCTCGCAACCCCAAACCTTGATATGTGCCAACGAGGGAGCTTTCCCCGTCCACATCTCATGAGGTGTTTTGGCAACCTTCTTAGAAGGGACTCGGTTAAGGATATGGGCGGGAGTCTCTAAGGCATACCCCCAAAAGAAGATAGGTAGTGAAGCACGACTCATCATGGAGCGAACCATATCCAATAAGGTTCGATTACGCCTTTCTGCCACACCATTCAACTGCGGTGTCCTAGGAGGTGTCAATTGCGAAACTATTCCACACTCCTTGAGATAATCGTGGAATTCAAGACTTAGGTACTCTCCTCCTCGATCGGATCGAAGCATCTTGATTTTCCTGCCCAATTGATTCTCCACTTCATTCTTGAACTCTTTGAACTTTTCAAAGGTTTCTGACTTTTGCTTGATTAAATAGATATACCCATATCTACTATAATCATCGGTAAAAGTCACATAGAAGCGGTTCCCATCCTTCGTGGTTGATCTAAAGGGTCCACATACATCGGTATGTATTAGGTCCAATAGCCCCTCACCCCTTTCACAAGTATTCGTGAAGGGTGACTTAGTCATCTTTCCAAGTAAACAAGACTCGCATGTGTCATCTTCCCTAAGGTCGAATGACTCTAACACTCCATCCTTTTGGAGTTGAGCTATGCGTTTCTTGTTGACATGTCCAAGACGACAATGCCACAAGGATGCTTTATCCAAACTAGTGGAAGAATCAATATTCAAAACATCATTTCCTAAGTTATCAACAATCATAACAGTTTCATATATTCCATTACATGGTATAGCTTCAAAGTAAAAGACACTATTTAGATAAGCCAAAATAGAACCATTCTCATTATTAAAAGAAAATCTAAATCCTTGTCTATATAAACCATGAAACGAAATGATGTTTCTAGCCATTTCTGGCGAATAGCAACAATTGTTCAAATCTAAACACAAATTATTCCTAAGCACTAAAGAATACACTCCAATCTTGGTAACAGGCGATGATCTTCTGTTCCCCATGATTAGATTGATCCTTCCTTGCTCCACATCCCTACTTCTTCTTAGTCCCTGCACATTTGAACAAATGTGATAACCACAACCGGTGTCAAGAACCCAAGAAATAGCATGATTAGAATCGTTAGATTTAATTGTGTATATACCTGCGAAAGATGGCTTGATCTTTCCTTCTTTGATTGCTTGCAGGTATTCTGGGCAGCTTCTCTTCCAATGTCCTATCTTGTGGCAGTGGTGGCACTCTGCCTCCTTCGGGTTAGGATGGGGCTTAGAGGGATCAACTTTGGTCCCACTAGAAGAGGCACCATCTCGGGCTTTAACCTTGCGATAGTTCTTTGATGAAGCCTTCCTCTTCTTTCCCTTTCCTTGAACAATTGCCAAGACAGGAGCAGCAGACGGATTGGGAGTAGGTGCAACAGACTTGTCTTTGAAGTTGCTCTCAGCGACTCTCAAAATACCTTGGAGTTTGCTTAGGGTGACCTCCTCTTTGTTCATGTGGTAGGTGATCCTAAATTGGTTGTACATCAGAGGCAAAGAGTGAAGCACCATGTCGATCGCCAAGTCTTCCCCAAAGTCAACATTTAACTTGCGAAGGCGATCGACATACCTTTGCATCTTTTGCAGGTGCACGGTAAGAGATTCTCCATGACCCATCTTAGCGGAAATCATGTTAGTGAAAATCTCATAACGCTCTTGTCTCGCGTTTTGGTGGTATCTCTCCAATAAGTCTTGATGGATCTCGTATGGATACATGTCCTCGTAGGACTTTTGGAATTCGGAGTTCATGGTGGCAATCATGATGCAATGTACCTTCGTTGCATCTCGCTCATGAGTCTCAAAAGCGGTGATTTCAGCCGGAGTAGCGATTTCGGGGTTGATCTTCTCAAGCTTTTCATCGAGGACATACTCCTTGTCCTCGTAGCGAGCAATGGTGTGAATGTATCTTATCCATTCGCTAAAGTTCGTTCCATCGAAGGTGACCTTTTGGCAAAGGCTCATCAACGTGAAAGAACTAGCAGCAGCGTTGTTTGTGTTCGACATCTATAGAAAGGATAAAGATAGATTATAATAAGAATCCCTAATTATCACCCAATAAGAAAAATTAGGGTTAGGATCCAACAATAACATTTACATATTAGAAAAGGGATGCCGTAATCTAACATGAAAATAAATTGAAGGTAAGTGAATGACGATTCACTAATTCTCCATGACAAAACCTAGACTATTAGTCCTAAGTGTATTGAGAATTCCTAGGTTCGGATGAGATTCATTGAACTATTCAATGGCATGTTTAAATCTCGATATGCCCCTCTTGTTTGTGACTGGGATGCCGAGGATCACAAAGCGGGTGTGAATTACCATGCAAATTCACATGGTGCCTTCATTGTAACGATCACCTATTCGATGTGCCGGTAAACCACACACGCTCCATCGAACTATGATAAACAATGAATCACCCTTTTCCACCTTCAAAACTTTTAATCACAAATATAAATTTCAAAACTTGAGGGCAAGTTTTAAACATTTAAAACATGGAGGATCAAATAACAAATAATTCCAATTAACAATTAATATCCTAATTATCTTTATTTGATTTATCCAAGATTTCTTTTAAGATAATTATCAAAGTAATTAATCAATTATCATATAAGGAAATTAAATATTTTATTAGATGATAAACATCTTTAATTAGATCAAGATTATAGTCATATATATCAAAAAATCCTGGATTTGCCTAATCCTGACGCCCGGACTCGCCGAGTACACAAAGGGACTCGCCGACTCAGGCCTACTCGCCGAGTCCACTTTGGAACTCGCCGAGTCCATGACTCATAAACCAAAAATCGAATTTTGCAGGTTTGTTTCAGTTAATCAAGCAACAATTTAAAGAAAACCAAGCTTGGCTCTGATACCACTGATGGGTTTTAGCCATAAGAACTTTCCTATGTGCGCATGCAAAACCCTAATGCTCAGATCTAGGCTTTCTAATTAAACAAGTTTTGAGTCCAAGACTTCTAACAGATAATTAGGTTAAATAACAACATTGAAATAGATCTAGAATCATACCTTTGGATTCCTTGTTGATCTTGTTGTCTTGGAGCTTCTAGAGTCACAAATGTCACTCCTCTAATGGCTTACAAACACCAATAGCAAGCAAGATGATTTAGGAGAGAGGAGAGGGGAGGAATTCGGCTAGAGTATCTCTACTTTAGATGGTGTATTGTGATTCCTCGAATTCCCTCACCCCTAGGGCCTATTTATACTTGTAGACTCCTTAAGGATTACAGCTTTAACCCTAATTGGATAACTTAGACTTTAAGTTGATCCATATCCTTTTCTTGATAACCCTATGGACGATTTTGGCTTATCCAAGCCCTAGAAATCGTCCATCCTATCTAGGATAAGGATTTATAGTCTAAAGTGTAACTATCAAACAATTGACAATTTATACCCTCTTATTTAATTAATCTCTTTAAGCCACCAAATTAATTCCAATTAATCTATGAATTATATTAATCAAATAACCATATATTATTCCTTATAATATTTACTCTCTCTTAACAAATCATTCATCAAGTTGCTATGGTGAAGGCAACCCAAAAGGACCATGCACAACCAGATCAAATACTTGCCTAATATAGTTGCAGCCTTAGACACTATTCCAACAATAAGGCCCATTAATGATTTTGGACATGGACATTAGGCCATTAACAAAGTAAGACTGTTTGGGCTATTATGAAAGGACTTGGTTTTGGGGTTTGCAATTGGATAGTGTTTAGTCCAAAACTAAAGTAATAATATGATTATTCAGCACGAGAGGTTACGGACTGCTAAGAGAGCAGCTTTTGGATTCAACAGACAAAGGTGAGTCTTTTCATCACAACAATGGGTCGAAGGCACCAAGGCCGGCCCATTTAATGTTATATTGATCTATAGTTGGTTATGTGATATGTCGCTAGGACATCTGTATGAAAGTCCGGGGGTTTCATGGGGTAGTATATTAAGACCATGAGGAGAATTTCATGGCATTTAGTATAAGTCCTTGGAGGGTTTCCACGGAAATTTAGTATGTATATTTGTTTAGCTCGCATGATTTTTCCATGATTAGTGAAGACCGTGTGGAGGTTCCTGCGACAATTAGCCAATACCACTTGGGGGTTCTAGTAGCGGCTAGTAAAGACCACGTGAGGGTTTTCGTGGCACTTGGTGTAAGACCTTGGAAGGTTTCCACAACATCCTTATATGTTTATATGCATGGATTCTGTGATATATATATATATATATATATATATGTGTGTGTGTGTGTGTGTGTGTGTGTGTGTTATGTAGATTATGTGTGGGGTATGCTCTGGAGAACTCACTAAGCATTAGCTTATAGTTTGTGGATTTGTCACGTTAGGAAAACTAAACAACACTGTCCCGACTTCTAAACTTCCAATAACCAAGGATATCTTCCAAACTCGAGCCAAACTTGATGATATGTTGACACATCCATTACACTATAATTAGTACAACTTGATACTTCCAAAGAATTT
Organism: Lactuca saligna; assembly: GCF_052625555.1. Classification (NCBI taxonomy): domain Eukaryota; kingdom Viridiplantae; phylum Streptophyta; class Magnoliopsida; order Asterales; family Asteraceae; genus Lactuca; species Lactuca saligna. Next base: position 66,077,596 of record NC_136417.1, on the reverse strand, counting down.
CCGCTATTGATGATGACCGAATTAACCAACAATCAAGGATGCATTCACAACGAATCCCATGATCCATTATACTACTGAAGCAAAACCCATGTGGAGCTAAAACAACAACTTTGAAACTGACTGTCTGATCAACAATTGCCCAACGTAGATTATAGATACCAATCTATACGACAAGCTAACAAATCCTTCAACAATCGATACTCAACCTAAGTGACCCAAACTCGTATTGACCTATTCCTATGAAACCATAAATCAAACAAATCGTTGATCCTTTAAAAAAAATATCCAACTCTCCCCTAATTAGAGTTCGAACCACCAATAACTGACATTACAAAAAGACTAAAACTCATACTGGCTCACCCAGATACATAACATCCCTGACCCTTGGGATATACAACAAGAAACAAGATGATCTTCCAGATTAAGACCAAGAAAACCCAAAGAGATTGTGAATCTCAGATGGAGACCTCGTGATTTTCCAATCATAACCACCTCTAATATCATGAATCCTATGCATATGCACAAGCAATAATTATGACAGTCCACTCATGGCACCGATTCTCTATCTAGAAACAATAGGTTATCAAATACCTCGTCCACAAATCCCCAACCATCAATTCATCGCAAGTTTCATTAATATATATATATATATATATATATATATATATATATATATATATATATATATATATATATATATAAGAGGCATCACTCTTATAATTGGGATACATAAAAGACAGCAAAAGTTGTCGCTCCCGATTCCCTTCCCTAATCACCTAAAACCATCAACCAGCACCTGACCTTCCTATATCTAAAGAAGTAGACCCTTGGCCTCATCACAAGGCATCCTGTCACACCCCCAAACCAGAACAGCGGAAACGTTCGGGGGCGGAGGACATCATATTCAGTATCATAACAGTTCATAGAAAGGAAAGTACACACCACCATACATATATAAAGGTTTTAAAAATGTTTACATAATTGTATTCATTACATGTTCAAAAGATAAATACATAAACATCTTTCAAAAAGAAGTAATTAACGCCAACGCGTCAATCTCAAAAGTTGATTTCCAAACCTCCATAGCGGTTCCCTGAGAATACAAGTTATTTCAAGGAGAAAGTGTCAACAATTAAGTTGGTGAGTTCATGAGTAGTGTTTTGAGAAAATGTACGCCATTCGAAAGTTCGTGTATGTTTTCCAGAAAACGCAGTATTTCACATGTAAAGAGTTATGGTTTGTTGTGTTGTAAATAAATGTATTAGATCCAGAAAATCCCATATTTTCCCTAATGGTTGAGCTATGAATTGTTGTGTTTTCCAAGAAAATCCCTTATTTTCTTATAAAAGTATGAAATGCATATGAATGTTCGTGTTATATGTTGTAAATAATTGCACCAGGAAAATCCCTTATTTTCCTATTAGTTGTTTGGTTTGTATACAGGAAAAACCCTTATTTTCCTAACATAACTGGCAGTTTCTAAGACCGAAAATTTGCAAGTAACCGATGTTCTTAAAAGTTGTGTCATAGTTTTATATAATAAAGCTATACGAAGATCGCATTTGTTAGATGAAGAATAGTTTTAATAGCTACTCGTTCATAAAAGCATAATACCATAATAATTGTATATCCGATGAGTTTTATAACCATACTAAACATAATATGCCTGTAACGACGTTCTTCAGGCATCGCAGCTTTATGACAACTGTCACCCCAAAGGACGGACTGTAGCTAACAGTCAGGGCGCGGGATCATGACTTCTCGTATAGATCTATACACATTTGACACGTTCTCCTAATGGGAGACTCTGGTTATAGACAGGACTTGCGGCATTACTTTCTAATAAGAAATTAGTGTTTGAAGATATACACGTCTCATGGATTCTCAACTAAGTCTATATTAAAGTGATAGTTTTGTATGCAAAGTTTATCCTTTTTCACAATGTTTGACAAAGCATAAATCATAAGTTTTTAGAATGTATAAAACGACTTAGCAACGAAAGGTACTTTGAAATCACTATATACTTTGTATAAGTCTAATGCACGCAAAGTATGATAAGAGTTTTCCATAGTAGTAAGGAATTACAAGAGATTTATTCGATAAAAACAAGTGAAGTGAAACTTTATAAAATACACGATAATAACCATATGTTTACTTGTATTCCCCCCCTTATAGAGTATAAAAGCATTTAAAATGTATTTAAAGTGTGTTTGAAAGGGGTATGAACTCACTTGATTGATTAAAGAAGGTGTGACGAAAATCGAGCAGAACTTTGGCTTGAAAAGGCGGATTTTCTCGGGATTTCTCGGGAGTAAAATTGACCTTCGGGACTTGCACAAAATGACCAGGGCTTCGGGGTAGTGCGAGCATGGAAAACGAGGCAAAACGTAAGAAAAGTGAGAGAGAATGAGCAATTTTTCCGGGAACCCTCGCGTCCCTTTTATAGGAGGCTGGAACCGCCTCGGTACGCGGGGCGTACGCTCATACGCGGGGCGTACGCGTACGTCACGCATGACCGAGTCCTCGAGTGCCTCGGACTTCGGATGGGATCGGGGGGGGGGGGGGGGAGGCTCGCATAGGGGCGACGTGGACAATCCGAGGCCAAGGTCTTGAGTACGCTGGGCGTACTCGTGTACGCGGGGCGTACTTGTGTGACTCAGACTTCGGATAATACCGAAGTTTTGAATAAAAATATATATTAATTATTTATCAAACTTCAAAAATTCATATCTCCTTCATACGAATTCCGTTTTCGACGTTCTTTATATCCACACGTAGGTGAGACTAAGATCTACAACTTTCGTTTAGATTCCGTCGGCAAATTCCGAAATTATTTTTATTATTTATTTATTAAAATGACGCGATTAAGGAATTTCTTTAAAAATTCATAACTTTTTCATACGATGTCCGATTTGAGCGTTCTTTTTATGCACGTTTGTAGTTTAACGATATCTATAACTTTCATTTAGACACCTAAGATCAGAAAGTGTTTTATTGAAACTTTGCGTTTTTACGTAAACTCGTATCGCCGATTTTTTTGTCGGAAAAACTTAGAATGGTCATAACTTCTTCGTTATAACTCGGATTTTTGTGTTATTTATATGTTTGGAAACCTTAAGACGATATTTACTACATAGCGTACTCCAAACAGAGTTTTTGAATACTTCATTTTTTGATGATATTCTAATCCTTTTTTCAAAGAGGTTACAAGACTCGATCTTTGATGACCTGAAATGACAGGTTGTTACATCATCCCCCCGTTATAGGGAATTTCGTCCCGAAATTTTAATACAAAAGGAAAGTTTTAGGGGCTTAGGAAGAGGTGTGGATACTTCTGTTGCATTTGATCTTCTCGTTCCCATGTGAACTCAGGTCCCCTCTTAGCATTCCATGGGACCTTTACTATTGGAATGCGACTCTGTTTAGTTCGTTTAACTTCCCTATCCATGATCTCGACGGGTTCTTCCACAAAGTTAAGATTTTCATTTAGTTCGATTTCATCAAGTGGAATTACAAGTGTTTCGTTGGACAAACACTTCTTCAGGTTCGATACGTGGAATACTGGATGTACTTTGTTAAGCTCGATTGGAAGTCGGAGTTTGTAGGCCACTGGACCAGCTCTTGAAATGATTTCAAAGGGTCCAATGTACCTAGGATTTAGCTTCCCACGTTTTCCAAAGCGTATCATGCCCTTCCAGGGTGAGACCTTCAGTAGTACACGATCGCCAATCTGAAATTCCAAGGGTTTACGTCTTTTGTCGGCATAGCTCTTTTGCCTATCCCTTGAGGATTCCAGTCATTCTTGTATTTGCACGATCTTTTCAGTAGTTTCTCTGATGATCTCCGGACCAGTGAGGGTGCTATCAGGGACTAGACCTTTTGCTAATTGTGTGTCGCCCACTTCCGTCCAGCATAGAGGTGATCTGCACTTACGGCCGTAAAGGGCTTCAAATGGAGCAAACTTGATACTAGTATGATAACTATTGTTATAAGAGAACTCGACCAAAGGTAAGTGAACATCCCATGCCTTACCAAAGTCGATTACACATGCTCGCAGCATGTCTTCCAAGGTTTGGATCGTCCTTTCACTTTGTCCGTTAGTTTGGGGGTGATAGGCTGTACTCATGTCCAATCTTGTTCCCATGGATTTTTGAAATGATTGCCAGAATCTGGAGGTGAATCTGCTGTCTCTGTCCGAGATGATAGACATTGGCACTCCATGGAGTCGTACGATCTCTCGGATGTAGATTCTCTATAGCTTTTCCATTTTATCAGTTTCCTTGATTGGTAAGAAATGAGCGGACTTGGTTAATCTATCGACGACTACCCAAATAGTATCTTGGTTACCCTGAGTTTTGGGCAGTTTCGTTATGAAGTCCATGGAAATCTGCTCCCATTTCCACCCAGGTATTTCAGGTTGTTGGAGTAGCCCTGAGGGTTTATGGTGTTCTATTTTTATTTTGGCGCAAGTCAAACACTTGCTCACATATGTAGCGATCTCCGCTTTCATGTTTGGCCACCAGTAAAGTTGCTTGAGATCTTGATACATCTTGTCTGACCCGGGGTGTATGGAGTATGGAGTCTTGTGTGCCTCGCTCATAACTACCTCTCTGAATCCACCAAACTTGGGTGTCCATATTCGGTTCATGAGGTAGCGTGCTTCGTCACTCTTGATTTCTAAGTTCTTGTCCATTCCCCTAAGGGTCTCACCCGTCACGTTTTCGGGTTTCAAGGCCTCTATTTGAGCTTCCTTGATTTGTGATGATAGGTGCGAATGGATCGACATGGCTAATGACTTCACTCTTCGGCCAGAGTAGTCCTTATGACTAAGGGCATCCGCCACGACGTTTGCCTTTCCTGGATGATAGCGAATCTCACAGTCATAGTCGTTGAGCAATTCGACCCAACATCGCTGTCTCATGTTTAACTCCTTCTGGTCGAAGATGTGTTGGAGGCTCTTGTGGTTTGTAAAGATAGTGCACTTGGTACCATATAGGTAGTGTCTCCAGATTTTAAGAGCGAAGACCACCGCCCCAAGTTCTAAGTCATGAGTGGTGTAGTTGACCTCATGCGTTTTCAGTTGTCGTGAGGCATATGCAATAACTTTTCCCCTCTGCATTAGCACACAGCCCAGCCCTTGCTTCGAAGCGTCGCAATACACCACAAAATCTTCGGTCCCCTCTGGAAGAGAAAGGATGGGTGCACTGCAAAGGGCATGTTTCAAGGTCTGAAATGCAGCATCTTGCTTTTCTCCCCAGTGGTAGGTCACACATTTCTGGGTTAAAGCGGTAAGAGGCTTTGCGATGCTGGAGAAATTCTGAATGAACCTTCGATAATAACCATGGTTCTAAAAAGCGCGCCATGGCGCGCCTTAAGGCGTGGTGTAGCCGTTAGGAAAACGTCTAAGGCGGGTTTGTTAAGCATGACGCCCAAATAACGTGTCAAGGCGTGCCTTTTCGCGTTATGGCGCGAGTTTTTGTCAAGGCGCGGATTTTTTCAATTTTTTTTTTGTTTTTTTTTCTGCTTTTTTTTGTCGGGCCTAAAATAATTGAGTTTTTGTTAACTTTTTTATATTAAATATTAATATGACACTTCTAAAAACTTCGTATATTTGATACAATTCAATAATTATATGACTTATCTCTTTTAATGTATATAAAATAGTCACGCCTTGAAAAACGTCATGACTCGCCAAGGCTTGGCATAACTTAACTTTCACCTCGCCGCCAAGTCACGCCTTACGTTTTTTAGAACCTCGATAATAACCAGCAAGACCTAGAAATTGGCGAATTTCTGTTGGTGTAGTTGGTGCAGACCAGTTTTTGATAGCCTTGATTTTTGATGGATCCACATGGATTCTTTCCTTGCTGACCACGTAACCGAGGAAGTCCACCTTTCTAATCCAAAACTCACATTTTGAGAATTTTGCATACAGTCTCTCAGTCTGTAACGTCTCTAAGACTTGCCTCAGATGTTGACTATGCTCTTCTTTATTCTTTGAATAAATGAGTATGTCGTCTATGAATACTATTACAAACTTATCCAAGAATGGACGACATACCCGATTCATTAGATCCATGAATACTGTCGGGGCATTGGTTAGTCCGAACGACATCACTACGAACTCGTAATGTCCGTATCTCGTTCGGAAGGCCGTCTTGGGAACATCACTCTCCAGTACTCGCAGCTGGTGATATCCCGATCTCAGATCGATCTTGGAGAAGTAGTTGGCTCCTTGGAGTTGGTCGAATAAGTCATCGATTCGGGGTAGGGGGTATCGGTTCTTGATGGTAAGTTTGTTGAGTTCTCGGTAGTCGATGCACATTCTGAATGATCCATCCTTCTTTTTCACGAACAACACGGGTGCTCCCCATGGCGAGAAGCTCGGCCTGATGAATCCTTTTCCAAGTAGCTCATTCAGTTGGCTGGATAGCTCTTGCATCTCTGCCGGGGCTAATCGATAGGGTGCTTTGGCTACTGGGGTAGCTCCGGGAACCAGATCGATTATGAACTCGACTAGTCTTGCGGGAGGTATTCCCGGAAGGTCCTCGGGAAAAACGTCGGGAAAATCGCATACGTCAGGCACATTCTTGACGTCCTGGAATTTGCATTTCACATCTACAACATGTGCCAAAAACGCGTGACACTCCTTGCGTAGGCATTTCTGAGCTTGGATACTTGAGATGATACGAAGTGTGGTACTGGGTTTGTCGCCCAAGACAATGAAAGTTTCGCCGGTTGGCAGATTAAGGCAAACGGCCTTATCGTAACATAAAATGTCCGCATGATGAGAACTCAGCCAATCCATGCCAACGATGACATCGAAACTCTTAATCGAGACTGGCATGAGGCTGATTGAAAAGGGATTATCGTTTAAAGTTAGGGTGCAGTTTAAGTATATCTCATTAGTGCCTTCGGTTTTCCCGTTGGCCATTTCTACTATGAATGGTTCACTTAATGATTGTGGTATTGATTTTAGCAGGCCTTTAAAGTCGTGACTCACAAAACTCCTTTCCGCTCCACTATCAAACAAAATGCATGCATACGAGTTATCGAGAAGAAACGTACCCGTAACAACAGTAGGGTCCGCAATGGCTTCATCTTGTCCCATTGTGAAAACTCGGCCCCTTCCGCCGGTATTCCGGTTGTTTGCCTTTGGGTAGTCCCTGCGGTAATGCCCCGTGTCTCCGCACTCAAAGCAGGCACAACTTACTCCGATATTAGCAGTGGGGGCAGATGGTTGGGTTGGCTCTTTGCAATAGCGGGTTGTATGTCCCTTCTTATTGCACCTGGTGCATTGAAGATCATGGCAAGGACCGTGGTGGTGGAATTTGCAGTGGTTGCACTTAGGAAGTTTCCCATTATATGAGCTTGTGGGGGAAGGGTTGGCAGGTACAGTCATAGCGTGGGTCGCTACTACTTGTTGTTTCTTGGGGTTTTCCTGGAGGATTTGTCCCCTCCTCTTGTTGCAAGGCCTACTCTGGCCCTGAGCCTCCTTAGATGGATTTGCGGTTACTGCAATGGTACCCTGTTTTACTCCGTGGTCGATGAGTCGCTGAGCCAGGCGTTTAGCGCTGTTGTAGGTAATAGGGTTGGAAGCTAGGACATGCCCTTGAATCTGGGGTGACAACCCCCAAATGTACCTTTCAACCTTCTTTGATTCTAGGTTGACCATGGTAGGGCACAATGCAGCGAGGTCGTTGAACCTAGCTGTGTAGGCGACTAGGTCAGACCCAGTCATTTTCAGATTCCAGAGCTCCTGCTCAAGCTTTTGCACTTCGCCTCTTGGGCAGTATTCTTCCAGTAGTAGAACCTTCAGATCTTCCCAACTTATGGCGTTGGTGACAGTGAGCGTCACCGAATTCACATGGCTTTTCCACCAAGTGAGGGCTCGATCTATGAAGGTGCAAGCAGCGAATTTGACCTTGCTTGCTTCTTGGCATGAGCAGATCTCAAAAACTGTTTCGGTCTTTTCGAACCATTGCATTAGCGCAATGACTCCTCCAATTCCATTAAAGGTTTTTGGCTTAGCATTAGAGAACTCCTTGTAAGTACATTCTCTTACTTGACCACGACCAATGCCATGATTTGAATGATTCGTGCTGCTACCTGCCCCTCCATTTCCGTTGGAGTTTATTTGCGAGAGGGTTGCAGTTACTACTGCTATGATAGCAGCCTGGACCATGGCCGGATCATACGTTGGTGGTGGAGGTGGTGCCGTGCCCGGTCTGGGCCTTAGGTTTGGACGAGGAGGCATCGCGCTGCCAAAAGAAAATGAAAGATTTATAATTTTTGGTAGTTCAGAGTTGAATGATATTGAGTTAACTTTTAATAGTTCTAAGAAATTGGGTTTGACCAACACAGGGTTTTGAGCTTGAAAATAAAGTTTGAATAGATGTACTTATGAATTGAACGAACTACACATAATTAACAACAAGAAAAGGGATATGCCTTATATATATTCAACATATAGTTGTGTTACATCTGAGTCTAGACAAAAGTTCTTGACCTTTCTAAAGGTCTCCGATTACAGAAATTTTTTAAGAAAATAATACTTTTATCCGAAGTCCTAATTTATAACAAAAATTGAGAGTTGGGCAAGTACTACTTGCGATGCGGTTTGCGCTTGGAGCTCGACTCCGTGTCGGACTGCTTTGACTCCATGAGGCGCCTATCAAACACAGCTTGTTGTTCCCTCAATTCTGCGAAGGCTGCATTTGCTTGTGCTTGGAATGCTTCGGCACGAAGGTGGATGTCGTTCTGCAACATCTCTAGGCGGTTGATGTCGGCCGTGTGGATTTGTACTTCCACGTTGACCTCTCGGATTCGGTTGGCTTGTACTCCGGATTGATAGCACTGGTTGGCAAGTTTGCCAACCATGACCGGAAGTGCTCGGTCTGCTGATCCCCCGCCTCTGACATCATAGAAGTCTCGGCACATGCCGTAGGGAGGGCGTAAGCTTTGTTGTTGGCTCCAATGATGGAGGTGACTTCCCCACACAGGAGTGGGTCCTTGGAAGTTCCTCACGTGGACGGGAGGTTGTGGGATTGGTGGATTGATAATTTCTGGCTCCGAATCTATGCCAGAGTCATCTCCTTCCTCCAACTCTATAGACTCTTCGTCTTCTTCAGGATCTTCTTCGATCCATCCTCCATTACCTTGGTTGGGGTAGTAGGGGTCATTGGGGTGATGGAATCCTGCCATTTAGTCTGTACGAGAATAGGGTTAAGAATTTACTATAAGCTAGAGCACATGAAACTTACCCTTAAGTTTAATGGTTGATGACAACACAAAAACTCCCTTAGTATTATGTAATGATGTGCTTTTGGTAAGTTTTAAAATCGTTGTCCACTGCAAACACTCCTTGGCATACGTTAGTCGTCTCTCGGACAGATATAGTTGATCAGACTATATTCTTCCCAGTTCCGATTACATGTCCCAAGGCGTACCTGTACTGCACAACTTATTTATAATACTTCTAGAGTTATTTGATATGAAACTGTTTTTAGTATGAAATGAGTGCATGATTACCTTAAAACTAAATAAATTTAATTTCAAAAGTATGACTTTTCTCAGAGTGTTTTTGCCCAGTTGAGTTTATAGTTGTATACCAACAAGAAATGGTTTTAATATACTTAATTCCCTATAAACAAAGCTCTGATATCAATCTGTCACACCCCTAAACCAGAATGACGGAAACATTCGGGTGCGGAGGACATCATATTCAGTATCATAACAGTTCATAGAAAGGAAACTACACACCACCATACATATATAAAGGTTTTAAAAATGTTTACATAATTGTATTCATTACATGTTCAAAAGATAAATACATAAACATCTTTCAAAAAGAAGTAATTAACGCCAGCGCGTCAATCTCAAAAGTTGATTTCCAAACCTGCTTAGCGGTTCCCTGAGAATACAAGTTATTTCAAGGAGAAAGTGTCAACAATTAAGTTGGTGAGTTCATGAGTAGTGTTTTGAGAAAATGTACACCATTCGAAAGTTCGTGTATGTTTTCCAGAAAATGCAGTATTTCAAATGTAAAGAGTTATGGTTTGTTGTGTTGTAAATGAATGTATTAGATCCATATTTTCTTATAAAAGTATGAAATGCATATGAATGTTCGTGTTATAAGTTGTAAATAATTGCACCAGGAAAATCCCTTATTTTCCTATTAGTTGTTTGGTTTGTATACAGGAAAAACCCTTATTTTCCTAACATAACTGGCAGTCTCTAAGACCGAAAATTTGCAAGTAACCGACGTTCTTAAAAGTTGTGTCATAGTTTTATATAATAAAGCTATACGAAGATCGCATTTGTTAGATGAAGAATAGTTTTAATAGCTACTCGTTCATAAAAACATAATACCATAATAATTGTATATATTTGATGAGTTTTATAACCATACTAAACATAATATGCCTGTAATGACGTTCTTCAGGCGTCGCAGCGTTATGACAACTGTCACCCCAAAGGACGGATTGTAGCTAACAGTCAGGGCGCAGGATCATAACTTCCCGTATAGATCTATACACATTTGACACGTTCTCCTAACGGGAGACTCTGGTTATAGACAGGACTTGCGGCATTACTTTCTAATAAGAAAGTAGTGTTTGAAGATATACACGTCTCATGGATTCTTAACTAAGTCTGTATTAAAGTGATAGTTTTGTATGCAAAGTTTATCCTTTTTCACAATGTTTGACAAAGCATAAATCATAAGTTTTTAGAATGTATAAAACGACTTAGCAACGAAAGGTACTTTGAAATCACTATATACTTTGTATAAGTCTAATGCACGCAAAGTATGACAAGAGTTTTCCATAGTAGTAAGGAATTACAAGTGATTTATTCGATAAAAACAAGTGAAGTGAAACTTTATAAAATACACGATAATAACCGTATGTTTACTTGTATTCCCCCCCTTATAGAGTATAAAATCATTTAAAATGTATTTAAAGTGTGTTTGAAAAGGGGTATGAACTCACTTGATTGATTAAAGAAGGTGTGACGAAAATCGAGCAGAACTTTGGCTTGAAAAGGCGGATTTTCTCGGGATTTCTCGGGAGTAAAATCGACCTTCGGGACTTGCACAAAATGACCAGGGCTTCGGGGTAGTGCGAGCACGGAAAATGAGGCAAAACGCAAGAAAAGTGAGAGAGAATGAGCAATTTTTCCGGGAACCCTCGCATCCCTTTTATAGGAGGCTAGAACCGCCTCGATACGCGGGTCGTACGCTCGTACGCGGGGCGTACGCGTACGTCACGCATGACCGAGTCCTCGACTGCCTCGGACTTCGGATGGGACAGGGGGGAGGCTCACATAGGGGCGACGTGGATGATCCGAGGCCAAGGTACTGAGTACGTTGGGCGTACTCGTGTACGCGGGGCGTACTTGTGTGACTCAGACTTCGGATAATACCGAAGTTTTGAATAAATATATATTAATTATTTATCAAACTTCAAAACTTCATATCTCCTTCATACGAACTCTGTTTTCGACGTTTTTTATATCCACACATAGGTGAGACTAAGATCTACAACTTTCGTTTAGATTCCGTCGGCAAATTCCGAAATTATTTTTATTATTTATTTATTAAAATGACGTGATTAAGGAATTTCTTTAAAAATTCATAACTTTTTCATACGATGTCCGATTTGAGCGTTCTTTTTATGCACGTTTGTAGTTTAACGATATCTATGACTTTCATTTAGACACCTAAGGTCAGAAAGTGTTTTATTGAAACTTTGCGTTTTTACGTAACCTCGTATCGCCGATTTTTTTGTCGGAAAAACTTAGAATGGTCATAACTTCTTCGTTATAATTCGGATTTTTGTGTTATTTATATGTTTGAAAACCTTAAGATGATATTTACTACATAGCGTACTCCAAACAGAGTTTTTGAATACTTCATTTTTCGATGATATTCTAATCCTTTTTTCAAAGAGTTTACAAGACTCGATCTTTGATGACCTGAAATGACGGGTTGTTACACATCCATACCTCAACAATCCTTGTGTTCCTTCCTACGCTACCATACTGTCGCCAAAAACCGCAACCAACTAGATCCATGTTGGGTTTACATGCTAACTCTAAAAGTCACATGCCTACTCACGCCTTCCTCCAAACTCGGAAAACTAGGACATAACCCTTGCCATAGTTGGTGACGTTCTAGTCCATTTGCCAAGCACTCATCCTCTAACCAAAGTCATCGATCTGATCACGACAACTGCTTCCTTCTTCAATCCTGTGAATCAACTAGTACTACTTGAGCAAGGCTCTCGAGACCTCAAAATCATCCAAATCACCTATGTTTGCACCATTCGAACTCAAACTAACATGTCCAATAAAGTCCAAACAATCACCGGCCTCATCCTTATCTTGAACAACCATAACCAAAAGATTGGTAGATATAGTAACACTGTCACGAATCATGGTATCAACTATGTCATCTACCCTCAACCAACTCCTTAGAATCCTAGTGATTTCTCTCGATTCGAGTATGGATCCTATGCTTCCAGTAGTACGGGCCTAATACTATCTTCCACACCTTTTCATACTTTCCTCAAGAATCATCCCGAGTCCTCTAAGTTATCCACCCATAATAGTACTCCCACTTCCCGCTAAAACAGCGTAGCAACCGCACTAAAGCACTTCCTAGGCTCTCTTAGGATTCCCCATCTCCCCTGTCATCAGCTACTGAAGAGCACATATTACTGTCAGCTAACCACTTCATGCATACAATTACATGCAACAAAAATTAAACAATCTTTTGACTAAAAGGCTCAACCCTACAACGGTTAGACTCAGACGTGAGCTGCACAATAGAAGCAAATCCTTCACTCTAAGATTATTTAACCTTCGTAGCATGTATTTTAACATACTCATTTGATATTTAATGCATGTCACTATGATTCCCACAAAGCACAAATCAAGCAACATTCGAGCAGTAGAGTCGACTGGCACTAAGACATAATAAAATCAGGAATATCCACATACAAAATTCCCGACCTTTAGGCTCAAGAATCTAGTATACACATTCATCTTATCCTCACTCTCTAAAGAGTGGCTAATCATTCCTCATGCTGATCTGCTATGAATTGATCCCACTCATGAAACTTCCACCAACCCTGCAACCACTCATGCATGTTAATCATACATAACGCTGGATCTCATAGACAATCAAATACTTGACTCTACCCTAAGCCGTTTATCAGAAAAGAACATGAAATAAAGCTAAATAAATCATTCTTAGGTTATAGAATCTTTGTTATGTAAAACTATGATGCATACACTAAGCAACTACAGTAATGATGTCAATTTCATCTGACATATATGAAGTCCACTTAGGCTATCAAGCATCATACATCAGGAAATTCTATCATGCAATTCCTGAAGATCCCTAACCTATGAGTAATATGCAGTTCTATCATAATCATCATAAACAAGTAACAGTGTGGGTAACTAGGGGTATACTTTCTACTCTGGTTGATCGTACACATCACATCCTTCTCTGGTTACCTTTGAAAACAACCTTTGAGAACTATTTTGAAATTTATTTTGAAATATTTTTACAGATCCTTAATTTGAGTCTGGATTCACACGAATACTCATCCAATTCTCTCAAACCAGGGCTCTGATACCAACTTGTACCATCCCCAAAATCACGATACAATTTTGATTTTTAAATTAAGAGAAACCATTGTTTTCAAACAAAACCCATATCAAAATCAAGTATCGAATACAAATATCCCCAAGATCAATGTATCATAAATCTCTAAAACATAACATCGAAGGATGTGTACGATCACGTCTTCGTATTGCCCCGGTCATCTGAAGTACCATGAAACATAAACTTAAATTGTAAGCCAAAACTTAGTAAATTCCCCCAAAGTACCATATACAACCATACAAAGAACAACATGCATACATGTGCCTTCAACTTGACTGGACTGTTGCATCGGGCCCACAGCTTATTTGGACCGCTTTCAGAGCCTTCAACATAACTGGATGGCCACACGAAGCCTACAACCTATCTCGATTGCTCTCCGGGCCTTCAACTTGTCTGGACCGCCTCACAGGTCTTCAGCCAATCTGGACCACCCTAGGTATCTTGAAATTCAACATAAAGTAGGACCACCTCAACCCAACCGACCATAACACATCAACATATACAATAACAAGCAATAGCCAGTAAATACATGTAGTCCTATAGATCTACCAATCTAACGTATATCCATCAATATATGTAATCATATAGATCTACCAGTCTAACACGTATCGGTAATCATTGGTAATCATATATGTCTACCACATATTCAACATAGCATCATTCAATATACCATGATATCAAATCCAGTGGGTCGAGGTACCTTCGACCCATAAGTACAGTGAGGAAAACTCACCTCTCAGTCTGAAACGATTGTTGAACAAGACACTACTTCGACTATCAGCTCTAGAAATCACCTATTCATTGGAACATGAGCAAACTTAACTTATAATGAAAATACCCAGAATACCCTTAGGTAAAACTTGGTCAAAGTAAAGAAGTCAATCGAGTCAACTCAAATGAGTACGCTTGGCATACTCAGCTTGTATGCAGAGGGTACTCGAGTTTGACCAGGATCACGGTGTTGACTGCGTATGCCTAACATACGATTTGGTACACCAAGCATACACGACTTTCATCCATCCCTTTTATTAAGAGCTTAATCCTTTAAGCTCTTTCGTTTAAATTCTGGATCTAGTCCTCAAATGTCTTCCTTAACCATAAAGTTTCCAGCTATATGGTCGTGCATGGCTATTAAGTGCTCAATACCAAAAACTCTAACTTCTTAACTCATTAAGACATCCTAGCTTTTGCATTGAAGGGAACTAATGACCAAGACCACATTTTTATGATTCTAAACCCTCCAAATGTCTCAAATGACAACTTATAAGAATTAGAGTAACCCATACTCATAATACCAAACTAATGGGACCAAAAGAACACAAACTCATGGACAAACAATATTTATGCACAGTTTCGTAAAGTTTAGAGCTTTTTACCTTCAAATGACGCCACATGATGATGTGGCTCTAGATCCAAATTGGTCCACTATTCTAAGATGGTCTCCTCTTCTTTCTTCCTCCTTCAAGTTCACCAAAAACACACATAAAGCTCAAAAATGCTCTCAAATGGATTAGGGTTTGCAAAGGGGTTGGAGGCTGATGAAAGAAAGAAGCCTTGAGAGTTAAGGATGTTTAAATAGGGTCCAAACCCTAAAAATCAGGGTTTAGGATTTTGCCACGTACGTCATGCGCACACAATGTACACCCAACGTACGTACCCTTTGCCCAAAAATTACAATAATGCCATTGGGACCATAATGCAAACAATTCTCATACTAAGGGCATAAATAAAATATCTGGAAATTGAGATGTTACTATATATATATATATATATATATATATATATATATATATATATATATATATATATATATATATAAAATGAGAGTTAGCTTATGAAACGAGCCCCCAATTGAACCGGTTATTGTTCGTCAATTTATGCTAAAATAGTCAAACTCATCGGCTTGGAGGTGATTATTGTTCTCCCATCATCTCCATCACCGCCTGCCACCTCCTATTTCAAGCTTTTAGAAACATTTTCTCTTCTTTATTCTTTTTATTCTTTATGAAATCTTTACCTCATCGTCGACGATCATTGTAAATAAAATCAAAATGTAGGAATGAATATTTTCTTTGCAGCGTAAATGGAACAAGATAATTACCCAATTTCAAATATAACTGCAAGTCGCTTTGTTGTTTAAAAAAGAAAAAAATTAAATGAGATCAAAATATAAATATACTTTTCTATAAGGACTTTAATGTAAGAAAAATTAGGACTTAAATGGTAAATGTTGTCAAAATGTAAGAACATTTCCCAAATAAATATAGTTGAAAGAGGGAAATTGGGCATAAAATCGAAATCCACACTTAACCAACGACGACGAAGAGTGCAGAACTGCAAAATCTTCTCGTCCTCCGGATTACCTATCCATTGCATTCTGCGAGGTAATCCTGTAATTTTCAACTTTGGTTCGTATATGTTTTAAAACCTAATCGATGCAGCATCTTCTGCGATTTTTTAGATCATGTCGTTTGGTGTTTTGGTTCGGTAAACTTATTAATTTCGACGTTGATCGTCTTCTATTTGACCGAATAGGCAGTATGATATGCGATCTCCCCGAACTTTTTACTTAATTTTGTATCTCATTGGCTTACAGTAAAAGATCTTGCGAAATACCTTCAATTTTTGGGAATATACAGTTGGATTATATAATAAGTTTTTTAGATCTATGAGATTTTTTTACTGGATAAAATCCATAGGTGAATGATCCTCAAGGCCCACAATGTTCTACTAGTCAATTTCCCATTACAATTCAAGCAAAATAGCTTTGATGTGTCAACCAGTATGCCAAATTCTATACGCTCTTCTTGTAAATCACCAACAAATATATATGTCTTTTTGTTGCTCCAAATAAAGTTCAATTTGATCGAATTTTACTTTTCACAAATGGTTTAACATTGATGTTAATTTCCAAGTTGAAAGTAGCCTGTTAGACCTTAAAACACAAATTTCACCTCTTTAGGGAATAAAGAGGCGTCTTATTTTTGGCATCACTATGATTCATATATACATGTTGTTAGAGGTGAAATTGATTTGTTATATAGTTTTGACTCCTACCTTCTCTTTGATTTTGATCTTCTTTGTGGAGTACATACATTTTCCATGAAATGTTAATACCCATTCTCCCTTTTGTTTTCCAGATGCTGATATGCAGAGTTTGAATTAAGAAAAGGAAGAGTCCCATTTCTCCTTTTTTAAGGTGGAGAAGATCTAAACACTGAGATATAACAAGAATCATAAGAGATGTTTTCCTTGTTTTATGGACTTTGGAAATATCTTGTCAGCAAGACTGAGTTTCATGTACTGATTCTTGGAATCGACAAGGCTGGAAAAACAGTAATTTTTCACTATTCTTTCATTGATTACATACATTAAAGAAACTTATGCATTTAACATGTCTATTTACTATTTACAAACGATTAATACTTCATGTGTAGACATTACTTGAGAAATTGAAGACACAATATTCAAGTTTAGAAGGCCTTCCCCCTGATCGAATTGTTCCTACTGTTGGGCTCAATATTGGTCGAATAGAAACTTCAAATACAAAACTTGTCTTTTGGGACCTTGGAGGTCAGGTATTTACAATATAATCCTTACTCATCATGGAATTTACGAGTTAGGTCCCTTTTATCTCATACCTTAAAACACAAACTTTATTATTGCAATTCAAATTAATTTCTATTCTTGTGACTGATGCTTGAGTTTTTATATATTCATAGTCTGGTCTTCGCTCAATTTGGGAGAAGTATTATGAAGAAGCACATGCTGTTATCTTTGTAGTTGATGCTTCTTGTCCATCACGTTTTGAAGATTCCAAATCTGCCCTTGGTAAATATTCTTCTTTTGTATTTACCTGTTACCCTTTTGTGGAAAAAACTGAAAATATGTATGTGACTTAAAATTTGTGGATGCCAGAAAAGGTGCTTAGGCATGAAGATCTACAAGGTGCCCCTCTTTTAATACTAGCCAATAAGCAGGTAATACACAATAAACAAAAATATATTAAATATGAATATTTATAATTTTTTTTTTATTTTAAGATTGGGTTAAACTACAAATAAATTTATTTTTAGGATCTTGCGGATGCTGTATCAGCAGAAGAACTTGCTCAGTATTTGGATTTGAAGAAATTAGATGAAAGAGCTTATACATTTGAAGCTGTTTCAGGGTATGATGGGTAAGTAAAGTCAGCAATATTTTTATATTGTTATTATAATTCGAATATTTTTTTTTAATAAATATATTGTTTTGTATTTAAATTTTTATTTCAGGACTGGAATAACGGAAACTGTGAACTGGCTAGTGGATGTTATGGAAAGAAGTAAGCGAACTGAGATGTTGAGAGTTCGTGCAGGTGTTGCAAACAGCAGTGGTGCTTAGACAAGTTATACTTTTTTTTTTTTTTAAACTTTAAAATTTATGAAATGATTTATTTTGTGTAGAAAAGAAGTGATAACTCCGTTAGAATAGTGATATTTTGAAAAAAAAAAAAAATTAATAGCTTTGAATATTTTAATATTAAAAGTGGAGTTTTGTTTGGGATGGAAACTCTCCATAAACTTGAGTTGGATTGCTTGTTTATTTGTGCAATTGGCTATTTAAGTTACAAAATACCTCAAGTCATTTTTAAAAATTTAAAAGGTTTAGCCGATAACAGATCTGACCTGGCATCTGACATGGAAGGGAAGACAGTTAATGTCGACTCCACGTCAACTCATGGTCCCCACCTACAAAATAGATCAAACCCTTGTTTGGACTACTATCGCTTTCCTTCTTACCAATTTTTTGGTGAAGCTTTCAACTCTTATTCCCTCAACTTCATTTCACAAATCAATGTTGTCTTTGTTTTCATCCTCACAAACCCCTCTACTAGAGTTGTATAACTTCCGAGAATCCAATGTGGTGAAGACTTGCTGGTGCTATAAGCATGTAAAGGAGCGAACCAATTGGAAATATGGAAAGTCAGGGCGGAGTTTTGGAACTACCGCAATAGTTTGGTGATCCTAATCTTCCTCCTTTGGTGTTATTTTGCAAGAAATATTAAATATTGTATGTTTTTTGTTTTGATAACCCTAACAAAACCCTTAGTGTGTAACATGGATTGAAAGAGATGATCTTGACATTAAAAATACAAACAAAG
The DNA here is from genome assembly GCF_052625555.1 of Lactuca saligna. Classification (NCBI taxonomy): domain Eukaryota; kingdom Viridiplantae; phylum Streptophyta; class Magnoliopsida; order Asterales; family Asteraceae; genus Lactuca; species Lactuca saligna. The sequence goes on along the minus strand of NC_136417.1, from coordinate 66,058,778 downwards.
TTTTAAATAAATCAAAATCATAAAATACATGTGTACATAGTGTCTAGTATTATAACAGTGGTTTTGGTTGATGATTGTGTAATGTGTATAATATGGGTGAATATCGTTTTATAATGGTTTTGGTTGATGATGGTGTAATGTTTTTTTTTTTTTTTTTTTTTTAATTATTTTTTTTATTTTACATTGTAGACTACCTTGAGAAAACGTGGGCATTTTTCTGTGGAAATATGAGGAGCTAGAGGAAGGATACTACAGTCTACAAAAGCTTAATAGGACATTAAAGCAAAAGCTAGGACAACAAGGAGGACATGTCTGAGTTAGTTGAAGATGTCCAAAACCCTATGGGACCTTGATCTCGCAGGACCCCATTTTTGTGTGGCGGTGTGTTTATAATGCTTTGGGGGTTCAGGGGTGGGTTTTACCCATCATTTAGTTTAAGGGCTAAGAGTTGGCCTCCAAAATAATTACCACAAATCTAACTATTTTATTTATAAAAATAAGGGTTTTTGTCATCATGACCCTACTAACTTTTACAGTTGGTTTTAAAAGCCCATTATTATTTGATTTGGCCTTTATAGACCTCCAAATTCGAAATTTACCTGTCACTTTAACCACTAACATAAAAATTGACCTACTACTACTGGTTATAATGAATTGATAGTGTATAGGTGGATAACGTTGTCCATGCAGATTCACAACTGGCAGTTGACGAATCGGCTTCATTAAGAAGCTAGTATGCGTGCCCTAAATGAAGACAACTTCTACAAGATTGTTTCCCATTTTTAACATATCTTTGTCTGCTCTTGAACCCCTTAAGAAGCAATTCATCTTCATCTTCGATGGCATACTCAACCGGATCAAGCTCTACGAACGACATTGTTGTAGTTACTAGGAATCGTGATAACAACTTGTGTAATTGTCGTCATCCTCCAAAGGTCATTGTAGAAAGGATATCGATGTTTAATAAGAATCCAGCTCACAGATTTTGCAACTGTGTTGACTCTTTGGTAAGCATCTTCTTCTTTAGGGTTTGTCATTTATAGCGTGGAGTTATGGGTTATGAAATCTTGTGCGATAATGTTGAGGTTAGGGTTTACTGTTGTTGATACAATTGATAGTGGAAATGGGGGTGTTTTGGTTTGTGTAACTGGGTATGTATTTTTTGTAGGTGGAGATGGCAGCTAAGAAGTGTAATTAATTCAAGAGGATCGATGGTGAGCTGACACCACACTACAAGCATGCCTTTAACAATCTCAAGTATGATTTACAACTTATGAAAGACACCAGTTACACTGGCAGACTGGAGAGAAGGGTAGCTATGCTGAAGAACCTGAATGTTGAAATCACTACTGCTAAAGACATTATAGATGGTGAGTTTGCCATGGCAGTTGAAGATAACAAACAGTTGGGTGGTGAATTTGAAGTTCGGGATTGCTATGATGGTGTTTGTGCTTCTTTTTGGTGTGTTGCTGATGCAAAAATCAAATGTGTTGGGATAGGCATGGTATTGTGATGGGGGGGGGGGGGTTGGTAGTTTTTGGTGGTTTAGATGTTCTTCCTTAATGTAAACATTGTTTGGGGATAGGGATGGAAGACAACTGACTTTTGGTGGTCTGGATAGTTGTTGGTATTTGTAGGGATGTAAATTTCCATTTATTTTAACATATTTTTGTATGCCCATGTGCCTTTGTATTTAATGGAAACACGCATCTTTATGGTATTATACTTATCATGCAGTGCATTACCTTTTACATATTCCAATTCACATGTGCACACCAAATAAACATAAAAGGTACCCTTGGTTAATGTGGACCACATAAAAATGAACATAAAGGATCCACCACATGGTTGGATTAAAAGCGATCGGTAGTTTGGAAAGTACCATGATAATTGAATATTGCTAAGAAAGTACCATGGCATGTGATCTTACAAAAATTACTCATAATGACAAAATACATATGCTGCATTCATGTGAAATTGTTAAAGGTTCAAAAGACACAAATGTTCCTCATGAAGAAACCAACTTAACATAGTACATAGAGGTTTAAAACACAACACATGTTCAAAATACACAAATCCCAATCCTAATCTATATCCATTGGATTTTTTGTTGAGCTACCTTCACCATTCTTTCCATACACTGCTTTTGCAAGTTTGGTCTTCAAAAGTCTTTCAGAAGGCTTTCTTGTTCTAACAGCACCACACACACCCCTTGAGTTAACCTATAATACACAAAATTACCATATTATCCTTCAACTAAGATATTACTTAAAAGTGTATAAAGCATGGTGAAAAACATACCTTTTTTTTTACGACCATTCACTCCGCCACCTGACATTGGAACATCATGCACTCCACCACCTTCACCTCCTACACCTCCATGCAGCCCACCACCTTCACCACCTACACCTCCATTCACTCTTCCTGCACCTCATTCACCTAAAGAATCCTATACAAGATCACATGTCAACTATTGCTTTGCTCAAATAACATCATTACAATTTACCTAGTTAGTCTTTATTTTCTTTGCTTTTTTCCCTTTGAGCTTAGTTGGCTTATTTGTTGATTTGCAAGTCACCTTGTTATGGTCAGGCATATCACAAGCACTACACACAATGGGTTTACCCTTCTTTGATACGTTGTGCTTCCCCATCCTCTCTGAGACATCTCTCTTCCTTTTAACAATATGTCTTCCATGCATCCTTCTTCTTTGGGGAGGTAATGGTGGGGTAAATGATGTATCTGGCCATATGTTACTATCATTCATAGGCAACATATTATTAAGGTATGTTTTATTGTAATTTTCCCTACAAAAAATAGGATCTTCAAAAGTCTCAACATCCAAATTAAGAAATAAGATTATAGCAACTAAATGTGCACACCTATATAAATTTTGTTGCCATAACCTACAATAACATGTTTTGTTGTCAAGATCCACACCTAAATTTTCCCTTCATTTATAGTCTCAAACTTGTTTAACCCACTTAGGAGCACTTTCCAGTACCTAGCTTCAATCTTTAAACCATTCAGCAACCGCCTAATGGAAGGATTTACCTCATTTGACCATTTTTTGTGTTTCAAGTTATACATCCTCTCCGTGATATATAACCTTATCTCCTCCAGAAAAGTGATAATAGGTTTCCTTCTGGCTTCCACAACTACTACATTAAAGCTCTCTGATAGACTATTCTCCACTGCAACATAAGCCTTGCCGACTTCATCAAATGCCCTTGACCAAGTCTTTGGATCCTTTTTCATCAAATAGTTATGGGCTTTTGGGCTTAGTTTTTCTATTTCTCTCATGAACACATAGAAAGAATATGATGTTGTTACATTACAAGCCTTCCAAAAAGGTTCTCAAGCATAGCCCCTGCAAACATTTTCTTAAAGTTTGCAATAATGTTCCTGACACATTGTCTATGCTCAGCACAAGGAATCACCGCCTTAACTGCCTCAATAAGACCCTTGTGTTGGCTAGACATTAATGTGAAACCATTGATCATACCTAGTTCAAGATCATATTTAAGCAACTCCAAAAACCACATCCAATTTTCTTTATTCTCAACACACACTATTGCCTATGCAACTGGAAAGATGTGGTTGTTATCATCTCTGCCCACAACACATAGTAACTCCCCCGTGCATACACCCTGAAGGAAACACCCATCTATCCCAACACCTTTCTAAACCCTTCTAACCAACTAGATTTCACATTAGCAAAACACACATAGAACTTACTAAAGTAATTCAAACCATCAAGCATGCATTGGACATCAATTTTTAATGTTAAACTTGGATTAGTTCTTCTAATTTCCTCCCCTTAAGACCATAATTTTGCATAATGCTCAGTTAGGGTCCCCTCAATAAGATTCATTGCATGTGCCTTTTTCCTTCTAGATTGACTTCAACTTACCTGTATTCCAAACTTCCTTATGACCTCCAATCTCAATTGTATAATAGTGAGCTTCTATCTGTGAAAAATTTCCTTAGTATAATGTTCTCCTATTCATGAGCATGTGACAATAGAAACTAGTTTGTAGTTTCTAGCATAATTATGTTCAATATTCAATGTCTTGATTTGAAATAACACCTCCTGACTTATCCACGTAGCCCATAATCTGAATGGGCAAGCTCCTTTGCAACAACCCACGAACAACCTTTTACTGTCATTCTTCTTGAAAAATAGTTGGTATCCATTCGTCACAGATAAGTACATAACGTATTTTTTCAGTTGCTTTGGACTTTCAAACTTCATCCCTAAAATAGGTACTTGCCCCTTCCATTGCAAATCAGAGTTGAAAATGGAATGGATCTCAACCTCTTCTTTTTCAACTTCATTGTCACCAGTTGTTGAGTTATGAGCATTCTAACACTCCTAAGTGTACATGCAACCCTAAATACCTTGGATCTATGTTTTCTCTATTATACATGCAAATATGAACATCCAAGGTATTATCCTAATCTAGCATACAAAACTATCAATATAACAAGATAGAATACATACCTCTTTGATAGTGCTTGTCTTCATGAAGCTTGAGTGCCTAGTGCCCCAAGTGTGACACCTCAAATGGTTCACACAACACCATAAGCACTTGGAATAACTTAGAGAGAATTCTACACTTCATGAAATCGGCTAGCCCTTTCTTTCTCTCATTAGTGGTCGATTTTGGTCAAGAATAAGATCTTTATATAGTGTTACAATTAGGGTAAACTCTAATTGTCACGACTTTCCATTTCCTTGGATCCATGGGTTCAAATACACCATGGAGCATCCATGGAGTATCATATGGGTTTTGGCCCAACTAGATAATCCATGGAGCATTAGCCCACTATACAAGTATGGATGATTTACACAATCAACCCATATATTTAATTAGTCTTCTTTTGATCACTTAATTAATCCTAGATTAATTCTTGATCAATACTAATTAAATAATCTTATTATTCTTATTATTAATATACTAGAACTTATAATATATTAATAATCATAAGTTTCTTATTTCTCTCATTATAGTCTATCCAAGTGCATGATGCCATGCAACCCAAATGGACCATGCCGGGTCGGGTCAAATCTTACCAATTATAGTTATGGACTTAGACATTAATCCAACAGTCTCCCACTTGGATAAGTCTAAAACTATTATTGCGTATGACTTCAGGAACTAACTGGCAATCATAGCTCTCAAAAGCTTCTGTCGAACTCTGACCTTGTCGATGAACTTTGACCTTTGTTAATGATTTGTCCATTAGATAAGGGATCATATATTCCTCCATTCTAGATATCATATGGACTGAGACATGGATTATAATCATTCTCTCTGTCCATTTGTTGTTTCCCGATTTCCGATTTATGACGACTAACTAATTGAACAAATCAAATCAGTCCTGGCCCGGCCGAACACTTCCATTTGTCATCATCAAATCATCGAGGGGCCCACATATATCGCTTTTATAAAAGGAATGGATAAACTTCGACTCATATGGCTTGTTCTACTACTTGTTGAATCATACACAAAGGCACGTTTTATAGCACCGAGTTACCAAATGCGGTTTCGTGCAATCAATGTACAACCAACTCATAGTAACAACTCATATCTCTAGGTTTGAAGAATATAAGATATTATCGTCTCATGATCACTCGTGATAAAATCCATGAAGTGATTCCAATGAGCGTAGGTTGAATCCAATACTCAGAACTTATGAGCACTCATGAGTGTTGTAGCCCTTTGTCCAACACCTTAGACCTCTACAAGCCAACCCATGACAATCTTAATTCATATCTACTTCCAACATATGACTGACTGTGGATGGTTTGAATAACTTAGTCATTCCGGAAGAATAACCTAGTTTACTCGGGAAGTCAAAACATGCAAATAAATAAAACACCTTTTATTTATCACCATATGATTACACATTATTCATTGTATACAGTTTCAGCTATCAACTTTATTCTTGAATTTAAAACAATAGTTGTCCCATGCTCCAAGCATGTACACTATGTTTTCTAAACACTAGTCATGCCATACACCAAGTATGCATACTATGTTTGTCTATGATCTTTACTTTGTGAACTACATCAATTGAACATAACTTCAATGATACTCTTTTCACACTTCCAAATCCTTACTGCAAATGCAAGAATTCCAAATTCATGCCATTTACTGAAATCTGTTAGATTCTAAACTTATATGCATTGATCCTCTTGTAACGATTATGCACAAAGTCAGAAAGACTTGGCAACAATCATTACAGAGCATTCCAAAGGAGATCAACTCCTTGGAAACATCCTTCTTGCATTAAGTTTCCTTAATCTTACACAGATTGAAATTTCTGACTTTGAAACATTTCCAGATTCATTTTGACTATCACTTCTGAACAAGAGTTGCCTCCTTACAGATTATGTCAATATGGTCCTTCCAGAATTATCACTATACTTCCAACTGTCCTTGAGCAACCAATCTTTGGTAAACCTTAGATTGTCCTCGACAATTGTTTAATCCTTTTAGTCATATCCAGTTCTAAACCTTTTCCCTTCTTAATGCCCCAAGCATTTGGAAACTTTTAGAAAGCATGAATATAGCACATGTAATCGATCCTATATCCGAAGCATATGGGACACGATTCATGATGTCTCACATAAAGACTAAACCAGTCTTTTGCTATAACATTTCCATTTCTATTTGCCAAGTTCTCATAATTCAGATTATGAAAAAGGGATGCCGTAATCATAATCGAATTTTAGAACGCAAATAATGGACCCATATACATAATTTCCTTATGTTGAGTCATTCCAACATGAAATTCATATATATTTCCTTGACTAAATGATTAAAACCTCACGATCTAAGCTTATAGATTTGAGATGAAGTATAATTTCCTCTCCCTTAATTATAGCAAAACAACTTTTTCCCAATTGAAACTTTTGTTTTCTATAATTAACATTGGTAACTTGCAATACTTATCATAATTATCATGCTCCCACTAACATGATGATTATTAGCATAACACTTATGCTCCCACTAGCTTTGACATGTACTCAGAAAACCCGACTTCTAGAAATCAATACTTTATTGACTTTCTTACCAAAGTTCAGATTTCTGATACTAGATTGTTTTGATAAAACTTTATCAAAATCATACACCTTCCCTTAGATAGCACACTTGTGTGTCTAAACAATTATGAAGAGGGATGCCGTAATCATAATGGTTAGACCTTTTTGCCACTTCTCACAAGTCCAGGTTAGTGTGCTGGTAAACCACACATGCTCCACTAACGACTTTGAGAATGCAAATATCACAATTGCTATCTAGCTAAAATCTACTTAGTGAAAGTGTTTCCTCACCAACATTTTCATGAATCGGAGAGAAACCTTATGACACTTAGATTTAATGGTGCATGTGTTCTTATCCATGTGAATTGTCAAAACCATAGTCATAAGTCAAGGATAATGACAAATCCAAACTCATATGGACTGAACTTAATCTTAATTTCTTGCCACCTGGTAGCTCAAGGGCCTACCATTGCTTCCAAGTTGTTTTGCAACCAATTGAGAACTCTAAGAACTCAACTTTAACTGGAATGGGCACAGACTATGTCAACACGATAGGTTATAAACCTCAAGTCGTGTGCTAGTGAAGAACTTCAGGTTTCATTCTTGATTAGTTCTTGAGACTTTCAAGACCTTTAAGAATCCCACTGTCCTCTTGACCTATAAGACTCTCTTGTCAGATATTCGAGGGATAGTGCGAATTCTTTATCAAGACAAACACTTCACATAGTTGGCCTAAGTTGGTCTTTGTTTTATCCAAAACATCACAACTTACCAATTTCAAATGTACAAGAGTAGGAAACTTTTACTCTTACATTTGACACGTGTTTTAAACCTTCTTAAAGACATGTCACTCAAATTACAATCTTGGAGTATGACTCTAAGACTTGTATTGGAACGAAGTATGACTCATCTTCTTGATTTAACCATTTCAACAATTCAAGATCCCTTCTTCTTAGTCATAAGAATGCACTAAGACTTCCTTAGAGAACTAATTTTGATATGGTTTCTTAATCATTAAGATGATCGCAAAAACTGATACTAAAGTACTCTCCCATCTTTTTCAGATTTGAGAAACTTTTATCCTTCTGCCTAATTTGATTCTTCTTATTCGCTCTGCCTTACATTGGAACCTTTTCCAATGTCTCAGAGTTACACTTAAGCTTGTAAGTATAATCATATTTACTGAGCTTTAGTAAAATATGACGAATAGCCTTATATCTTTTGTGGTGGACTTAATCAGTGCACATGACTATGTACTCGATCCCTTAGTCCATTACTTGACTCACACATCCATGTGAATAAGTAATTAGTCTTAATTTTTCCAATACTTGAAAGTTCTCATTTATCATGCTATACAACTTGCATGATTCCAAGTCCCGGTCCAATTGAGACTTTGGATGATGAGAATCTTTCCTTATTTGGTAAATTTAGACATTACCACAAATGAAGGAATCAATTTCATATTTCCACTCTTGCTATTAATGGAATCATATAAGCAACAATTTTTCCTCAAATGCCATTGTAAGGATATTTTAAAATAAATAAAATCAAAAATTTCCTTTTTATTTTAGAACTATGCGGAAAAACTTATCCTTACAATCCATATGAAAACTTGTTGTTATCTATTCCTAAGCAATACCTCATAACTCCTAAGAAGTAGCTCAAGAATCCGATCTTCAAACTACGCGATAGAAATCCATCTATGCGATCAGATTTAGCATATTCTTTTTTTAAGTTTCTTTACTTTTCTTTGATTCTTAAAACATTACCATGTGACCCAGTCACATCATGTATCAGGAATCTCAGAATAGAAACTTAACAGAGTTAGATTAGTGGACTTTACCTGAAGTAGAGTCAATCTTATTTACTTTAACATCCTTAGGTAAATTTGGCAGCTTCGCAACTAATGACCCTTCCTTTGGCAATATAAACATATGGACCCTTTGATAATGGTACACGGGACTATTACAGACTTAGCCTTTTCTCTTTACCATTTGGTTAACCTAGTTGACTATGGTCAATCCCTTTCCTTGGGAAGAGAATGCTTTTTCTGTATTTCCAGTGTCACCATTGTCAATGTCCATAAAGTTTCAGGAAGTTGATCTTAGCAAATAGATAAGATCATTAAGGGTCTTGTCATAGTCTGTTTCATAGGTGTTCTAAAAGAACTCACTATGTGACTTAGAAAGTAGTTGAACCACCAACTTTCTCAAGACTTTGACACCCTTCTCTCCCGGCTTGTCAATATGTGACTACATCGCCAAGATGTGATCACACCTAGACCTTGCCTTGCCAATAGGGTTTGAGTGACCTTAAACTTTTCAAGAACTTGTGGGTTAGGGAGAATAGTTGGAGGAGGTGAAAGAAGTATGATTTCCATTGGAACATCATCTTCATTTAGGAAAGCTAGTTTCAAGAGATTTGGGAAGATCATAAATGTCTAAACCAGACATGTTTTGGGAGATATTCAAGATAGTTGATCTTAAAGTCCTTAATATAACACCCAATATGAAATATTAAGGCTAGGACCCAACAAACTATTTTATAACTTAGAAGAGGTATGCCGTAATCCAAGCTATAAAACAATTTGAAGGTAGGTGAATGACGATTCACCAATTTCCACCAAGATAAACGAAATGTATTATTAGGTTTTAATTGGTTTTGAAACTCCTAGATCTTTTGAGATTCATTGAACTGTTCAATGGCATGTTTTAATCTCGATGTGCCGCTTAACCACACACGCTCCATCGATACTATGATAAATATTAAGTCACCCTTTACCTACCTTGTTAAGTCCAAGTTAGTGTGCCGGTTAACCACACACGCTCCACTAACGACTTAGACAAAGTGTAAAGTGTAACTTCATGGATTAGCACCTTATTCACATTTTTCCTAAGTAACTAAGATTGGGAATTATTAAGAGTTTAGTTACTTAGTATTTATCATTAATACTTTTAATGAAGGGAGAATTATAGTCCTGTCAAACCCGTTCGGCTAACGACCCTCCACCGGTCAAGCAAGCGGTGGGTGAGAGTGGACACCCATTAAGTTGCCATTTTATAGGCAACAACCTTATACCCACCTTATAGACCGGCTTCGTGAATGAGGCGTACTAGCGGCAAGACCGACTTTACTCTTATACATATATATATATATATATATATATATATATATATATATATATATATATATATATATATATATATTATTAACTTATAATATTATAAAGTATAAGGGTTGAATTTTAACTTTTAAAATTCTAAGGGCTAACTTGGAATTAAAGTATTCATAAGAGAAAACTTTACAAATTCCAAAACTTGAGGGCAAGTTTTGAAACTATTCAAAACTAATTAATTCCATAACTTATGTGTTCAAAGTAGTTTTAATCCAAAAACTCTTCAAGTTCCATAACTTATGGAAGACTTTAAACTAATAAAAGAATTAGCTTTTCTTTATTTTTATAACTTATGGAATTAATTAAGGTTACATTTTTTTTATTTAATGAAGAGACTCTTGGTCCTCCATAACTTGAGGACAAATTATGGAGTCATAACTCCAATTAATTAGAACTAGACTCTTCATTTTGTAACCTTTGCCAACTTTTATGAGTTTTATGAAACTTAAATGTGACTTTTCATATAACTTGAGGACAAGTTACAAAAACACATTTTAGAATCAACTCTTAGATTAATTTGGATTGAAAACAACTTTTTCACTCAACTTTTCTATTAATCTAAGCAACTCATAAGAACAAGATAATTCAAATCAAACTTTTTCATGTAATTAGTCTAAACTTTAAACTAATACAAAACATGAATATATTGACAATTATCTTTGAAATTGGATTAGCATGAACATTACCACATCAAAAACAAGTTTATAAGTTCAAAAACATCTTAGGGTAATGTTCCTAGTCCAATTCCAGCCAAAAAGGTCGAATTTATGCTGTCTGGGGGTCCAACTCGTCGAGTGCACTAACCAACTCGGCGAGTTGGATGCTTTTTGCCTTGGACTCGTTGAGTCCCTTCATGCACTCAGCGAGTCTGCTGGGCACACATCATCAAAACTCGATTTTTCAGCTCCATTTGCAAGTATAGCAAGAAAACAAGCCTAGGCTCTGATACCACTGTTGGGTTATGAGCATTCTAACACTCCTAAGTGTACATGCAACCCTAAATACCTTGGATCTATGTTTTCTCTATTATACATGAAAATATGAACATCCAAGGTATTATCCTAATCTAGCATACAAAACTATCAATATAACAAGATAGAATACATACCTCTTTGATAGTGCTTGTCTTCATGAAGCTTGAGTGCCTAGTGCCCCAAGTGTGACACCTCAAATGGTTCACACAACACCATAAGCACTTGGAATAACTTAGAGAGAATTCTACACTTCATGAAATCGGCTAGCCCTTTCTTTCTCTCACTAGTGGCCGATTTTGGTCAAGAATAAGATCTTTATATAGTGTTACAATTAGGGTAAACTCTAATTGTCATGACTTTCCATTTCCTTGGATCCATGGTTTCAAATACACCATGGAGCATCCATGGAGTATCATATGGGTTTTGGCCCAACTAGATAATCCATGGAGCATTATCCCACTATACAAGTATGGATGATTTACACAATCAACCCATATATTTAGTTAGTCTTCTTTTGATCACTTAATTAATCCTAGATTAATTCTTGATCAATACTAATTAAATAATCTTATTATTCTTATTATTAATATACTAGAACTTATAATATATTAATAACCATAAGTGTCTTATTTCTCTCATTATAGTCTATCCAAGTGCATGATGCCATGCAACCCAAATGGACCATGCCGGGTCGGGTCAAATCTTACCAATTATAGTTATGGACTTAGACATTAATCCAACACTAGTATCTCCTTCAGGAGGACATAAATTATTAAGAAACTCATCCCCACGTGTCTTGTTTAAAGATGAGTTGTCATGGTCAATGACTTCAACTTCAAGACCTACATTGGGATGGGTTCCATTAGAGATAGTGTTTCCTTCATTTCTAGCTCCACCCTCATCTTCAAGGCCAATTTCATATTCACTAACAACTAGATTCATGTCATCATCCCACCATTCCTCTAAAACATTCCCATTACGATCAACATAAATTGAAATTTCCCCATACTAATACTCGATATCTATAAACTTGGCATAATCTAAGTCATCTACAATGGGAGGAATCCCTCTAGATAAAGGATTGTTAGGTATGCAATAGTAAAGGTTTTCAAACTCTTCCCTTATATTTCTTTCAAGAAAATAAAAACATTCCCTTACATCCATACTTGCCCAATGAACTTTAGTAAAGAGGAAGTGACTCCCACCAACATATCAAAAAGGATGTTGCAAAAATACACCATTGTAGTTTAGATGAACTCTCAGATAGACAACTTTGTTTTTGTTCTCAGCCTTGCAAGAGTGTAATAGAACCCAGAGAGTATAATATGTTCAACAACATCAGTGTAATCTAAATAGTGGCTAAGATGGTTAAAAACCCTAGTTTAATATCTTCTTTCCTCTTCTTATATACCACATACAAAGCAGGTAAAGAAAATAAAATTAAACATTTTGATGATTATACACTCTGGAATAACACACCTGGCACTATTTACAGTTGACTACCAAAGTCAATAGGCCACATCATTTGTTTAACTAGCTAAATTAATTCAAATATCAATAATGGCAAAAGTGAAAGGTAAATTTAGAATTTAGGGGTCTATAAAGGCCAAATAATATAATAATGGGAATTTAAATCCAACCTTAAAAGTTAGTAGGGTCTCTATGACAAAAACCCTAAAAATAAATATTAAACTTAGAGTAACCATTATATAATGTATGTTTTGTATTTAATTAACTAGTGTAATATGTAAGCTTAACCGGATTCGGGGGCGGGGCGAAGAAGGCTATTTTCACCCCCTTTTGGACCTATTGACATCCCTTAAGTTAGTAAGCCTGAGGAAAAAGGTTATAGAGATGGAGTTTCTCTTTTCAAAGGAAAATGCATAGGTTTAGAAGAAATTAGAGAAGCTTGTGAAGAAATTTTATGATTTCATGCATGAAGCTTTAAGGTTGAAGATTGCCATTATATGTATTGTGGTGGGTGTAGGTGTGTTATCTAGGTACTATAAGTTTAATCATTCAAGTTAAAGTGTCGGGGGCGGGGTTGTAACAATGTGATTTTTCACCCAAACATTTTCTTTTATTTTAATTCAATTTTTATTAGAAAACGTCAACGGAAGTCTTATAAAAACATCATCAATAATAAATTAGAAAATCTTTTAAAAACAACCCATCAAAATCCAATGTTGTAGAAATCCAACCAAAACAAATGTCAAAACCAAGTAAAAATGAAACATTACATGAAGTCTCAAACTGGTATCATCATCACTAACCAAAGAACTAAAACTACCCAAAGTTCCCAACCTCACTAGTCCATCAATACCAAGTTATTTGTACCAATGTAAAAGCCGCAACAACAACAACAGGCAATCTCAAGCATATAAGCATGGAAACGAAACAAACACATACACCATGTCAAGTCATGTAATCACATCAATCCATGCAACATACATCGATAATTATTAACATATACGTATATAGATTAATTAAGACATACTTTCATCGCAATTTTTAATAATTAATTTGCTTCTCTTTAATTACTATTAATGTCCCTCGCTAACTAGGGTCTATTACATCGCTAACACTCTCCAAGAAAAGACCCCGTTCGCTACTAACATGACCTAAAGACCCAATGCACCAAGTAGGGCGCGACTCCCACCCTTAAAACTGTCCATGTGTCACATCCCAATTATACTAAAAAAAATTGTTTTTAAGTCAAAGTACAATCCCAAAATCATAAAATGCTAAACATTGGCAGATGCGATGCAATCATGTCGGGCCCTTCCCTTTTGAACCAGAAGTACCTGGAAAAAATTAAACTTAGTGAGTTCCCCAAAATACCACATACCATACATACACATCATACATATAAGCCTAAAGTTGTAACGAGTCTATTTCACCCATGAGTCCCTTTCGACTCCCTCAGTGTCTTTCAACCGCTATGAGTCTATTTCACCCCCTTAAACTAAGAATGCAGTCATACTATCAAGAGTTACAAAGACAACAAACACACACAGACATATTAGTAAGTATCACAAAGACAACTATTATCCTACAACAAAATCTAGTGGGTTGGAATTGGTTCCTTCGAACCACAAGTATAGTGAAGAGACTCACCTCAATCTGATGATAAATAAATCTCACACTCGAGTTGCTGCTACCACGACTCATCACATTGAACTTTACAAAAAGCAACCTTTATTAATAATCAGGGTAATAACCCATACCAATGGTCCAAATCATATTCTATCTTACTAAGGGTAAAAGACCATTTTACCCCTCCCAAACTTGACCTAACTAATCATGGCCTAAAACCCATAATGAACCAAGGCCCATAAATGGCCCCATTGACTTATGGGAGTACGCCATACGTACCTCCTCATTACGCCTTGTGTATTGGGCTTCAAAAGAAAGGGAACTCTAGCTAAACCTGTTACACCTTGCTTACGTAGAGGGTATACATGACATACACCTCTGTTTCCCAAAACTCACCATTAATCTCTTAATGCTTAAAGACCATAAGCCCAAATCAAAAGATCTTAATATTGAGAAGGTCTTAACTGATAAAGTCAACAAATTTAAGCTTTTGCATGGCTTAATAGAGCCCAAAACCAAACCCTAGGTCCATAACTTCACTAAATGACCAACAATTCATGCATGTGTGGACTAGAACCCTCAAGATCCGATTTTTATGACTTAAAAACCTTAGAAATGGCTAGAAATGATGCTTAAAGGTTCTAGAGAAGCTTATACTTACAATATCTAAAGCCATGGGACCAAAAACACATAAAGATTCACCAACAACCAAGATATAGCAAATAAACCATCAAGGTAAGAACTTTATACCTCTTAAAGCTTGCAAAGGTGAAGGAAAATCTGGATCCACAAGCTCAAGCCCAACAATATTCTATAGTGTGCTTGTACTTCTTACACAATGCTCCAAGAACACTTTAGAAGTCCAAAACAAGCTCTAGAAGGTTAGGGTTTTGAAATGAGAGAAAGAGGGAGAGTGGAGGATGGTTATGAATAGGCCTTCAGGTATTAAGGTGTTTAAATAGGGTCCAAACCCTAAAAATTAGGGTTTAGGACCTGCATGAGTACGCTCTGGATACTCAAAGGAATCCACGACCCATATTAAATGAACTACGCCCAATGTACTCCTCAAGTATGCCCTGCGTATGGACCAATTTCCCAATAATTTTATAATTTAAGCCATTAAGCAAAATAACTGGAACACGGGTGTTACAATTCTTCCCTACTTGAATCAGACTTCATCCCCGAAGTCTGTCGTGACAAACAACCCATGGTAATGCCCCCTTATCTCCCCCTTATGTTCCCATGTCCACTCATAGCCCTTATGGTGTAGCCATTACACCATCACTAATCCCACCTCCTTTTTCTTAGGGTTTTGGTCTTCCTATCGAGGAATGCAACCAGTCTCTCTATGTAGTTCAAACGCTTATGTAACGCCCGTAGATCCGGGCTAGTCAATTTAGAGGCAATAGGGGTCGAAAACGACTTTTCGACAAAAGATTATTAAGAATAAATAATCTCAACCAAGTTTTAGTATATGTTACAAGGTTTTCGTACATATAAAGGGCGTCGAAATCCGAGTTATAACGAAGAAGTTATGACCCATCGAAGTTTTACGACAAAACTAGCACAACACCGGGAGACGTAAATAGTGAATTTATGATAGAGCTTCTTTTAGCCTTAGTAATCTAAATGAAAGTCGTAGAATATGTTAACCTGAGAGCGTCCATAAAAAGAATGCCCAAATCTGACTTCTTGTGAGGAAGTTATGATTTTTCGAAGTTTCGACTTAGCGGTGTACAGCCCGAAGTTCGAGTATTAGATCGAGCGGTTTTTAGCCGAGACAACCTAAATGAGAACCGAAGATCTCATTATTAGTAGTGTAAAGATAAAAAGACAGACGAAAATGGACATCGGATAAAGAAGTTATGAGATTTTAACGGACCAATCTTGTCCCGGCCTGTTAAAAATATAATTTTAAAAATAAAGTCAAAACTAGCCGACGGAGTCTAAACGAAAGCTGTAGAGTACGTCTCCACCTATGCGTGGATATAAATAACGTCAAAAACGGAGTTCGTATGAACGAGTTACAAATTATAATAGCATATTTACGTATTAAAATAAAGTATAAATCATATATACGTACACATATATATACATATGTATATATCATTAGAAAGGTATCGACGATGCGGTCATTATAAGACTAATGTTGAGTTCTTTCGACATTAGTTTAGTGCAAATATTGTTAAATCTATTTAAAATAGTATTATGAAGGGTGTTTAGTTGTTTATATAGCTATAAGGTCATTAAGTAATTATGGAGGGTAGTTTTTGTAAATTCAATTACTATAAATAAGAGGCTTGGGCTCTCATATTTCTTGCACCATTCTCTTGATTCAAGAGTCTTTCTCTCCTTATCCCCCGAGCATTTCGGTCCCTCGTGATTCGACTTCTCTTTCTGTAGTTTTAGTATAGTAAGGAGAGCGCTGAAGCGCTGCACGAATCTTTCTTAGAAAGATTCAGCGACGAAGTTCTGCCCTTGCAGAGCCCGACTCCTAGCTAAAATCCCCTTGTTTCGTCGAAGGAAATTATTTTAAAGTAAACGAAGCGCTGTCCAAGTACCGAGTCACCACCTTCTTATGTGAGTGCAAAGTTACTTTCATCTTACACATAGATATGAAGTATTTAATATAAATTACGTGTTGTGAGTGCATAGTTACTTTCATCTTACACATAGATATGAAGTATTTAATATAAATTACGTGTTGTGAGTGCATAGTTACTTTCATCTTACACATAGATATGAAGTATTTTATATAAATTACCTGCTATGTGTGCATATTATCTAAATACTTGATATCTATGCTGGATGAACGTTTTATACATGTTTTCAATGATTTAAACTGTATATGTATTTTATATCTACAAAATGTGTTGGGTAAAACATGGGTAGATCTAATAGTTGTTGTGTGACAAAATAAAATAATCATAGGCCTCGTTATGGATGTTAATGATGATCCAGTCATCTAGCGGAGTATAGATGACGACGACGGACTATTCTAGACAATCCAGTGGAACACTAGCAGGCTCGCAACCTATAGATGTTTATTCGAAATGTGTGTTTAGTTGAACTGTGTGCTCACCAGATGTACTCCATCCCCCACATGGTTGCCTTAAGGACATTTACGGCTGAGGAATCCCCCTAGCAGTAGTGTCCATCCCGATGATAGTCCTTAGACTAGGTCCCTTGTGTTAGATGTCTTAGGGACGTAAAGTGAGGATAACGGGAATGGGGGTAATTGGGTTTGATAAAGTTAATAAACTTATTTATTGTGGGTTGAAAACTCTATGTGCTCACCAGGCTCCCAAGCCTGACCCACTCAGTTTGTTGTATTACAGGTAGTGGCGCATGAGCATAGATGCGATGTCTTGGGATAAGATATTAATGGATTTTAGGCCTGTAAATACGGAATAATGTAGTAAGGCCTATGTTGTATTTTTTTATACTTATATACTATATCGAACATGACATCCCGAGTCTTTTTAATGAAATACATTTCTATGGAAATGCTTTTGATAAATTTTTATCATAATATTGTTTTGGGACAAATTCCCCAACTCTTTTATTAAAAGATTACTCTGCTTTTGAAATAAAGTATAAACAAAACCGGTATTTTATGGCCGTGATTTTGGGGATGTCACAGTTGGTATCAGAGCATTAGTTTAAGCGAACTAGGAATTTGTAGGATTTCTAGACTTAAACTTAGAATGCTAAGCGATGATTGTGAGGTGTGAGTACTAGCTTATTTTAGGAATTATGCCTAAAATACTTTTATATGCTAAATGCCTTGTGCCTGGCATGCTATTATTTTTTCGGATCTATGGTCTATTGCCGACCGGATCTAGAAACCTTATGTGTTTAGGATTCTAAGGTTTAACTACGATATTAGAACTAGCATATAAATGTTTCGGAGTGATAAGGATGATTTAAACATCAATCCTAAATAAAGATCTAGATTCACCTTATTCGGTGTATAGATCAAGATGGCAAGGACCCGTAGCGGAAACGTGAATGCAAATGGGAACCGAGATCAGCCCCCAGTGATACAGCAAATACCAGTCGTAGTAGAAGTTCCACCCGGGCCAATCACGATGGCCGGAGTGCAACATTGATCCAGATGATGTTGGATCGTCAAATGGAGGAAACAAGGCGTTTACTTCAACAAGCTCGAGAGGAAATTATGATGCCTATTGAACAGCCTGAGCTGAATGACGGGCAGTCTGAGGAAGGGAACGACAGCATGACCGTTGGTCAAGCTGATCCCCCGGTGATTAGGAGGAACAATCATGATGAAGGAGTCGAGAGGAATGGATGCAAGTACAAAGATTTTCTAACTTGCAAGCCATCAACTTTCACTGGGAAGGAAGATCCGATCAGGGTCATGGATTGGATCTCAGAGATGGAATTGGCCTTCATGACATGTGGTTGCAAAGGCAAGCTACAAACCACGTTTGCAGTACGTCAATTCAGAGGAGGTGTTGTTCGCTGGTGGAATACCCTAGGGAAGACTTTGAGCCCCAATGAGCCCCTGCAACTGGCATGGGCAGAGTTTCTGGTGCAATTTAAACGAAAGTACTGCTCAACTCAAAACTTACTCGAGCTAGAGAACCAGTTCCTAACCTTGAAGAAAGGAAGCATGTCAATTGATGAATACACCAACAACTTCACAGAGAAGATGGAGTTCGCCTTGCGCCTTGTTCCGGATGAGCTGACGAAAATCGACAAGTATGAAAAGGGACTTCCAAGGGAGTACGCAGTGTCGGTGTGTCAGGAGCCTACTCTGGAGGCAGCTATCTGGGCTGCCAAGTCTGTGGAAGATATGATTAAGGGAAGAGTTGCCAACAAGATTGAGGTTGGCGAAAAGAGGAAGTTTGAGGGGTCTACGAGGCCCAATAAGAAGATCAAGTATGGTTCAAAGGAGTTTAGCGGAGGAGGAAACAAAGTGAAATGGTGCGAGAAGTGCAAGAAGAATCACTTTGGGAAATGTAGCGAAGAAGTGACTTGCTACAAGTGCGGGAAGACCAGACATTACGCCAACGAGTGCACCACCAGCAAAAGGGTATGTTATGAATGCCGTGAATAAGGGCATGTTGCTAAGGATTTCCCGAAAAAGAAAGAGGCAGCAAGACCAAACATTCCGTCAAAACCAAAGGCAAGAGCATTCCATATGATCCTAGACGAAGCAGTTGACGATGCAAGGAATCAGGAGTGAGGATGGATACATGGAGATCAAGTTATGAAGAAGCCATGTAGATAGTGTCATATGGTGTAGCTTATTAGAGACATAATCTAGGATGAACTTGAACACCCATGTAATCGTTTCAAGGAATAATATAAAACCTTCGTTTTGATATTTTATGTGTTAAGTTTCTATGTGAATTTCTTGTATGGTGACTTGGAAAACTACGGGACAATACTTGGGACGAGTATGAGTAGGTGTGAAAGGTAGTAGAGGCCTATACTACCAGAAGCACAGGATTCACACTTGGATTAGGGAAAGTCACAAGGTTACCAAGAAGCTAGTAATTGATTTCGTTTTATTCAAGTATGTCATTACCATTGTTTCGGTAATGACTATGAATATTGTTGTTATCCCGACCCTAGTGGTCATATTACATTGAGTCCGACTATGATGAGTAGGTTACGTGGTTCAGAGAACCAAGTTTGATGTAGCGTCCAACTTAAACCAAACGATTGAAATCAAAGCGATCAATAGAAGTATCACGCTCTTGTTAAAGAAGTTGGTAGTTAGAAATGCTACATGTTAAAATGTGATTATATCACATTAGACGATGAAGGAAGGCATATTCCATTCCGGAATTTGACTCTAAGATACCTGAGTCTAAGCATTGCTACATACGATGATAGGTCATTAGAATATGACACATCGGTCAATTGTAGTAATCAAATTAACTTATCCTAAGTTTTTTAAGAAGAAGAAGGAGTCTCTGATAAAGAATGAGGTTGTGACACGAAGGTCATGATTGAAAGTCCAACGAGCAGGTGCAAGACCGAGCACCGCCTGCAGTCAAGGAGTCCAAGAGTTAGATACTCGTTCGAAGCGACATAGAAGTTACAGTTATTACCTAGGATGAAGATATAACGTATGGAGTCATTATACAATCCTATTTCGTTGATGATTCCGGGACGTAATCATCCTAAGGGGGAGATAATTGTAACGCCCGTAGATCCGGGCTAGTCAATTTAGAGGCAATAGGGGTCGAAAATGACTTTTCGACAAAAGATTATTAAGAATAAATAATATCAACCAAGTTTTAGTATATGTTACAAGGTTTCCGTACATATAAAGAGCGTCGAAATCCGAGTTATAACGAAGAAGTTATGGCCCGTCGAAGTTTTACGACAAAACCGGCACAGCACCAGGAGACGTAAATAGTGAATTTATGATAGAGCTTCTTTTAGCCTTAGTAATCTAAATGAAAGTCGTAGAATATGTTAACCTGAGAGCGTCCATAAAAGGAACGCCCAAATCTGACTTCTTGTGAGGTAGTTATGATTTTTCGAAGTTTCGGCTTAGCGGTGTAAAGCCCGAAGTTCGAATATTAGATCGAGCGATTTTTAGCCGACACAACCTAAACGAGAATTGAAGATCTCGTTATTAGTAGTGTAACGATAAAAAGACAGATGAAAATGGACATCAGATAAAGAAGTTTTGAGATTATAACGGACCAATCATGTCCCGGCTTGTTAAAAATAAAACTGTAAAAATAAATTCAAAACTAGCCAACGGAGTCTAAACGAAAGTTGTAGAGTACGTCTCCACCTACACGTGGATATAAATAACGTCAAAAATGGAGTTCGTATGAACGAGTTACAAATTATAATAGCATATTTACGTATTAAAATAAAGTATAAATCATATATACGTACACATATATATATACATATGTATATATCATTAGAAAGGTATCGACGATGCGGTCATTATAAGACTAATGTTGAGTTCTTTCGACATTGGTTTAGTGCAAATATCGTTAAATCTATTTAAAATAGTATTATGAAGGGGTGTTTAGTTGTTTATATAACTATAAGGTCATTAAGTAATTATGGAGGGTAGTTTTTGTAAATTCAATTACTATAAATAAGAGGCTTGGGCTCTCATATTTCTTGCACCATTCTCTTGATTCAAGAGTCTTTCTCTCCTTATCCCTCGAGCATTTCGGTCCCTTGTGATTCGACTTCTCTTTTTGTAGTTTTAGTATAGTAAGGTGAGCGCTGACGTGCTGCACGAATCTTTCTTAGAAAGATTAAGCGACGAAGTTCTGCCCTTGCAGAGCCCGACTCCTAGCTAAAATCCCCTTGTTTTGTTGAAGGAAATTATTTTAAAGTAAACGAAGCGTTGTCTGAGTACCGAGTCACCACCTTATCAGGTAAGTGCATAGTTACTTTCATCTTACACATAGATATGAAGTATTTAATATAAATTACGTGTTGTGAGTTCATAGTTACTTTCATCTTACACATAGATATGAAGTATTTAATATAAATTACGTGTTGTGAGTGCATAGGTACTTTCATCTTACACATAGATATGAAGTATTTAATATAAATTACGTGTTGTGAGTGCATAGGTACTTTCATCTTACACATAGATATGAAGTATTTAATATAAATTACGTGTTGTGAGTGCATAGTTACTTTCATCTTACACATAGATATGAAGTATTTTATATAAATTACCTGCTATGTGCGCATATTATCTGAATACTTGCTATCTATGCTGGATGAACGTTTTATACATGTTTTCAATGATTTAAACTGTATATGTATTTTATATCTACAAAATGTGTTGGATAAAACATGGGTAGATGTAATAGTTGCTGTGTGACAAAATAAAATAATGAGAGGCCTCGTTATAGATGTTAATGATGATCCAGTTATCTAGCGGAGTATAGATGAAGACCACGGACTATTCTAGACAGTCCAGTGGAACACTAGCAGGCTCGCAACCTGTAGGTGTTTATTCGAACTGTGTGTTTATTTGAACTGTGTGCTCACCAGATGTACTCCATCCCCCACATGGTTGCCTTAAGGACATTTACAGCTGAGGAATCCCCCTAGCAGTAGTGTCCATCCCGATGATAGTCCTTAGACTAGGTCCCTTGTGTTAGATGTCTTTGGGACGTAAAGTGAGGATAACGGGAATGGGGGTAATCGGGTTTATTTGGTTTGATAAAGTTAATAAAATTATTTATTGTGGGTTGAAAACCCTATGTGCTTACCAGGCTCCCAAGCCTGACCCACTCAGTTTCTTGTATTACAGGTAGTGGCGCATGAGCATAAATGTGATGTCTTAGGATAAGAGATTAATGGATTTTAGGCCTGTAAATACGTTTCTATGGAAATGATTTTGATAATTCTTTATCATAATATTATTTTGGGACAAATTCCGCAACTCTTTTATTAAAAGATCACTCTGATTTTGAAATAAAGTATAAACAAAACCGGTCTTTTCTGGCAGTGATTTTGGGGATGTCACAGCTTATCCACCTGAATATCCTCCAATGACACCACTACGGAATCATTGGCCAAACACTTTCGCATATGAAAGAAGTGAAAATTTATCCTCAGGTAACTCCAAACGATAAGCAACCCTCCCACCCGGGAAATAACCCTAAAAGGACCAATATATATGGGGGCTCAGATTTCACCGCTTCCTGAATTGAAGGACACCTTTCCAAGGTGACACCTTTAGGAGTACCATGTCTTCTACCTGAAACTCCAAATCCGATGGATGCCTATCAACATAACTCTTCTGCCAGCTTTATGCGGTCTGCAACCTCTAGCGCACCTGTTGGATCAATTCGGTAGTACGATGGACCACCTCCGTGATTCCCATTACCCACTGATTGACCTCGCCCAAGCAAATTAGGTTCCAACACTTCCTCTAGTATAGCATATTAAAAGAGGTCGATCAATACTAGCGTGGTAGCTGTTGTTGTAAGAAAAGTCAGCCAATAGGAGGTATGTATCCTAGTTACCGCCAAAATCCAGCTCACATGCCCTAATAATATCCTCCAAGGTTTGAATAGTTTGCTCACTCTACCCATCATTTTGCGGATGAAAATCCATGTTGAAAAACCGACGAGTACCCAAGTCCTCATGGAATCTCTTCCAGAACCTGGAAGTGAATGGAACCCCATGCTGTGCCACAACCTCCCGAATATAAAAATTTACCAACTTTTCCGCATAGATTCTCTCCTGAATAGGAATGAAATGTGCACTTTTGGTCAATAGATCTATGATGACCCACAATCAAATCCACCCTCGCACGGTCCGCAGTAGCTTCGTGAAAAAAATCCATCATAATCTTTTCCAATTTCCAAACAGGAACACCCAATGACTCCATCTTGACGTGAGGTCGCTGATGTTTGACCTTGAATTTATTGCAAGTCTAGCACCTCTCCATATACAAGGCCTCATCCCGCTTCATGTAGGGCCACAAATAATCAAGCTAAAGGTCCTTATACATCTTTTCGCACCCGGATGAATATAAAACTTCGACTTATGCGCCTCCTCCATAACAATCTGTCGCATACACCCGAAATATGGTACCCAAACTCTCCAATGAGGGTCAACTTTCCCCAACTATCATAATCAGAAGAGGACACCTGACCCACTATATGCTCACTCTTCTGGTGCTCCTCTTTCATAACCTCAACCTGAGCCTCACGAATCTACTCCAAGAGTGGGGTAATCAATGTTATCCTCAAACACACATCGTTAATAGGAGTACAAGCCGCCGAGGTTGAAATCATCAACCACCACATTGGCCTTCCCAAGGTGATAAAGGATCTCACAATCACAATCATTCACCAAATCAAGCCACCTGCGCTGCCTCATATTCAAATTTAGCTGATCCATCAAATACCTCAAACTCTTGCGCCACCTGGTAGTTTGGTCGGGAAAAGATGATTCAACTGGAAAATAAACAAAAGAACGAAACATAAAAACTAGATAAATACAATGACAACGATGGAATCAAAACTCTAATGATGGCAGCTAACAAATACTGCTTGTCGAAGAAGAAGAGAGCAGGAGTGGCATCCAGAGGCGGTTATGTTGTAGTAGAAGAGAACAGTGGCTGTGACGACGATCATGGAATTGGTAGAAGAGGAGTGTGGAGAAAGGAAATGAGAAATAAAGAGGGCTCAAGCTGCGGAGGACAGGGCCAATTCCAGCGAGAACGATGACTACAGTGTTAATAGAGAGAGACAACTGCAAATTATAGGTTGACTCGGAAAAGTGATCCGAAGAAGAAGTGGCCAACCGAGGAGGAGATAAAAGGCTTGGAGGAAGGGGATATTTGAGGAAAAGGCAATAGATGAAGCCATGTTTGGTTCCAACGACTATTTTATTATTTTGGAGGAGAAGAGAAGAAAGTAAACAATATGAAACATAATGAAGGCACCTCCGATGACTATTAGAGAAAGGTCACCGGAGGTGGAGAGCAGTGGTTAGGGGTTGTGATCAGTAGAGTTTTAACCTAGATCTTTGATACCATGTGATATAATAGGTTGTTTTTGATCCTTCAAAAGACAATTATATAATATATAAAGAATAATCAAACCGTAATTACTAAACCCTAAAGGGTTTGGGCATAAACGTTAATCACTAACAACCATAACCGTCCAACCTATAACTTCCTTTTTAACAATAATTGCCTTCCCTAAACCACAATAATTACTATTTAATGGTAAGTTCCAATTCCAACTTTACTTTCAACACCTACCTTAAGCCAGACATAAATAACACTTAGTTTAGACCTCAATTCATGAAATCTCCAACCATAAAACCGTCATTTCATCACATGTTTTAGTAAATTCCATGGAAAGCATTACCCATATCTACAAACATATTGTGGTTATCTGTCAAATTGTTTTAAAAAAATTCATCACAAGTTTATAAATCTCAAATGTCATAAACTTTGTTTCAACATCCTTAGACTCATTTTCATTCATAAACTTTGCATCCCCAATATTATCTTCTTTCTTTTTCCTATAATAGTTCATTGTATGCCCATACTTACAATAATAGAAGCATTGAAATTTTTAGACGGATGCTAAACCATTGATCCTTATGAATATTAATAACAAGTATTCATCATTCAATATGACTTAGTCATTAAGTCCTATTCTTTAGGATCTATTATTCATTGGGAAATTTACCCATTATGGCACACCACCATTATTTTGGTCATTGAGTGCTTTGATCTAGAATCATTGATCCTTAATCCTTCTCCACTACCTGAGACCGTTGCCCCTGTTGTTAACGATGAAGAAGAAGCAGAACGTATAATTTTTCCAATGAAATCCACATTATCTAATTGTATATTTACTACTGCTGTTCGATCCACATCCTCCCATCAAGCATGGATAATTCTTGAACGCACTTTCCAAAAACAAATTCATGCTCAACGCATGGAAATGAAGAACCAGTTACAAAGTCTTTCAAAGGGATCTTTATCCATGCTTGACTACCTTGAAAGAAAGCACCAAATAGTCGATTCTCTTGTTGAGAATTTAACCCATGTTGTTAATGGAGATCTCATTGGGTATATTCTGAATGGACTTGAATCATCATATAGCTCCTTCACCTCTACTTTACTTATGAATTCAGAAACAAGTACTGTGGATGATCTTATTGGCTTACTGTTATAAGAAGAACCTAGACTCGATCAAGACCTTGCTCGACAAGCCATCACTCAACTTCCTTAATAGTGTCCACCCACCCATCTAGCTTTTTGATGGCTAATCAAGTCTCTCGAAGACAAAACAATAGTCGCTCCCCTCTCTCCTATCATGGTAATAACTCCAACTAAAAAGGATCTGAACATCGGAGGTGACGTCTTCAATGCCAAAGGTGCAATAAACCAGGCCATGAGGCTAATAATTGTTGGCGAAGAGATAGTCAGATTGATTATCCATCTTGTCGTCCACCTCCTCGAGATAGGCCACGTCAAGCTCACATAGCTAACACTCACAATCCCTCTGCTTTTATGGATCCATCATGGTATTTTGATACTGGTGCAATTGACGATGTCACTCCTGATGTCACCAAGCTCCAAATCGTAGATCCATATCCCGGTGATGACAAATTACAAGTTGGGTATGGTAAAAACATACTTATTACTCATTTCGGCTCATCTTCTTTAACGTTATTGCACTTACCAAAAGTTTTTGTTGTTCCTAGATTAACTAAAAATCTCTTATGTGTTTCTCAGCTAATTAGAGACAATAATGTTTTCATGGAGTTTTGGACTAATCATTGCCCTGTTAAGACATTATAGGGTCAACTAATTCTCAAAGGCTACACTGATAATGACCTGTATCGTTTGGATCCTCCACCAAATAAATCATCGACCACCATGTCTCTCTCTTGTGCTCGTAGTTCTATGATAGGATGGAATAACATACTTGCTCAGCCACATGAATCCATTATCAGATGAATAGTTTCTACATTTCATCTTCCTGTTTCAACAAATAAATTGTCACCTGTTTGTGAATCATGCCAGTTAGGCAAAAGTCACAGATTGCATATTTCAGCTACTCATGTTTTATGTTTCAAACGATTTGAATTGACGTACTCAGATGTTTGGGGTCCATCTTCTTTGTTATCAACAAAGTTTAGTCAACATTTTGTCTTATTTATTGTTGATTTCTTAAGATTTGTTTGGATTTATTTCTTGTCTAGTAGATCTCAAGTATTGAAAACCATTATTAATTTTAAACAGATGATCAAAAATTAGTTTGATTATGAAATAAAGATTTTTCAATCAGATTAGGGTGGTGAATATTGAAATGTGTGCATTTATTTTCATTCTTGTGGTATCAAACATTGCATTTCATTTCCACACACATTTGATCAAAATGGAATTGTGGAACGCAGAAATCGAATAATTGTTGAAAAGGGCTTGTCATTACTTTCCCAGTCCTCTCTTCCTTATGAGTATTGGGAACATGCATTCAAAATAGCAACATATGTTTATAATAGAACTATCATACCAACTCTAAACTATACCGATCCTTATTACACTCTATACCAAAATAAACCTCATTATAACTTTCTTCATACCTTTGGTTGTTTGTGTTATCTATTCATGTGTCCATACCACTCTCACAAAATGGATTTTGTTTGTTTACCTTGTGTGTTTTTAGGTTACAGTGCATCCCATAAAGGTTGCCTACATCTCCTTCCATTTCTGTCTCATCGTCCAACATCTCGTATCTACATCTTTAGACATGTAGTATTCAATTAAGACATCTTTCACTTTGCTATTCCCTCTACATCTTCACCTTTACCTTCGCCTACTCAATTACCAGATACAACTTCATCTACCCGTATTCTTACTCATGCCCACTTCTTGTCACCAATATTAAACGAACCAACTATCTCTCCTTCCACTTCTGTCTCATCATCATCCTCCGATACTTCTTTAGCCCCTTCCTCCCCACCTTCTTCCAATCCAGCCACGCCTTCATGCCCCTCTTATCTTCATCCTATTATTAGTTCTCAAGACAAACATACCCCTCCTATCTTTTTTCGACCACTTCCAACAATCAACACACAATGGTGACCCGGGCACGTCTAACTCTCTAAAACCAAAAGCCTTTCTTACGGATATATCATCTCCACCAACAAGTGAACCTTGAAACCTTCCTCAATCCCTCCAAAATCCTTTTTGGTTCAATGCAATGAAGACTAAATTTTATGCTTTAATTCGTAATAAGACATGGACACTTGTTTCTCGTCCCAAAAATACTAATATTGTTGGCTATAAGTGGATTTTCAGAATTAAATGACACTCGGATGGCACGATTGAAAGGTACAAGGCCAGACTTGTTGCCAAAGGCTTCAGTCAAGAAGGAGTTGATTTTTTCAAGACTTTTAGTCCAATAATCAAAGCAACTACCATACGAATGGTCATATTCATTGCTCTTTCAAAAGGTTGGATCATTTGCCAACTAGATATCAGTAATGTGTTCTTAAATGGTGTGATAACGGATGAAGTTTATATGGAACAAACTTGTGGTTTCAAACATCCTAATCATCCACAAGTTGTCTGCAAATTTACCAAAGCATTGTATGGACTAAAACACGCGCCTAGAGCATGGTTTTCGAGCATGTCACTCTGATACATCTCATTTTTTTCACGCATCACATGTTGCTACCATCTATATCCTAATATATGTTAATGATTAATTATTACTGTCACCAAATCACAACTTATACAAAAACTCATCCAAGATCTCAATCAAACTTTTGCTCTAAAAGATCTTGGCACACTTACATATTTTCTTGGTGTCCAGATTATAAAGTCAACCATTGATGTTCATCTTTCGTAACAACATTACATCAAATACATTCTGACTTGAGGATGTCTGATTCAAAACTAGTGGCTACACCAGCAAACCCATGATCACCCCTTTAACTTCATGGTGACCCTTTTTCATATCCAAAGTTATATAGGCAAACCGTTGGATCAATTCAATATGCTACTATAACTATACCAAACATTGCGTTTGCTATAAATCGTGTTTGTTAATTCATGCATGCTCCTACCACTCATCATTAGCAAGATGTTAAACGCATCTTAAGGTATCTGAAAGGCATCTTGCAACACTCTATCCACTTTACACCACATAAAGCTTCCAATATCCTAGCATAATCTAGTTCTGGATGGATGTCTGACAAGGATGACAGTCGCTCTCAATATGGATTTGCTATCTTTTATGGTCCAAACTTAATTAGTTGGACATCAAGAAAGAAATGTTTTGTTGCTAGATCAAGCACAAAGGCAGAATATTGAGCATTAGCCTATACTTCAGTAGAGCTATTATGGATTAAACGTCTACTTCACAACTTGCACATCAACCTTTCCAAGACACCTGTTATCCTATCCTCTGTGACAATGTAGGTGAAACATTCATATGCAAAAATCCTATTGTAACATCCATAAAATCATAATAATTTTAAACTTTTAAAAACAACCCATAGTCATAAAATGTTTACAAAATCATTATTTCCAAATTGTTTATCCATATCAGAGTATCCCAAAATCATAAGGCCATAAACAAATGATGTGTACGGTCACGCCTTCACCTTCCCGCAATCATCAAAAAAACCTAAAACAACAAACTAAAACTATAAGCCAAAGCTTAGTGAGTTCCCCCAAACTACCAACACACAAAAAAAATAACATATACAATAGCATGTCGAGTCCAATCAAGCATCGGGTTGGAATACCCCAAGCCCAGTCAACCTTGTAGTCCATTCATCCTCGGGATGTAAAACCCCAGGTTGGAATTGCAATATACAATGGGTCCAGTTATCCTTGGGATGGAATACCCTTGGGCCTAATGAACCATCGGGTTGGAATGCCCCGATCTGTTGGCTCACGCACAAAGAAGTAAAGCCTCAACCACAACTCAAAATATGTGGACATATACATAACCAATAAACATATAATCAACCAATAAACAAATAGATAGATCTACAAATCACTACTGCATAGCAACACCCTAGAAACTAGGATATAGATCTAATAGATCACTACAACATAGCAACATATGGTAAATCAGGATATCAATCCAATGGGTTGGCCTTGGTGCCTTCGACCCGTAAGTACAGTGAGGAACACTCAACTGACAGTCTAAGCAATAGATGATGAGGTCTCGACTCTGAATCTCAACTCTAACCATCACATGTCCAACCAAATGACCAATTCTCAACCACAATCAAAAATACCCTTAAGTTACACTTGGTCAAAGTCAAAGTCAAACTAGTCAAAATCAATAAGTCAACTGAGTCAACCCAGCCGAGTCAACTTAGCTGAGTTGACACAGAATGCGTACGTTGGGCGTACTCCAAAGGTACGCAAGGTGTACCCAAACCTTGACTGCATACGGGAGAGCTTACCTCGTACGCGCTGTGTACTCAAGTTATGAAGGGCGTACACCTGAACTTCTCAAAACTTCATTAAGAGATTAATGCCTTAAGCTCTTACATCCAACTTTCAGATCCAAGGCTAAATATAAAGTTTCCAAATTTATGACTTTGCATGTCCATTAAGTGCTTAACTTAACATCTTAATACCTTAAGACCTTCTAAAGAATTCATGGAGCAATACCAACCATTAAGACCCCATTTTTGTGACTCAAGGCCCTTCCTAAGGTCTGAAAGGACGACTTAATAGGTCAACAACATTTCATGCTGAAGAATCACCATTTTGGGACCAAAAAGTGTCTTAAAAGAACAAAAATCTAGATCTATAAGATGGAGTGGTAAAATTGCAAGCTTTATACCTCATGGAGCTTGCAATCAAGGTAGAAATCACGGATCCAAGGTGTTTCCCAACTCCAAGCTCTTCACCTTCAAGAACTCCTCTAACCACTCCAATAGGCTCCAAAAAGACACTCTTTCACTAAGGGTTTGCTTGGGCCAAAACCCTAAAAATTACGTTTATATAGGGCCAAAACCCTAAAAACTAGGGTTTGCATGATCTTCACATATGCCCTGCGTACGAGGTGTACGCCCAACATACTAAGGCACGCCCTAGTACGCTTAGCGTACACACATACACTCAGTGTACCCCCTAAAGTCCAAATTTATCAAAGTGCCTCTATGGGCCTTTTTTACTTAGGGACCAAAGTGAAATATAATTCAATTATAGGGTTAGAATTAGAAGTACCTCATCATTGGGATGTTACATCTATTCCAAGAACTCGATCTACACATATATCTATTGATTTCAATTTTGTAAGTGAACAAGTTGACAGTGGTGATCTTCGAGTCTGCCAAGTTTCTCCAGCTGACCAACTTGCCGATATTTTCACTAAGCTTGTAGCCAAAGAACATATTGCTACACTTTCTTCCAAGCTTCAAGTTCGTTCCCCACTTGAGCTTGCCAGGGGGTAAAAATGAGAATTCAATTGTCAATATGTATAACATTCTGTTTTTAAATAAATAAATAATAACCCCTAGAACCTCGAGACGTATTTTTATGTATTGCATTTTAGCCCTAAGTCATACTAATTAGCAGGGTGTATACAATTGGGGTATTAAAAGCTACATTTTTATTATTGATGGTTAAATGGTAACTATTAGACTTATATTGTAATGAATTATTAAAGATGGGGGTTGTTTGGTAACTATTGGACTTAATATGAAAAAAAAAAGATTTATGGGGAGGGGCCAAACTTGGAAAATGGAACATAAGTTTGGATGAAGGCACGGGATTGAACCTGACGCTTCTTCCTTCTCTTTTGCTGGAACAACACTAAACCTAGAGGCACTTTTCAACAGCTTCCACCACCATGTGAACCCTCCCAGCCGCCGCCACAGTGTTGTCAAAGCCGGCCCAAGCCCAGGGCGAGCTGGGCCATGGCCCAGGGCAACAATTTCTAATGGGGCATCAAAATTTCAAAACCTCTTATACTTGGGCCATATTAAAAAAGCTAGTCTAGTAAAATTCATCCCCGTCTAAACCTCAAGGGCAGCCGATTTCTTGGAGACCTAACTAGTGGCAACGACAATTACAATCAATTTTGTATGGTGACTCTTCGAAATTACCACACACCTAATAATTGAAGATGAAGAACACGAGGCGTAACGGAAACGAACGATTACAATTTTAAATCTAGTCCACCATGGCTGAATAGATTGCCTGCTATCTCATCTAGTCATCTGCTGATCTGCATCATCTCTTCGGTGCTTCTCTTGCCGACTTACCCTCTCTCTCGATCGCTTCTCTTATATTATTCTTTCTTTCTTTCTAAATCCTAAATTACTGCAGTAATAGACTAATAGTTTATCTATTGCTCTACATTTGTTGTGTTAAAGACCTAAAGTGAAGAACTGAAGATTCAAAGGTGCAATACTGTGTCCGTGAGTCCGTGATTGAATGAATCCTTCCTCGTAAGTTCCTAATTCAGTAAGTTTTTTTGCTAGTATTTCAAATTTCTTGCAAGTTTCGAAAATTTGATAGTGAATACCGGTTAAAATTTTTGAAATATCAGTTTTTTTATATAGCTTCTTGGAGAAGTGAAATTAGATTGCAGTGTTGTTGATACTGGATTACACCAAGATTCATTAATTTTCTAGGTAGTTTTTTTTCTTGTATTTCTTGTATTGCTCTGATTTATGATCAAATTAAGTTGTAGATTTTGATTGTTTTTATATAATCTGAAATCTGGTAAGTTATGTCTATTGTTGAATGTGATAAATTATGTTAATTTTTATATTAAGTTATGACAATTTCTGAAAATCTAATATAGTGATATGTACATTCTGATATATATGATTTCTGATTTTGATTTTTTTGAGATGTGGCTTTTTGATTAACTGGATGTATATAGTATGATAAGTGTTTTTAATTCTGATTTTTGAAAGTCTGATGTATTAGTTTTCTATAAATATGATGTCTAAAAAACTTATATGTAAAATCTTAAAATCTAAAAGATACTATTTTTTTTTGTTTAGGTTGTGGATACGGAATTGAGAGTCAATTCCTACAAAGTCTTGATTATAACAAAATAATAGATATTTTTGCTTCAAAAAATGCAAGGAGGCATCGTTTTAGATGAATTTTATGTATGTTTTTGTTTGTATAACCTTGTTTTGGTTTGACTATAAAATTTATTTCATTTTTGGTATTTTTTAAATAAATAAAGGCATTAATTTAGAATCTCGCCCCGAGCAATGAAAATCAATGGACCGGCCCTGAGTGTTGTGTTCGTCTGCCGCCTGCTCCCTCGTCGTTGAGCACCACCGCAACAGCCTTGCTGTCGGAGACATAAGAGAAGCCGAAAGAACCACTGAGAGCAACGAAGGAAGCTGTGAACGCCGCTGCTTGAGTCATGAATGACTGTAAACCTCTCGGTAAGAATACTCGCCACCCACCTTCCCCCTTCTTCCTTCGTTTCCGTTGGTAGAACGTTGTGCACATTGCTGCCGCTGGTGGCTTTGGCCACTGTTTTCATATTTTTTTTGGTGATGTCAGTCGTATGGGAGGTGGCTGAGTGTGAATGTGTTCGTGTGTATAAATCGGTTGCAAAATTTATGGTGTAGTGTGTATGTTAGTTGGCCAAAAAACCACCGCCACCACCATGAGGTGGTGGCTGCCACCGTTTGTTGCCGCCTACCACTGCGTGGGTGGCTGTGTGTGTCAATAGGTATGTGTGAGTGTGTTTCGTCCTTGGAGAGATGTTGATTGGGTGTTTTGGGCCGAAGAAAAGCTAAGGAAAACCCCCACCACCACGATGAGGTGCTGGTTGCCACCGTCGACCACCACTACCCGACGTGGCAATGGGTGGTGCTCGACATAGTGAAACCCTAATCGGCCCAACAACTTAATCTTGGACTTATTTGGCTTGTGATTGGATTGGAAACCCTAATTAGGGGTTAGAAAACTCTAATTTTGGAAATGTTAGTTTGGGATTTGTCGGGACCCGCATTTGGACTGTTAGAATGAAAATTTGAATTTTGTCTGACTACATTGAATGAATGCCCTAGTGGAGTGATGGAATTAATGGATTAAGTCCTTAATGGGTTAACTAAGAACACTTAACCCTAATTGTTATTTCATGTGAAAACCCTAGTTATGTTTGGCATTCAAGTTGGGCCTTTCTTTTGAGCTTAGGTGTTTGGATTCATGTTGGGCCATCTGAGAACAAGTGTATGGACTAGATTATTTGGATGGGCTTTAGGGTAAGGCCAATGCAAGGGTTTTGGGCCCAATTTAGAAAAGTGGGCCATAGTTGGGTCTTGGTTGATTATTTGACTTTTGGGCCTTCAGAGTGTGAGTGTGGGACTTGGTCTTGGACCAAGCTAGGTTAAGGGTAAAATGGTCTTTTTACCCAAAATATGGACTCATGGTTATGTATTGGAACCATATTATTAATTGGGTGTTGTTTTGATGCTGATAGTTCATGAATCTGTCATCCAGCAGCTAGAGTTTTATCTGCAGGACTTCAGTAGAACAAGGTAAGTCTCCTCACTGTGTTTAGCGGGTCGAAGGCACCAATGTCGGCCAATGGTTATTATGTTAGGATGTTAGTTGTCTGCATGACCCTGGCATGTGTACGTATTGATATGTATGTTGGGCGGAGCCCGATGATTATTTTATATGCTAGTATCAGGTTATGCATATATGACTTGTATGTGGGTGGGGCTCGTTGATTGTGTTGTATGCCATAAACAAATGATGTGTACTGATGTGTGTAAAACTCACTTAGTTTTAATCCTACTTTAATTATCAAATAACACACAAAAGGCAGTGAACCTATCAATTGTGGTATAGCTAAATAAGCAGGGTATCGAACACAGGGAACGGCAAATTAAATTAAAAACTAATTCTATCTAAGTTAATTTAGCAAATAGGGGTTTTTTCTCTAGTTTTACAAGACTAGAAACTTACTAACTAAAACTAATGCAAGACTAGAAAAGAACAAATTAACTAGATTCAATAACGGGAAAGAAACTTCTGTTTAGTTCAACTCGGTTAACTTTATGGTTGATTTTAAGGTAATAGTGCAATGGATTAATTCTTTCGTTGGTTACCGATTCAAGTGATTAAGTTGTGTTCACTACCCTAATCCTTAGCAAATAAACTAATTCAAACAGTGGCCAATTGCTTAATTTAATTATATTTACTAGATTAATTATTCGGGTTAAGTTAGACTTGCAATAGTTAATTAATTCGTTATTCTTAATTAACCTCTTGTTCGATGGTCATCTTACAAGCTTGCACATAAGTTTACTCAATTTCCTTATTAATCCTAGTTTCATATTCATTAATCCTAGACATATGATGTAGTGGTCACATATCATATGAGGTTGATAATCAATAGATGTTCATGCTAGTCAATTATCTTCCTATTAACAGAAAATTAATTATCATTCATACACAAGGTTCTTTAGCAAGCTAAAATAACAATTAATCACCAACTTGGAATTAATCCTACCAATCAATCAAACCATATTGTCAACTTTGTATCCCCAAACAGAAGTATAAAGAAATTAGTTCATAACTAAGGTAAATAACAGCAAACAAATAAGTTCAAGTTGCTTAATCATGTTGACAAAACAAAAGAATTAAGTAGAATGATGAAATTACGCCTTAATTACTCCCGGGATTGGATTCTAGCTTCCTTGGTCGACTTCTAGGGTTCTTCTGGCTTCTTATTCGCAGCTAAGCACTTTTGAAACTTCCCAGAATTCCCCCTTCTCGTATTATAGAGTTATCTTTATATATGCATCCCGACTCGTCGAGTCATATGGTGACTCGTCGAGTCCCTCTCACAATAGTCGTAATACGATAACTATCTTGACTTCCGAATGCTTATCTTTCTGAATCCGCGACCGGACTCGTCGAGTCAAGGTCAGACTTGACGAGTAGAAGCCTTTTATGGGTGTTTTCTTTCTTCTTTCCACTCTTGAGCTCCTAACCGCTTCTCTTGCTTCCTTTCGCTTCCGAGCTTCATCTTTGGACTGAAAAACATAATTTAACACTTTTAAGTACCTTTTGTCCATAATATGCAACAATTTAGCTAATATATGAATAATAAACTACACTTAATACACACTAAATATGCACATATCAAAATACCCCACACTTGTCTTTTGCTTGCCCTCAAGCAAAACTGAATTTTAACACATTAGAATCACATATAATAACTCCAATCCAACCCAGCCATTATGCCAAGACCGCAACGCATGCATTTGTGTCTAAAATTCCTAAAAACCCCCCATACTTCAAATACTCACAATCCTCATAAACATTTGCCCACTCACCCCGAACTATGCTCATTTTATGCAACCCTCCAAATCCATCCTCAGAAAACCTCTTTACCCTCAAGGTATTTTTAATTGAGCAACCCAAGCATACATAATCTAGACAATTACAACTTATGATACCACATTGGATCTCTTTTGAATTCTTCACTTCTTTGACATTTGATCTTTAATTTCTTTGAATTCACCACCTTGTTGTTTGATTTTTGGTATCTTCAACTTTTTGAAGTTCTTCGGAATTTTCGATCTTCTAATTTCATACTTAACTTCGATGCTCCAAAAATTGTTTAAACTCTTCTTGTAATTCTCTCTCTTTTTTTTAACATGTAACTCACTTTTTTTCACTTAAAACCCTACATGCTTAAGCAGGGGCGCTCAATCTCAACCTTTATTGGCTAATGATAAAAATCTTCCTGGATACATTTCAGGTTTAGGCTGCTAAACATATTACATCCCTCAGGCTGAGCAGGGTCGTGTTTTTGTCTCATGATTTCACTGAAATAAGGAAGCCACAAATGCACTAGAACGTATATAGGCTCAA
Source organism: Lactuca saligna (assembly GCF_052625555.1). Lineage (NCBI taxonomy): Eukaryota > Viridiplantae > Streptophyta > Magnoliopsida > Asterales > Asteraceae > Lactuca > Lactuca saligna. Next base: position 66,022,128 of record NC_136417.1, on the reverse strand, counting down.
CTAAACATTTGGGTTGTCATGCAATTATTAACACAATTCTAACATGGAATCCTAATTCTTTACCAAAATTGTCTAAATTAAATCCTAAATAATCCTTTTGGTATGCAAAATTTTTAAAATTGACTATTATGGTATGAAGTTGTAGTATAGTGGTAAGTATTCCCGCCTGTCACGCGGGTGACCCGGGTTCGATCCCCGGCAACGGCGCCAAAAAACTTGATGTGTGTAAAACTCACTTAGTTTTAATCCTACTTTAATTATCAAATAACACACAAAAGGAAGTGAACCTATCAATTGTGGTATAGCTAAATAAGCAGGGTATCGAACACAGGGAACGGCAAATTAAATTAAAAACTAATTCTATCTAAGTTAATTTAACAAATAGGGGTTTTTTCTCTAGTTTTACAAGTCTAGAAACTTACTAACTAAAACTAATGCAAGACTAGAAAAGAACAAATTAACTAGATTCAATAACGGGAAAGAAACTTCTGTTTAGTTCAACTCGGTTAACTTTATGGTTGATTTTAAGGTAATAGTGCAATGGATTAATTCTTTCGTTGGTTACCGATTCAAGTGATTAAGTTGTGTTCACTACCCTAATCCTTAGCAAATAAACTAATTCAAACAGTGGCCAATTGCTTAATTTAATTATATTTACTAGATTAATTATTCGGGTTAAGTTAGACTTGCAATAGTTAATTAATTCGTTATTCTTAATTAACCTCTTGTTCGATGGTCATCTTACAAGCTTGCACATAAGTTTACTCAATTTCCTTATTAATCCTAGTTTCATATTCATTAATCCTAGACATATGATGTAGTGGTCACATATCATATGAGGTTGATAATCAATAGATGTTCATGCTAGTCAATTATCTTCCTATTAACAGAAAATTAATTATCATTCATACACAAGGTTCTTTAGCAAGCTAAAATAACAATTAATCACCAACTTGGAATTAATCCTACCAATCAATCAAACCATATTGTCAACTTTGTATCCCCAAACAGAAGTATAAAGAAATTAGTTCATAACTAAGGTAAATAACAGCAAACAAATAAGTTCAAGTTGCTTAATCATGTTGACAAAACAAAAGAATTAAGTAGAATGATGAAATTACGCCTTAATTACTCCCGGGATTGGATTCTAGCTTCCTTGGTCGACTTCTAGGGTTCTTCTGGCTTCTTATTCGCAGCTAAGCACTTCTGAAACTTCCCAGAATTCCCCCTTCTCGCATTATAGAGTTATCTTTATATATGCATCCCGACTCGTCGAGTCATATGGTGACTCGTCGAGTCCCTCTCACAATAGTCGTAATACGATAACTATCTTGACTTCCGAATGCTTACCTTTCTGAATCCGCGACCGGACTCGTCGAGTCAAGGTCAGACTCGACGAGTAGAAGCCTTTTATGGGTGTTTTCTTTCTTCTTTCCACTCTTGAGCTCCTAACCGCTTCTCTTGCTTCCTTTCGCTTCCGAGCTTCATCTTTGGACTGAAAAACATAATTTAACACTTTTAAGTACCTTTTGTCCATAATATGCAACAATTTAGCTAATATATGAATAATAAACTACACTTAATACACACTAAATATGCACATATCAAAATACCCCACACTTGTCTTTTGCTTGCCCTCAAGCAAAACTGAATTTTAACACATTAGAATCACATATAATAACTCCAATCCAACCCAGCCATTATGCCAAGACCGCAACGCATGCATTTGTGTCTAAAATTCCTAAAAACCCCCCATACTTCAAATACTCACAATCCTCATAAACATTCGCCCACTCACCCCGAACTATGCTCATTTTATGCAACCCTCCGAATCCATCCTCAGAAAACCTCTTTACCCTCAAGGTATTTTTAATTGAGCAACCCAAGCATACATAATCTAGACAATTATAACTTATGATACCACATTGGATCTCTTTTGAATTCTTCACTTCTTTGACATTTGATCTTTAATTTCTTTGAATTCACCACCTTGTTGTTTGATTTTTGGTATGTTCAACTTTTTGAAGTTCTTCGGAATTTTCGATCTTCTAATTTTATACTTAACTTCGATGCTCCAAAAATTGTTTAAACTCTTCTTGTAATTCTCTCTCTTTTTTTTTTAACATGTAACTCACTTTTTTTCACTTAAAACCCTACATGCTTAAGCAGGGGCGCTCAATCTCAACCTTTATTGGCTAATGATAAAAATCTTCCTGGATACATTTCAGGTTTAGGCTGCTAAACATATTAAATCCCTCAGGCTGAGCAGGGTCGTGTTTTTGTCTCATGATTTCACTGAAATAAGGAAGCCACAAATGCACTAGAACGTATATAGGCTCAACTAAACATTTGGGTTGTCATGCAATTATTAACACAATTCTAACATTGAATCCTAATTCTTTACCAAAATTGTCTAAATTAAATCCTAAATAATCCTTTTGGTATGCAAAATTTTTAAAATTGACTATTATGTAACCAACCCCCTACCCCACACTTATGCGATGCAATGCCCTCATTGCAAATTATGCATAAAAACAGAAAAATAAAGAGGGTATTGGAACAAACTCCCCTGGGATAGCAGTAGATAGGTCGATCACTCTCATTGAAGCTCCATCTTCAATAAACTTCATAGATGGGAACAATCTCATCCATGTATCGTGTGGATCGCTCTAATATGCGAAAATCGGCATAAGATCTTCAAGAATGGATATGGAATTAGAAGGATGCAAGTGGTATAAGTATTGGCATCAAATCAGCAGTCGTTCGGCCCAAAAAGATGACTGACTCGTCGAGTCTGATGATGGGCTCGCCGAGTAGCAGCGTGCCTTCTAAAAATTTCTTGAAATACACAGCGACTCGTCGAGTCAGCTTAGTGCACTCGACGAGTTGGCCACTGAATGAAAAACTTTGGTATGTGGCAACTGTTTGAGTCTCTAACAACTTCATTAACACTTCCTCACATGCGGACTCAATCGCTCACACTCCTAAGACCGGACTTGACACTTTGACGTTAAAAACTCGCTTCCTTGACTCGCTTTCACACGCAAAAACATCCATGCTTTACCTCATCCTAAGCAAGCAATCAAAATGCAATCCTGAAAATAACTAAAGCAAACAACTATTAAACATAACAATGTCTCAAAGCATACACACCAAAAACAAAACAAAATAAAAATTGCAAATTGTTTGAACACAAAAACACAAAAATCAATCCTCGTCTTCCTCATCATCATCGTTGGCGCCACTTCCCCCAGCTCCGCTTTGACGTGCACTAATCCTCTCGTCCCACGATGGAATGTATGGATAATTCCCACCATCAATATGTGGAATATTGAAGTGGTCAAAAAGTCGTATGTGGGATTGGTTGCTAAAATTTAACCCCCTAGCCATTTGGTCTTGCATCCGCCTCATCTCTATATTGTACCAATCCATTGGTACGTCTTCAGTCTCTACCGGAATCACTGGCGGCTCATCCTCCACATCCCTTTCCCTTCGCGATCTCACCCTCCTTCCCGGTGCTTCGGGACCTACAACTGGGTCATCATTTGGGATGGCATAATGGCCACCACCATAGTCTTCAATGATTCATGCTCTGCGGAAAAGAATGGGATTAAATGGGGGTTTCGGGATCAATGTCAAGAGGTTCCAGGCACCACGGTTCATCAACCCGAATGAATTAGCCAATCGAGTGACAAACATGCCTCCATTGATACGCGATGTTTTGCGATCTTTGACCGCACCCGCTGAGAGGTATGAAGCAATGCACCACGGGATGTTGCAAAAGACGCCGGGCGTGATAATGCTCCATAGGTAGAAAACATCAAGGTTTGAAACCTTGTCATCGTACTTCCTTTGGTTGATGGTGGAGGAAATAAGGCGGTGAATGAGGCGGTGAGTCGGGGATCGGATGCTCCCTTCTTGTGCTGACTTCGGGAGGTAAACTTTATTCCCTATAGTGTTCCACCAACCCGTGCTAGTAACCCCATCGGGAAACACCATGTGAGTGGTTGCCAAAAAGGCCCGAAAGAGGTTCGTTGAAACCAAAGGTTGATCATAAATCCCTAGACGGCAAGCAAGATCCACCACCGAGCATTGATGATACTCGCCCCCAAGACAAAAGGTGAAGCTCTCCGGATGATATAAATCCACTCCACCGGTAAAAGATACCGTGGAGAAGAACTCCAAGCAAAGCTCCAAATATACCGGCTCTTGTATGCGAAAGACCCGGCTCCACCCATCACATATCATTGACTCGCCGTCATGATGAAACTCCTTTAATAGGTACGGAGCTAATTCTTCTTCATACCGAACATTTTGCAACCATTCCCAGTCAATTCTGTTCGGGACATAGACCTCCTTCTTTTTAATATCGGAAAGTTTCTTCTTCCACTTCCTCATTGTTGAAGCGGACTCAATTTGTGGGAAATTCAACCATGGAAATTCCCCTTGGATACCCCTTGAAGATTGTCCTCTTATAAACATGATTCCTGCAAAACATATAAACCAAACCCAGAAAACACAGAATATAATTAAAAAAATCGAACTGTTCTGGAAATCGACTGGACTCGTCGAGTCCATGCCAGACTCGGCGAGTCGCGCGACCTGTACGAGTCAGTCGACGGGTCTCACAAAATTGAACCATGTAACCTTTAAATTCTTGCATGGGTTTTGTTCAGGGACTTCCTACTAAGTAATAAGGCCACAATAAACGTTCAAAACAACAATATTCATGACAAAATCAAAAACCTAGAATTTAGTTACTTTTTTCAAAAACGGGTTTTTTTCATGAAATTGCAAGTGTAGATGACCTTATAATCACATTCTATCTAGAAATCAAGAAGAAAGCTGTTACCTTTTGAGTTTAAACCTTGAGAATTTGGAAGAAAAGTTGAAGAATACTTGAATGCTTGGGAGATAGTTTGTAAAGAGAGGCACCCGGCGAGTGTGGTGTGGAAACTGAATTTTTAGGGTTAAAACCCTATTTGATGTAAAAGTAATTTCGAAAATGTTTAATTTTTTTTCTGTAAATAAGCTCGACTCGTCAAGTCAGGGTCAGACTCGGCGAGTCCAATCGCGCAGTTACAAATTTTATCTGAAATCAGTATATACTCGTCGAGTCAGGGTCAGACTCGGCGAGTCTCTTGTAAAACATTTCTAATTTTTAAAATTTTGTTATTTATTCAAAATCTTTTCACCCCACTCTTAAGCTAGGCGCTCCCTTAAGCAGACAAGTCCGATGATTTGGAATATTAAAATTGAAACACAAAACAAAAATAATAAAAAAAACTAAAGAGTATAAGAAAGCAAACTCTAACGACGGGTTGCCTCCCGCCAAGCGCTTATTTTTGAGGAGTCGTTAGCTAGACTCCTTCCCATTTACGTTTTGTCGCCTTCAAGCATCGGGAATGTACGCCTCACTTTTTGCGGTTTATACTTAGTCTTGTAAGCGTGAATCTTTTTCTTGTAAGCCCTTTTCAATTCGTCTCTCCTCCTTTTCTCAGTATCTTCCTCAGCTGTTTGGGCTTCTCTTTTCCTCTTCTTCTTTTTCAACCCATGCTTTTTCACCAACTCTTGAACATCCTTTTCTTTGAATTTGATAACTTCATATTTCATAGCGGTCCGTGCTCTAGGTTTAGTGGTGAATTGGTGATCAGCTTCCGCTCTGCTTCCATTTATGTCCTCATCCTCTTTTGTGCTCGACTCTTCTCCAAATGGTATCGTATCAAGGCATGCCACATTGGCGTGTTGGACCTCCATTCCTTTTACTTCTTCTGCCGATCGTTCTTCCAAAGAATCACTAACAGTAATTGAATCCAGGGTATGTGAAGAACTGTCAACAAACAAATCAGCTTGGATCAAGTTTTTGTCCAAATCGACTGGACTCGTCGAGTCCATTATGGTGACTCGGCGAGTCGGGTCGGGTTCCATCAATTTTGGATTGTTGTTTGAGTCGGTTCCTTCCAGCAGCTTCTCTAGCTCCTCCAGGTCTTTGTTAGCATCTTCAACTTCTGCTGAGTGAAGTGTGAACTTACTTGGGTCTTCTTTTAGTAGAATTTCAAGCTCTTTTTGTAATACCTCATCATCCAATTGGATAAATGAGATTTCCTCTCTCTTTTCTTCTTCTTGCTTGACCTCTGGATTAGCTTTAAACATCACCGACTCATCACCCACTCTTAATGTCAAAGTAGACTCAGATATGTCAATTAGGGCACATGCGGTGTTTAAGAATGTTCTTCCCAAAATAATTAGTATTTCGGGGTCTTCTTTCATCTCCACCACCACGAAGTCTACTGGGAAAATAAACTTGTCCACCTTGATAAGGAGATTTTCACATATGCCTTGTGGATGAATTATTGTTTTATTTGCCAAATGGATTCTCATATTTACCAGTTTTGGTGCTGGTAAATTCAGCTTCTTGAAGAATGAATAGGGCATCAAATTAATGCTTGCCCCTGAATCAGCCAATGCTTGTGTAGAAACTTCATTACCAAATTTGCACGGAATTACTATGTTGCCCGGATCACCCTTCTTCTCAGGCAGCTCACTCATCAATACCTCCGCGACTTCAGCAAGATCTTTCCTGGCAGCAAACAGACCTTTAAGCAAGTTAAAGTATTTGGGAGTTTGGAGCATTGTGTCCACGAATGGCATATTGACTTGTAACACTTTCACATGCTCCATGAAGGTTCTATAGGCTTGAACTGTTTCTGAAGGCATGGCTCTGGTTGGGTATGGTAAAGGAGGAGTGTACGGCTTCAGAAAACTGGCTTTTTCGTCATTCCCGACTGGACTCGTCGAGTCCATTCTGGTGACTCGGCGAGTCTGATCGAGTTCTTCTTGTTCTGGTTTTTCTTCCTTTTCTTCCTTCTTCTTGGAAATTCTTAGTGTTTCTGCCAATCCTTCTTCGCCGCTGGAGGTTATTACGCTCACGTTCTCATTTCTTGGATTTGCTTGGGTGTCGCTCGGAAGTTGGTCCGGTCTTCTTTCGTTTACTTGATGTGCAAGTTGGCCCAACTGTTTCTCTATGTTGAGAATAGAAGCTTGCTGATTCCTCAACATGTTTCTGGTTTCTTGCATTGCCACATCATGATCATTATGCCTTTTCTCGGACGCGCTAATGAACTTTGTGAGTATTTCTTCTAAATTCGTCTTCTTGTCCGTCACCGGTTCTTCCTTTTGATAATATCCCCTCTCCCTCTGCTTATATTTCTCTTCCTTCGCCTTTCTGTACTCTTCGTATGGGAGCCATTCCTTCTTCGGTTTCCTCCAGTCTTCATCGTATCTATCACCGCTGGAGTAGAATGCTTGAGCCTTTTTATTTCCATTCTCGTCTCGATCACATTCCTTGGTAAGATGGGGACCGCCACAATTTTCACATCCAACTCTAATAGCATGGATCGTTTGATCCATTTTTGTCATTCTTCGGTCTAGGCTATCGAGTTTAGCAATCACCGCCGCCATACCATCGTTTACCGAATTTACTGCACCACGACTCACTTCATTCCTTGGGTTGTGATATTCTCTAGAGTGCCTGGAGAGTTCTTCGATTAACTCCTTTATTTCCGGAGGTGGCTTTCGGGTGAGTGGGCCTTGTGAGTCGAGTAGTTGCCTCGTGGTGACATTTACCCCATCATAAAAGATAGAGACCTCTTGTTGGCTATTGAGATCGTGGTGGGGGCAATTTCGAAGTAGGCTCTTGTATCTTTCCCAAGCTTCATAAAGGGATTCGCCGGGTTGTTGCTCGAAGTTGGCAATGGCTTTCTTTAGCTTGGCTATCTTGGAAGGTGGGCAGAAGTGATCTATGAATTCTTCTTTCATTTTGGCCCATGTGGTAACCGATCTGGGAGGGAGTGATTTCAACCAATCCTTTGCAGCTCCTTTAAATGTGACAGGAAGCATGCGTAGTAGCTGGACCTCACGGGGCACATTAGGTACATTGAAGTAATCCGCCACGTCATTTACTTCATCTAAGTGCTTAAAGGCGTCTTCATGATCTCTCCCGTGAAATGGTATCTCCTTGAGTTGAGCGAGAATATGGCCCTTTAGTTCAAACGTAGCGGTAGCGGGGATTGCGGGTTGCACAAGTCCCGGGCCGGTGTCATCACGCATCCTTTTCTTCCACGCCCCCATGGGGATTTCGTCAATATTAGCCATAGCGGTGGCTAAGTCATCTTCAAACTCGGATGTGTGCTCGCTTTCTTCTTCGGTATCGTAATCGGTGTCTTTTGGGGTTGGATCTTCGGTTGACAACGACGCACTGGATGCTTATGCTTTGCTGTTCCTCTTCTTGCTAAAAACGGATTTGAGGTTTTTGAGTGGTGAGTTCCTTGAGGAAGCGGTTTCTCTAACGGTTTTGCCCTTGTTTCTTCTTAATGCGGTTTCCGGATCTTCAAGAGGGGGAATTAGAGGCGTAGCAGATCCTCGGGTCATGAACCAACTGCAAACTAAAACAAAACAAAACGCGTAAAAAAGAACAAAAAATTAAACCTGATTTAGCGTCAGACTCGCCGAGTCGGGGCGAATGCACTCGGCGAGTTCAAGTTGAAATCAGCGATTTTTTTTTTTACTAGAACTTAAACAAAAAAAAAATGAACAGAAATTAACTTTGTGTAAGATGAATCTTACACAAAGGATCGATTGAATTAGAATTTTAATGCTAATTTTAGAACCGTTCCCCGGCAACGGCGCCAAAAACTTGATGTGTGTAAAACTCACTTAGTTTTAATCCTACTTTAATTATCAAATAACACACAAAAGGCAGTGAACCTATCAATTGTGGTATAGCTAAATAAGCAGGGTATCGAACACAGGGAACGGCAAATTAAATTAAAAACTAATTCTATCTAAGTTAATTTAGCAAATAGGGGTTTTTTCTCTAGTTTTACAAGACTAGAAACTTACTAACTAAAACTAATGCAAGACTAGAAAAGAACAAATTAACTAGATTCAATAACGGGAAAGAAACTTCTGTTTAGTTCAACTCGGTTAACTTTATGGTTGATTTTAAGGTAATAGTGCAATGGATTAATTCTTTCGTTGGTTACCGATTCAAGTGATTAAGTTGTGTTCACTAACCTAATCCTTAGCAAATAAACTAATTCAAACAGTGGCCAATTGCTTAATTTAATTATATTTACTAGATTAATTATTCGGGTTAAGTTAGACTTGCAATAGTTAATTAATTCGTTATTCTTAATTAACCTCTTGTTCGATGGTCATCTTACAAGCTTGCACATAAGTTTACTCAATTTCCTTATTAATCCTAGCTTCATATTCATTAATCCTAGACATATGATGTAGTGGTCACATATCATATGAGGTTGATAATCAATAGATGTTCATGCTAGTCAATTATCTTCCTATTAACAGAAAATTAATTATCATTCATACACAAGGTTCTTTAGCAAGCTAAAATAACAATTAATCACCAACTTGGAATTAATCCTACCAATCAATCAAACCATATTGTCAACTTTGTATCCCCAAACAGAAGTATAAAGAAATTAGTTCATAACTAAGGTAAATAACAGCAAACAAATAAGTTCAAGTTGCTTAATCATGTTGACAAAACAAAAGAATTAAGTAGAATGATGAAATTACGCCTTAATTACTCCCGGGATTGGATTCTAGCTTCCTTGGTCGACTTCTAGGGTTCTTCTGGCTTCTTATTCGCAGCTAAGCACTTCTGAAACTTCCCAGAATTCCCCCTTCTCGCATTATAGAGTTATCTTTATATATGCATCCCGACTCGTCGAGTCATATGGTGACTCGTCGAGTCCCTCTCACAATAGTCGTAATACGATAACTATCTTGACTTCCGAATGCTTATCTTTCTGAATCCGCGACCGGACTAGTCGAGTCAAGGTCAGACTCGATGAGTAGAAGCCTTTTATGGGTGTTTTCTTTCTTCTTTCCACTCTTGAGCTCTTAACCGCTTCTCTTGCTTCCTTTCACTTCCGAGCTTCATCTTTGGACTGAAAAACATAATTTAACACTTTTAAGTACCTTTTGTCCATAATATGCAACAATTTAGCTAATATATGAATAATAAACTACACTTAATACACACTAAATATGCACATATCATGTACGGTCACACATTCACTTTCCCGCGATCATCAAAAAAACCTAAAACAACAAACTAAAACTGTAAGCCAAAGATTAGTGAGTTCCCCCAAACTACCAACACATAAAAAATAACATATACAACAGCATGTCGAGTCCAATCAAGCATCGGGTTGGAATACCCCAAGCCCAGTCAACCTCAGAGTCCAGTCATCCTCAGGATGGAATACCCTAGGTTGGAATGACAACATACAATGGATCCAGTTAACCTTGGGATGGAATACCGTCAGGCCTAATGAACCATCGGGTTGGAATGCCCCGGTCTGTTGGCTCACGCACAAAGAAGTAAAGCCTCAACCACAACTCAAAATATGTGGACATATATGTTGGATTAGTGTCTAAGTCCATAACTATTTTGGTATGTACTTGACCCGATGGTGCATGGTCCTTTTGGGTTGCCTTCACCAAAGCAACTTGATTGGAGAAATAAATAAAGAGAGAGAGGTTATTATGATTTATTAATATGTTATAAGAATAATATATTAAAGGAGAAATCATATTTGTTTAATTAATATTGGTCAATAATTAATTAGGAATTAATTTTGTGATCAAGTGTAATTAATTAAACTAGAGGGGCTGAATTGTAATTATGTGATAGTTACAAAATAAGGTAAGGATTATCTTAAATATATGGTGAACGAATTTAAGGTGATAATGCCTTAGAATTCGACTAGGATAAGGGTTTCTAAGACTTATCTTATGGTTGCTTGGTGGACAAGCAACTAGATAAGGATAAGGACTAAAACCCTAATCCTAACCCTATATAAAGACCCCTAAGGCCTTAGAATTCGTACACTTGATCCCTAGAGCATCTAAGGACGAATTCTAACCTCTCTCCTCTCTCTTTATACCTTCTCTATTTGCTCTTGGTGTTTGTAAGCCATTAGAGGAGTGACACTTGTGACTCTAAGCCTTCCAAAGTCAATACAAGGAGACATGGGATTGTTATTGCTACATAACAATCAAGGTAATATTATAAACCTATTCTTATGTTAATATGATTACTTATATGCTAGAATTAGGGTTTATTTATGTGTTCATAATGTTGTGTATCTAATAGTGAAAACATAGATCCAATTCTAGGGTTGCATGCACACATAGGATTGTTTGTATAAAAACCAACAGTGGTATCAGAGCCATTGGTTTTGTTTTCAATTAGCATGATACAAATGTATGAACTTGAAAAATTAGGGTTTATGGCCAATAAACCCTAGGAAGCTTGAATTTTCGAAATTAGGGTTCTTGAACCCTGATTTTCGAAATTGGTTAGGGTTTCCTAAACCCTTTCCTTAGCCACCAAATTTTTCGAATTCTAGGGTTATCCAACCCTTTATTTTCGAGATTAGCCTCCTCCCCAAGATAAGATCCTAATTTTTAGGGATTTGGATTATCCCATATCTTGTAATTATCCTTTAATGGTTATATATGGTAATTAAAGATTATGAATTATCCTATCCCATGATTTTCGAAATCTATAGAGATATTTAAGGGATTAGGATATCTTAATTGTTTAATTGGTAATTATCCTCATGATTTAGATAATCCCTTATGATTTAATAATTAAATTAATAGCCTAATTTAAGATAATTATTAAATCAAGAGTTTTAATATTTAAAATATTAATTTATATGGGATAAATTCGAAAATTTTAAGAGAGATTAAAACTAAATTGTTTTGAAAAGTTTCAAAACTTGCCCTCAAGTTTTGGAATTTAAATTTAGATTAAAAGTTTAATTTTAAAATGTTCAATTCTAAAACCCTAGTTTTGAAAAGTTCAAATTTCACCCTTATGGTTTTATTAAAATTGATTAAATGTATAATTAAGAGAGAGTTAATAAATCCATAATGTTATGGTTTACATTTAATTAAATTAAAAGTGTAATTTATAAAATTAAACCACCTAGTATTTTAAAAGCATAAAATACACCCTTATACTATGTATAACATTAAAAGTCTAACATTATATATATGTATGAGTAAAAGTCAGTCTTACCGTTAGTAGGCCTCATTCGCGAAGCTAGTCTATAAGGGGTGTTTAAGGAAATTGCCTATAAAATGGCGATTGAATGGGTATCCACTCTTACCCACCGCACTCTTGACTAGTGGAGGGTCGTTAGCCGAACGGGTAGGATAGGACGAAACCTTCTATTATAAGTATAATGAAGTACAAAAGTAACTAAATGTTTTTCAAATTCCCAATCTTAGTTACTTAGGCAAAAGTGAATTGATGCAATTCCATGAAATTACACTTTGTGCCCTTGCGAAGATGTTAGTGGAGCGTGTGTGGTTTACCGGCACACTAAATGGTTCTAAGCAAAGGTAGCAAAGGGTGACTCAATGGTTGTCATAGTTCGGTGGAGCGTGTGTGGTTTACCGGCACATCAAATAGGTGACTGTAACATGTGAGGGCACCATGTAGTTTGCATGGTTATTCACACCCGCTTTGTGATCCTCGGCATCCCAGTCACAAACTAGAGGGGAATATCGAGATTTAAACATGCCATTGAAATGTTCAATGAATCTCAAAGGATCTAGGAGTTTTCATAGATTTAAAACTTAAATTTATTTTTCGTTTTTCATGGTGGAAATTAGTGAATCGTCATTCACTTACCTTCAAATATTCTGCAACTAGATTACGACATCCCTTTTCTAGGTTGTAGCATATTGTGTTGGGTCCTAGCCTTGGAATTTCATTTGGGTGATTTACCAAGGACTCAATCAATCAACTAACTTTAATTCGTTTTTCTCCCGTTTTGTAGATGTCAAAGTTCGACAACTATGGTCTTCCCGAATCCCGTGGAACAAGTATTCCACATGAAGATGATATTCCACGATTCGATCGAGGAACTAGAAATCATGCTTCACTTCCTCCTCCTCCTCCAATTATTCTCCCTAACCCACAAAATTGTAAAATTGAAAGGTTCAATATCACTCAAGCCCTTTTGGCAAGTAAACATAAAGAAGGAAAGTCGGTGTGTGCACAGGTCCTAGGGATGAAGTCGCACATTGATAGACTAAGAATGATGGGATCCATTGTTAGTGAAGTGATGGCTGTTGATTGGGTTCTTCAGTCACTTCCCAACTCGTATAGTGAGTTCTAAGAGAGTACTATATGATGAACCACGACGTGACACTTATAGATCTCACCTACATGCTTATTGCTGCTGAATCAACAATGGTTTGGCGCAATAGAAAAGCAAAGTTGATTGGTGAATCTGCCTTCAAGACCTTTATGGATATAGAAAATGGCAATGAAAGACATGCAATGATCGAAAAGTTTGATCATAAGAGAAAGGCGATGTCTGAAGTAGTTCCATGTGTTGTTCCAGAAGAGTCAATTTGCTTTTATTGCCAAGAGAAGGGGCATTGGAGATGAAGTTTCCCTATTTACCTAGGAGATCTAAGAGATGGGAGATGTGTTGTTCCACTATCTAACTCCGCTAAGTTCCTATTCATTGATTCTTAATACATGATGTGATAAGATTGCATTTGAATGTTTTGAAGGATAGGTGAAAAGAAAGGAGACTTGATAAGAGAGCAAGAAGAATCTAATCACAAGAGATGGATCTCGATCGCATGGACTTGAAGATTGGATTTTGAGCTTAGATAGTTATGATAGAGTTGTTAGAAATTTTCCTTTTACATAGTTTTCAATAGATTTTGCATTGTAAGGACAAATGTTTTTCCGCTGCTTTTATAAATAAAATAAATTTTGACTTATTTATTTATTTGTTTATTTCCTTGCAATGAAATCGTTATGAAAATTGATGTTTGCATATTTCTACAACGAATGGATATGATTCTTAGTTATGTTATTTATGGAAATGTCTAGGATTTACCAAATAGGGAGAGTTTCTCATCGCCCAAAGTTTCAATCGGACAGAAATTTGGAATCATGCAACTTGGTTGCATGATGAATGAGAAATTTCATATTTGGAAATTAGACTAATTCGTTGACAAAGTGTCAAGTGAAGAACTAGGAAATCAAGCATGCAAAGTTGCGTGTTGATTAAGTTCACCATAAGAGTAACAAAGATATTCGTCATGATTTACTAAAGGTTTAGTAAATATGATTATACTTATAAGAATAGGTGTAATTTTGAATTGATTAAAGGATTTAGATCAATAGCAAAACGAATAAGAAGAATCAAGTAGGCAGAAAGATAAGAGTTTCTCCATTCTAAGAACAAGGGAGAGTAGCTTTTATGCTTTATAATTGGTCTTAATGATTAAGAACCATATCTCAATTGATCCTCTAAGTGAGTCTTAGTACAATTGTATGTTTAAGAAGAGGAATCAAGGATTGAAGAAATGGTTAAATCAAGAAGTCTATCATACTTCGTTCCAATAACAAGTCTTAAAGTTAAGATTGTGACAATGAGTGAAAAACATTAAAGGTTTATAACATTCATCAAATGTGGAAAGTTGTAACGTCTTGGATAAGACAAAGGCCAACTACAACCAATTTATGAAATGTTTTGATAAAAACTACACTAACTCTTGAATATTTGTTTGTCAAGAAATGTTTATTGACAAAAGAAGCTTATATGTCAAGGAGTCAGTGGGAGTCTTAATGGTCTTGAAAAGTTTCAAGAACAAATCAAATAAACCTTATCAATCATCACTAGCACACGAGTTGAGGTTCACGACCTATCGTGTTGATGTTATTTTGTTTTTATGCCATTCAAATTGAGTTAATTATGCATGTGAGTTCTATGAGTTCTCATTTGAACACATAAAAGGCAAAGCACCTTAATCAATGAAAAGTACATTGATAGGAAAAGATAAGATGCTTAACTACTTGGAAGGCGTGGTGGGCAGCTGTGCTACCATAAGGCAAGAAATCAAGATTAAGAAAGTTCGGTCCATATGAGTCTGAATTTGTCGTAAACTTTGGTTTTAACAAATTCACATGGATAGGAACACATACACCGTTTAAAATCTAAGTGTCATAAGATTTCCTCCTTCATGAAAATGGTTGTGAGGAAATGCTTTCACTAAGAAAGATTTTAAGAAGATAGTGATTGTAAAATTGCATTCTCAAATTTGATTATGGTTACGGTATCCCTTTCCATGATTCGAATTGTGAGGTTTGGAAATTAGTCTTAATCGTTAAGACACACATATGAACTATCTAAGGCAAAGGTGTATAAGTTCAAGAAGCCTTGATAAAAGATTATCAAATCATTAAGTATTAGAAACATGAACTTAAGAAATTCAATAAGTATTGTTTTTCTGGAAGTTAAGATGTTTATGAATACATGTTGAAGCTAGTGGGAGCATAAGTGTTATGTTTTATAGTAATCATCATGATAGTAGGAGCATAAAAGTTATGATTGTATGATTATTATGGAATGTATTGCAAGTTGGCAATATTAATTATAGAAAACAAGAGTTATACCTTGCAAGGTCGTAAGGGTTATAAAGTTGTTTTGCTATAATTAAGGGAGAGAATATTATGCTTCATTTCAAATCTAAAGGATTAGGTTGTAGAATGTTAATAAATTTAGTCAAAGGTACATAGTGTGTTCTTAAAATTTCGATTATGATTACGACATTCCTCTTCACAATTCGAATTTTGAGAACATAGCAAATAAAACATTATGCATCGTGTTCCATACGCTTCGGGTATAGGATTGATTGCAAATGCTTTAATGTCTGACCATTCTAAAATTTTCCAAATGTCTAGCGCATTTAGAGGGAAAAGGGACTAGAATTGATTTTAACTAAAATAATTAAACAAGTATCAAAGGACAATTCAAAGTTCGACGAGAATTGGTCGCTTGTGAGTAGCTGTAAGTATAGTATTGGAAATTATGGAAATGTTTCCATATTGGATGGATTATATCGACATCATTACAAATAGAAAAGATTCTATTAAGAATGAGTTGTCATGAGGAAAATATGGAAGTGTGTCCATATTGGGAAGTAAATATTGAAAATCTATGACTAGATTAGAAACTTTTATGCAAAAGGATGTTCAAAGGAATGTACTTTGAGTGAGAGACATCATATCTAAGGAATTGTCTTGTAACAATCTCCATTAGAGAACTTTGTAATATTATTGGCAATAGTCTTTGTGACTTTGGTGCAATGACATTACGAAAGGATCGTTGCATAGAATGTTAGAATCTGGCATATTCTGTAAGTAGCAAGAATTTGATATTCTTACACTTGTGAAAAAGGATTTGGAGTTGTGAAATGAGAATGATTGGAAATGTGCTAAATTTGTCTATTTCACAAAAGTAAGAACCATAGGTAAACATTGTGTGCATGCTAGGAGCATGGGACAAGTGTAATAATTCAAGTAAGAAGTTGATTACCCGAAACGACAAATAATGAGTAATCGGTATGGTGATAAATAAAAGGAGTTTTATTTATACTCAAAAGCTTGAGGCCATATGGGATTAGTATTATTCTTGTGTTTCACTTTGCATGTTTTGACTTCCAGAATAATTGAGTTTATTAAGAATAATCGAATTATTCGAACGGGCCACAGTCGTTCATATGTTGGAAGTAGATATGAATGAAGACTGTCATGAATTGGTGTGTGGATTGTCTAGAAAAGTATTAGACATAAGCAAATGTTTGCTGCAACGTTCATGAGTGCTTACGAATATGATTTGAGCATTGGATTAAACCCACGCTCACTTGGATCGCTCCATGAATTGTATCACGAGTGATTTGTGAGACGATAACATCTTATATTCTTGAAACCGAGATGTGTGAGTTGTATCTTGCGAATCGGTTTCACATTGATAATATGTAAACGCACTAGTAACTTGGTGTTATAAAACATATTGTTGTGTGTAATTCGGTGAGTGAGTGCAAGCGAGCATTGTATCAAAGTTTATCCGTTCCTTTTATCCAAAGTAGGATAAAAGCGATATATTTGGGCCCCTCGATGGTTTAGTGATGACATACGTAAATGCTCGGTCGGGCTAGGGCTAATTTGATTTGTTCAATTAGTCTGTCATCATAAATCAGAAATCGAGAAGTAGTACAAAGAGAATGATTAGAAATCATATCTCATATGATATCTAGAATGGAGGAATATATGATCCCTTATCTAAGGACACGCGTATCTGATAGGATCAGAGTTGACAGCGGCTTTGGAAAGCTACGATTGCAGATCAGGATCTGAAGTCATACGTAGAATAGTTATTAGACTTATCCAAGTGGGAGACTGTTGGATTAGTGTCTAAGTCCATAACTATTTTGGTATGTACTTGACCCGATGGTGCATGGTCCTTTTGGGTTGCCTTCACCAAAGCAACTTGATTGGAGAAATAAATAAAGAGAGAGAGGTTATTATGATTTATTAATATGTTATAAGAATAATATATTAAAGGAGAAATCATATTTGTTTAATTAATATTGGTCAATAATTAATTAGGAATTAATTTTGTGATCAAGTGTAATTAATTAAACTAGAGGGGCTGAATTGTAATTATGTGATAGTTACAAAATAAGGTAAGGATTATCTTAAATATATGGTGAACGAATTTAAGGTGATAATGCCTTAGAATTCGACTAGGATAAGGGTTTCTAAGACTTATCTTATGGTTGCTTGGTGGACAAGCAACTAGATAAGGATAAGGACTAAAACCCTAATCCTAACCCTATATAAAGACCCCTAAGGCCTTAGAATTCGTACACTTGATCCCTAGAGCATCTAAGGACGAATTCTAACCTCTCTCCCCTCTCTTTATACCTTCTCCATTTGCTCTTGGTGTTTGTAAGCCATTAGAGGAGTGACACTTGTGACTCTAAGCCTTCCAAAGTCAATACAAGGAGCTATGGGATTGTTATTGCTACATAACAATCAAGGTAATATTATAAACCTATTCTTATGTTAATATGATTACTTATATGCTAGAATTATGGTTTATTTATGTGTTCATAATGTTGTGTATCTAATAGTGAAAACATAGATCCAATTCTAGGGTTACATGCACACATAGGATTGTTTGTATAAAAACCAACAATATACATAACCAATAAACATGTAATCATCCAACAGACAAACAGGTAGATCTACAAATCACTACTGCATAGCAACACCCTAGAAACTAGGATATAGATCTAATAGATCACTACAACATAGTGACATATAGTAAATCAGGATATCAATCCAATGGGTCGGCCTTGGTGCCTTCGACCCGTAAGTATAGTGAGGAAGACTCACCTCACACTCTAAGCAATAGATGATGAGATCTCGACTCCGAATCTCAGCTCTAACCGTCACCTGTCCAACCAAATGACCAATTCTCAACCACAATCCAAAATACGCTTAAGTCACACTTGGTCAAAGTCAAAGTCAAACTAGTCAAAATCAATAAGTCAACTGAGTCAACCAAGCTGAGTCAAATCAGCTACGTTGACGCATAATGCGTACGTTGGGCGTACTCCAAAGGTACGCGAGGTGTACCCAAACCTTGACCGCATACGGGAGAGCTCACCTCGTATGCGCTGTGTACTCAAGTTATGAAGGGCGTACACCCGGACTTCTCAAAACTTCATTAAGAGATTAATGCCTTAAGCTCTTAAGGCCAACTTTCAGATCCAAGGCTAAATCATCCTTAAGAGTCATAAATTTTCCATATTTATGACTTTGCATGTCCATTAAGAGCTTAACTCAACATCTTAATACCTTAAGACCTTCTAAAGAATTCATGGAGCAAAACCAACCATTAAAACTCCATTTTTGGGACTCAAGGCCCTTCCTAAGGTCTGAAAGGATGACTTAATAGGTCAAGAACATTTCATGCTCAAGAATCACCATTTTGGGACCAAAAAGTGTCTTAAAAGAACAAAAATCTAGATCTATAAGATGGAGTGGTAAAATTGCAAGCTTTATACCTCATGGAGCTTGCAATCAAGGTAGAAATCACGGATCCAAGGTGTTTCCCAACTCCAAGCTCTTCACCTTCAAGAACTCCTCTAACCACTCCAATAGGCTCCAAAAAGACACTCTTTCACTAAGGGTTTGCTTGGACCAAAACCCTAAAAATTACGTTTATATAAGGCCAAAACCCTAAAAATTAGGGTTTGCATGATCTTCACATATGCCCTACGTACGAGGTGTACGCCTAACATACTAAGGCACGCCCTAGTACGCTTAACGTACACACATACGCCCAGTGTACCCCCTAAAGTCCAAATTTATCAAAGTGCCACTATGGGCCCCTTTTGCACTCTTTCTTTTACTTAGGGACCAAAATGCAATATAATGCAATTATAGGGTCAGAATTAGAAGTACCTCATCATTGGGATGTTACATCTATTCCAAGAACTCGATCTACACATATATCTATTGATTTCAATTTTGTAAGTGAACAAGTTGACAGTGGTGATCTTCGAGTCTGCCAAGTTTCTCCAGCTGACCAACTTGCCGATATTTTCACTAAGCTTGTAGCCAAAGAACATATTGCTACACTTTCTTCCAAGCTTCAAGTTCGTTCCCCACTTGAGTTTGCCAGGGGGTAAAAATGAGAATTCATTTGTCAATATGTATAACATTCTGTTTTTAAATAAATAAATAAATAATAACCCTTAGAACCTCGAGACGTATTTTTATGTATTGCATTTTAGCCCTAAGCCATACTAATTAACAGGGTGTATACAATTAGGGTGTTAAAAGCTACATTTTTATTATTGAGGGTTAAATGGTAACTGTTAGACTTATATTGTAATGAATTATTAAAGGTAGGGATTGTTTGGTAAGTATTGGACTTAATATGAAAAAAAAAAGATTTATGGGGAGGGGCCAAACTTGGAAAATGGAACATAAGTTTGGATGAAGGCATGGGATTGAACCTGACGCTTCTTCCTTCTCTTTCGCTGGAACAACACTAATGTGCTGTTTGTTTTTTTGAAGCCAAAATATATGTAGTGTGCGGACAACATCTGCAACCCTCTGTGGTAGAAGAGGTGGACCAAATGTCTGTAGTCTGCAATAAGAAGACAGTTTGTTTTTAACGTCTGCAGCTCTTGAAATAAATTAATTTTTCAAAATTAATTTCACGTTATAAATATTAAAAATGCATTTTCAGCAAAAAGAGAAAGAAAAAAAAATTGGTGGATTTTTTTTTTAAGGTAAAAATGAGGTCTAAAGACCTTTGAAGAAAATGGTCCATATCTGCGTCAGGAAGATCTCGCGCAGACGTTTTTTGAGCTGCGCACTTCCAAAAAACAAACACTCTGCAAGGGCATGTGTCTGCGCGTTGTCTGCGCGGCGCAGACAAAAGTGATTGCGCAGATCTTCCCATAAAAAACAAACAGCCCCTAAACCTAGAGGCACTTTTCAACAACCACCACCACCATGTGAACCCTCTTAGCCGCCACCACAGTGTTGTGTCCGTCTGCCGCCTGCTGCCTCGCCGTTGAGCACCACCGCAACAGCCTTGTTGTCGGAGACATAAGAGAAGCCGAAAGAACCACCGAGACAACGTAGGAAGCTGTGAACGCCACTGCTTGAGTCATGAATGACTGTAAGCCTCTCGGTAAGAATACTCGTCACCCACCTTCCCTCTTCTTCCTTCGTTTCTGTTGGTAGAACTTTGTGCACATTGCTACCGCAGGTGGCTTTGGCCATTGTTTTCATATTTTTTCGGTGATGTCAGTTGCATGGGAGGTGGCTAAGTGTGTATGTGTTCGTGTGTATAAACAGGTTGCAAAATTTGTGGTGTAGTGTGTATGTTAGTTGGCCAGAAAACCACCGCCACCACCATGAGTTGGTGGCTGCCACCGTTTTCTGCCGCCTACCATTACGTGGGTGGCTGTGTGTGTCAATAGGTGTGTGTGAGTGTGTTTTGTCCTTGTTGAGATGTTGATTGGGTGTTTTGGGCCGGAGAAAAGCTAAGGAAAACCCCCACCACCACCATGAGGTGCTGGTTGCCACCATCGACCACCACTACCTAACGTGGCAGTGGGTGGTGCTCGACATAGTGAAACCCTAATCGGCCAAATAGCTTAATCTTGAACTTATTTGGCTTGTGATTGGGTTGGAAACCCTAATTAGAGGTTAGAAAACCCTAATTCTGGAAATGTTAGTTTGGGATTTGTCGGGGCCCGCATTTAGACTGTTAGAATGAAATTTTGAATTATGTCTCACTACATTAAATGAATGGCCTAGTGAAGTGATGGACTTAATGGATTAAGTCCTTAATGGATTAAGTAAGAACACTTAACCCTAATTGTTATTTCATGTGAAAACCCTAATTATGTTTGGCATTCAAGTTGGGCCTTTCTTTTGGGCTTAGGTGTTTGGATTCATATGGGCCATCTGAGAACAAGTGTATGGACTAGATTATTTGGATGGGCTTTAGGGTAAGGCACATGCAAGGGGTTTGGGCCCAATTTGGAAAAGTCGGCCATAGTTGGGTCTTGGTTGATTATTTGACTTTTGGGCCTTCAGAGTGTGAGTGTGGGCCTTGGTCTTAGACCAAGCTAGGTTAGGGGTAAAATGGTCTTTTTACCCAAAATATGGACTTATGGTTATGTATTGGAACCATATTATTAATTGTGTGTTGTTTTGATGTTGACAATTCGTGAATCTGTCATCCAGCAGGTAGAGTTTTATTTGCGGGACTTCAGCAGAACAAAGTAAGTCTCCTCACTGTGTTTAGCGGATCGAAGGCACTAATGTCGGCCCATGGTTATTATGTTAGGATGTCAGTTGTCTGCATGACCCTAGCATGTGTACATATTGATATGTATGTTGGGCGGGGCCCGATGATTATTTTATATGCTAGTATCAGGTTATGCATATATGATTTGTATGTGGGTGGGGCTCGTTGATTGTGATGTATGCTATTATCTTTGTGATTTTCGCATGTGTTTGAATGTTTATATGATTAAATATATGTGAGTGTGGGCAGGGCCCGTATCTCATCATTATTCGAGTGTGGGCGGGGCCCGTATCTCATCATTAGCTAAGTATGGGTGGGGCTTGTATCTCATCATTACTTGTGTGTGGTTATTGGTATGTTTGGAAGGTTGTGTAATTGTTTTTGTGTGATACTTGTATGTGTTTGTTTATGTATGTGAGTGTGGGCAGGACCCGTATCTCATTATTATTTGAGTGTGGGTGGGGCCCGTATCTCATGGTTAGCTGAGTGTGGGTGGGGCCCATATCTCATAGAGTGTGGGTGGGGCCCATATCTCTTAGTTAGCTGAGTGTGGGCGGAGCCCGTATCTCACAGAGTGTGGGCAGGGCTCGTTATCCGAGTGTGGGCGGGGCTCGTATCTCCTAGTTGTATGTTATGTGTATGGTATGTGGCAATTTGGGGGAAACTCACTAAGCTTCATGATTACGGTTTTCACTTTTGGTTTCAGGTACTTCGGTTTTCAAAAGGAAGAGCTCGGGATGATTGCAGGGCACACACCATAAGTTTCCGCCTTGGATGTTTTACTTTGATTTTAAAGAAATTAATACAAAGATTTTTATGTATATGTTTGGATGTCATTGATAAATTCTGTTTTATCTATTATTAAAAATGAAATTTTTGGGACCATATTTATGTATGTTACAATATGACTTAGTCATTAAGTCCTATTCTTTAGGATCTATTATTCACGTATATATAGTTTCATAATTGTATGGAAGTAGGTTAGGCAGTTGTGATTAATTGTGTATATCTTCTATATATATATATATATATATATATATATATATATATATATATATATATATATATATATATATATATATATATATATATATATATACATGTATCTCTCGTTCATCGAATACACAACAAACTTCATTTCATAAGCTTTACTTTCTTATAAATATGGATGAGAACTTTGCTTGTAGCTGGTCAATTCGATAACCTATGGGCACATTTTCATAAGACCATTTCCAGTTGGAGAAACATTGAAGACAAAGGATATAATAGAAGAAACTCTTGAACAACAAAACAAGATTTTACTATTAATCACAATAATAACACTATTTACATTAGACTACAACATATATAGCCTAAGATGGTTGCTTCTTAACCATCACAACCATTTAAGAGAACCCCGTGCAACTCTTGGAGTATAACCACATGCAACTTGTAACTGTCATCAATAACTACCATCTTGTAATTGCCATTAACAAGAAGTATCGTCACTCTCTATCAAGGATAGCTTATATCTTCAACATTTTCGAGGGTCTATTGTACAACACTGTTTCATCCTGTATCAATAAAGAATATTGATCACTACAATTTGATTCTGTATGAGTTTTATTTATGGGATGAGACATGTATGGGTGTCAAAAAGTATACCTCATGTACGCCACCAACTATGTTAGACTTCCTTACAGAAAAAACTCTGAAATGCACTTGGTTTTCTGATGAAAACAGATAAAAAGGAATAGGTTCATTATCATTCACATACATCTACTTGGACCAAGTAATTGTAGCTAAGCTTCTCAATGAGTGGTATTTTGATCAATTGATCCAACAAATCGACTCATATAGGCATAAATTAATATTCGGTGGATCCATTTAAAATTAAAAGTTCATTCTATTTATAAAAAGAGCCTTACTTTAGAGGTCAATAAAATAGTAAATCATGATCCATATATTTAAGATAAACAAGTCATGATCCACTCTTTTTAAAGAGATAAGGTCATATCGGTATATAGTTATAACATATATAAACTTAAGGAGACAAGTATTTTTCTTTCGCATAACCCTGATTGATATTACTTGTGTGATAATACGTACTAAAAGTGATATTATACCTTTATAATAGGGTTCGTCTCCAATGTATGGAAGATAGTATGGAAATACTACACGGCCAGATGACAAAAACCGAGTGCTATTCAGGATGTATTCGCCTGTTGTTGTTTGAAATCCTAAAAGATCTCCACCAATGATATGATTCCAAGACTTGTAATAGCCCAATGCATCTTCTTCATCTGTGTTTCCATCATCATACATAAAACCAACTCCAACCTCCTCTGTAAGTCCAAGGTCCTGTGTTGTAGCAATAGTGACTTCATCACCACCTTCCATCTCATTCATCCCAAACATCCAATGGCTTAACATTATTGCAAAATCCCCATCTACACGGACTCTGTAAACATAATGATGGTATATCCAGGTGTGTTTTTTGGTTATATTACTAATTATGATCATTGGCAAATCAAGGACCTGATCTTGCTCTACAATTCCAAGACTCTCATTCAGAACTCGAGATGTCAGCACATAGCAAAAATTCAATCCTCTGAACTGTTTAAGAGATGATGGGATGATAAATGATATCGATGGCCCCTTTCTTTTACATGTAATCCAATCTGGAATCTCTTTGCCAACGTAAATGGTGCTGAATATTCCAAATTCGTAATACATCTGCCAAATACAACCACCATATTTAAATAACCATATCATTATTATATACATAGATATTCACATAATCAGACAAATTAAGAACGATAATTAACAATAGCAAACCTGTGTTTTAGATTCTTCTCTTCCTTTAGACACAGGCTCTGCTACCAAACGTCTTTCATTTAGGAAATCGAGGTCAATCCAGCCCAAACTACGTAATAGTTTTTTCTCAATGCTTGCAATTGGTTGGATTTTGATCAAGCCTTCAAATTCAAATGAAGAAGATGCTAACAGCCTCCAGTCTATTGAGAACTGAAGCGGGGTAGTTACTTTTGGATCAAATACAATTTTTCGTAGCATAGCCTTCTTTGAACCTAAATATAGGTCCAGATATGTTAGTGTATGTGGAGGACGCTCAACTGATGTCAGCATTTTGCAGTTTTTCATACTAAGTGACTCAAGACTTGGAAGGCTTCTCACACATACGGGCATGGAAATCATAGGATTTTCATCTAAGTTTAAATCCTTTAACATGGATAGCCAAACAAAGCTCGTGGGAAAGGATTCTGTGGCCAAGTCATTATTTGCAAGTGACAATCGTACCAAAGATCTCGGCAATGAAACTGATAAAAGCTTAAAATCTCTTGGTACAATCAACGATTCTGTAGGTATTCCTGGTGAAACAATATCCCTAATCTCGATTCGTGATTTACTAGAGTTACAACCAACTAGCAATAGTGTTTTAACCTTCTTTAACATGTGTAAGGTTCTTGGAAAATGATCAAGGTTGTTGCAGTAGCTCATATCAATGACAGCAAGTTCAACACAATGCATGATTGAATCACAGACCTCAAGCAAGCCAATGCAATTTGTAAGTATTAACATTTCAAGTGAAGGAACTTTTTCAAAGCTTCCTAAACTTCGAAGTTGTTCACAGAAACTTAAATTAAGAATCTTCAGTGACCCAAGCAAGCTTTTGTCTTTTGAGCACGACTCGATCAACTGCTAAAATGGAAATAAGTTAGAATAGTAGTCACTCAGTCGGAAGAATGATAAATGGAGATAAGTTACCTTTTTCCTACTCTCAAGTTGTGGATTGCTATAACAAATGCCAAGTGATTCAATGCTGCTATATGACATGTCAAGAGCAACCAAATTCTCCATCGGTAAGTCTGAAGGTATAGACTTTAATGGAAATCCATGCATACACAACCATCTTAATTCGTCCGGGAAATTCTCATAAGACCCACTAAATTGAACATAATTGAGTTGTAGAAGCATTAGATTTTCCATGTTACTCAGTGCATTTGTTTCCATCTTAAAAGATGCATACGAATTCCCTTTCTTAAGCATTCGCATGTCAAGAGCAAGGCCAAGAAGATTCCCCTTACCCTAAGAAAAAAAGAAAGCTAAAAAAAAAGTAAATATATATGAACAATACAAAAATACTTTGAACAGGCATGCTGGTAACAATTATACATGGTCGCTAACCTTTTTTTGTTTCAACACTTTGAATGAATCCTCATGAAACCATAATCGACTTCGCTTCCATGGCTTCTCAGGTGATTCTTGATATACTAAGAATCTACCCATCTTTTGAAGCAACTGATGCATCATGAATTCATTATTCTCTCCGATACTAAGAAGGCATCTGTCCATGAGATTCGTGATCCCTGATGTTGTGTTTATACGACATGCCTTTAATATTGTTTCACTAACATCTCTGTTTGTTCCAACAAAATAACAAGCAATATGCTTAAACAAATCTTTATCATTTTTTGATGACAAAGAGTCCAAACTCATTTTCAAGACATTATCTATAGGAGAACCGGTTTCTTTCTCTAGCTGTTCTAGAACATCTTCCCAGTAAGCTACATCTCGATTATATAGAGACTTTCCCAAAACTTCGAGAGCCAATGGATGTCCTTCACAATACTTCACAAACTTATTTGACACCTCTTTATAACCTGCCTTGGGATGGTTTGAGTTGAATGCATGAAAACACAAAAGTTCGTGTGAGTCATTCTCTTTTAAGACATTAAGTAAGTGCGTGGTATGCTTGGGTGCAAGTTTCTTTTTGAATAGTACACAACTCTTCGTCAACCATGCATCCTTTGTTGTAACAATAATTTTACTCCCCAGATAAAACCCTTTGCTTCCAAGCATTGAATCCAACTGGACGAGACTATCAATATCATCAAGAACTAGAAACACCTGTT
This sequence comes from Lactuca saligna, assembly GCF_052625555.1. Classification (NCBI taxonomy): domain Eukaryota; kingdom Viridiplantae; phylum Streptophyta; class Magnoliopsida; order Asterales; family Asteraceae; genus Lactuca; species Lactuca saligna. The sequence goes on along the minus strand of NC_136417.1, from coordinate 65,995,457 downwards.
TATGAGACACAACATTCTCTATCATTGACGTGTATATAGAAACATCATTAACTTCAATTGAACTTGTTCTTGAAATGTCATCATAGAGTTGTTTTTGTAAAAGGAGCAATCCAGTAAAGTTTTGTTCACATTTCCTACTGATATTTCCAATATAGTTGCTTCTCTTAAATTTATGACAACGTAAACCATAGACATATTTGGCTAAAGACGTCTTCCCGATCCCACCCATACCCAAAATGGTGAGTACGTCGGTCGTATATGAGAATTTATCTAACCATGAAGTGACAAATTCAATGGAACGATCCATTCCAATAAGTAGTGGTAGAGGATTCCGTAACGATACTTGTAATCTATGGTAGACGTCCTTGACAATTTCTTTAATGAATTCCTTCTCTACCCTGAAACTTGATTTTAATAAGAAGTACAAAACACAATCCACGAAAATAATAAGCTAGATTTGGAGGTTCAGTTTTCCCAAAGATCTAAATCAAACTTAGGGCATTCACAATATATTGAACTCTAATATATTGAACTCCATAGAGTTCAATGGATTGTCAAATCATCTTTCTACAATACATTGAACTCTACAAAGTTCAATAGAATGTTACAAAATGCAATTTATAGTAAATATTTAAGAATTAAAAACTTTCATTTTTCTCATTGAAGAGTCCAATGACCATTGAATTTCAAATTCATTCTATTGAATACCAAAGTGGTATCTCATAATGGTGAAGTTTCATCCATTGAATGACACATGGATTTGTCACCTCATTCAAATCTCCCATTGAACTCACCATTATGGATGCTCTTGTATCACATTAAGGTATTATTTTTGATTAAGTTTTGACAAAATTGCAAAAATGGTTCCTGTGGTATGCATTTTTTTGGGGTTTTAGTCCAAACCACAACTTTTTTGGATTGGTGGTCATTTTGAGCTAGTTTCGTTGCGTTTTTAGTCCCTCAATAAATTGAAATGACTGTAATGCCCTTTTGATATTTTTTTATGTTTTTTCTATTTAATTTAAATGAAAAAGAAAATAAATAATTATATTGGACCCACATACCCCCTCCTTCTCTTCCATTCTCTTCTCTCTCTCTCTCTCTCTCTCTCTCCATACCGTCACCCCTACCATCAAAGTCCACAACTTCTTGAAAGACCTCGCCTCCCACCACCTTCGATCACCAAGACCCTATGCCAAACCTCCATATAATGATAGCAACAACCATCGATTTCCCTTACATCGATGACCACCTTTGTTGCCTTCTTCCTCTTTGATGACCATCACCACTTCAATCTGAGAGATCGATTTCTGCAACCTCCTTTCCACCGACTACCACCACCATCTTTGATGTCCTTCTCATTCATCTCCCCATCTGATAGATATCCAAAATTAACATTGTATTGGATATGTAACTAATTATTTCTAGTCTAGATCCACATTTATTGATGGTATAACATTGATTTTGTTTGTGTTTTCATGTGAAATTAGGGCAGAAGGTTAAATTAAGTTCTTGATAGTGGGTCTTATTCTCGTTCAGTCCGATTAGAACATAAATTTGATTGATTTATCTGTGTTTGATTAAGTTCTTGTTTGTGTTCTCATCCCCGTCGACGACAAAAACAACACCTCCTGATAGTTCCATGGATCTCGCTCGTTCCTACTTCATATGATCCATAAATTGGGGGGGGGGGGTCATTTCCCCGAATTCGACCTATATTCTGATGAGAGCTTGAATTATCACCATCCCTGGAGATGAATCTCGATAAAATGTGTTCCATTTCGGGGCTTGAAGCCCGAGGGTTGAAGAATGGGTCAGCATCTTTGTCTTCATACATGGGAGTTTTGGTGTGGCTGGTAAATACTGAGGAGGGGAAAGGAGTCGATATCTATCGAGGTCTCTTTGGTCCTCTCATTTTGTCGCTAGCAACAATAAACCAGGAGAAACAAAAAAACTAAAATTTCAACATTTAGGGGTGCTTGGTAGCAAATTGGGAATGAGAAAAGGAGGTGGAGGCGGTGGCAACCATCTGTGGTGGTGAGGGAGGCTGCTTGGATTTATAACCGGATAATAGGAACATAGGTGAGTTTGAGTTTGAAATTTGATGCATTGTGTTTGAGTTTTGTGGATTCCAATATGGTATTCTTCATTCACCAGGGAAGAAGAAGCAATGACAACCCTCCATCATCGATGAGCACACATAATCAAGAATTTGCAACATGTTTTGACCGATTCTTCTTTTTAGTGTCATTAACAGATTAATCCTCGATGCAAACGCATCTTATTGGTGAATAATTGATTTGTTCCATATGGCTACATCTCCGACTCTATGAACCGCCATACCCACCACCGATTTGCGTGTAATTCTTTATCATTGTTATCTGGTTCTCGGTGCCCCTGGTCAAATGGTGGAGATCAAAGTTTTAGATTAGGCAGAAGAAGAAGAAGAAATGGTGGAGAGGAGTGAAACTTGTTACCGGTGGAGGCTCCATCAAAGGTGGATGCTTAGTCTCGACGGAGATGGTAATTCCGATCTGGTAGGGTGTGAACTTACAGAAAAATTGGAAGAGAGAGAGAGAGAGAGAGAGAGAGAGAGAGAGAGAGTCATTTTTTGTATTTATTTATTAATTATAAAATAGTTAAAAAAGAAAGAAAAATGAAAAATAAATATATTAAGGGTATTTTAGACTTTTCAATTTGAGGAGAGACATTTTCCATGTACAAACTAGCTCAAAAGGACTACCAATCCAAAAAAGTCGTGATTTGGATTAAAACCCCAAAAAAATACATACCATAGGATCATTTTTGCAGTTTTGTCTTAAGTTTTTATATCAAAACTATATCATATTTTCACTTCCAACCGTAAACATCTAATGTGTATGGTCATAACTCCGATGTATGATAAGACCATACCTATGAGTGGTAAGATTTCACTAATGGCCGGCCACCAAATTTCATTATGTTTCTACAATACCATTAAGCGTGATTATCGGCGTGATTTTGCATAAATGTAAACAAAACGTCCTGGAATGTATAGGTATTTATTGTTATAAAACATGTTATAATTAATTTGAAGGTAGTATGGTGTAGTTATAATATCGTATCGTAGCAAATCGTTCATAAATTGGTTTCTAAAAGAACGCATATAAATTATATAAGAGGTCGCATATATGAATTGGTTTCCAAATGTACCGATGTTTAGCAGGATTATTATTCTACCTATATGAATTAGTTTAAGAGATCAGATGATTGAAAAATCAGATTCAATTTTATGCATTCAGTCATCCTATTTTTATGCATCAAAAATTATGACGATTTGATGATAGTGAAGAAACTTATTAAAATGTACAGAGATAAGATGATATTAACTTTTTACGTGTTCATCAAACAAGCATGAAGGAGTATGGTAATATGGGTAAAAAAGTGTTACCTCCCATTAACGTTATTGCCTTTTAAACCAGCAACTTCTGTAAGTGCTTTATTCCACCGGTCCATCTTTTCAGTCCATTTACTTCTTTTATTTGCATCGGTCTCCGCCTCAATCATCTTTCTATGTTCAGCCATTGCATTTCCGAAGCTATTCTATTGCTTCCGAACATGGGTAGGCTCAACATGATAAAAGATAGGGATGACAATATGGTTGGATGTCATACGTTGCTCAAGGATCAACACCAACTCATCAAGACACCAGGTTGAAGTAGCATAATTTATAGATAATACGATAATAGAAGCCCTAGATGCTTTGATAGCACTCTCCAATTCCAGTTTTAGATCTTCCCCAGCTTTAATCTCTTCATTATCCAAGAATGTAGTGATATTGGCTTTGGTGAGAGCTTCATGAAGGTAAGCGATGAAATTATTACGAGTATCAATACCTCTGAAACTTAAAAATATGTCATATATGTGACCATGAATTGATGATAAAGATGAAGATCCTTCGGAAAGTTGAGAGAGAACAACCATTGTGAGTTATGGGAATATAGGGATGATTTGATACTAGATCAATATATAATCAAATTAAGAGTAACTGAATATGCACCAAGTAGTGGTTTCCTTCCAAGTAAACTACGAGATTTTATAAATGACAAGAAATTGTCAGATCAATGATTGAGATATACAAGTTATATCTGATGGGTTATATACAATATTCGATCATTTATTGAGAAAAACATTTAGTTATATCTGATGGAAGAGGAATGAATATTATTGAGTATATAAATACAATAGGTATAAAACATATAGAAAGTAGGCCAAAATTAATAGAACATTATTTCGTTGACAATAATTTTTCCATCAGTCTTGAGTTATTACAGCCATAATTGTTGGGTTCGATCTAATAGGTGCTTAATTAGGAATATTTGAGAGGAGACTCTTTTAAGAGACATGAAACGCCATCGGTTATTAACCATATATTTTGGAGTCAAAAAATTCAAAAGATATATATATATATATATATATATATATATATATATATATATATATATATATATATATATATATATATATATATATATATACACACACACACACATACTAGCCGTTTACTCGCGCTAAGCGACGAGTACGAATACTTTTTTTCAGAAATTAGTTCTAAGAAGCGATTAATTCTTTTGCGCAAATAATTAGTACATCTAAACAATTATCAGGAAGATTCATTCTAGCAGAAACGAAATCAATAAGAATTAGAAATGAAAAGTTCGGATTTTTTTTTTTATAAATATATATAAATGATTGATTGTGTATTATTAATTAGGAGTTGAGACCTATAGAAATTATAAATTAATATTTATGATATTTTATATTTTTATTGTTTCTGTCCTACCATGTCATATTAACAATTTGTGAGCCTTATAGAAATTTATTGGAATCCCTTGAAAGGGTTTTAGCATGATCCTATTTGTTAAATTAAGTTTAAATGTTTAGAAATTTATTATTTATAAGTTTTAATAGCACTTACTATAACCCAACTGAAGGTTTATTTGTTTTTATGAGCCATCCTTTAATTATTCGAGTTTAAATAACTCATTTTCTTTTTTTAAATATCAAACTACTTAAGTTTTAAACTACCTAACTTGACCTTAGTTTAATCTAAGCAAGATATGTTACATGATCAAACATTAAGATTAATATATTAGAATCACTTCATATAGTTATATCAAATGAGATTTGAAAAAAATATTTTAATTGAAAATACATTTTTCTAAAACAAAATCAAGATTTGCATCAGCTTTTTTAATGTGAACCTTAAAAATATTTAAGAGAAAGAAATGAGAAATGTAAAAGCAAATCAATCAAAGAAATTAGTTCAACTTTCATAAGATATCTATAAATTAAGGACAAATGAAACATAAACTCAATACAACATATAGTCAGACTTTTAACTAAAAAAATATTTACAATTTCACATTTTTATGCAATTAAAACAGACTCAAACTCTATTTGGTATAAGGCCATATATTCACCGAAAAATGTAAGAAACTAAGGAATATGTTTCCAGTTTTAGAGGGTATGTTGGCTTCCAGTTATATATATATATATATATATATATATATATATATATATATATATATATATATATATATAAAAGGGTAAAATAGTCATATATGCTCGTTAGGGACTGTCCGAGTGAGAAACAAACGTTACAGGGACGGTCCGAGTTAATTTTTAAAAATAGGGACTAAACGAGCAATTTGATACTTTGACGAGAGATGGATCGTATAATTTACTCTTTCTTTTATCTATTAAATATCCCCAAATCCAAAGACATGAATACAAATCTTGACACAGTTAATTTTATCAACAAAATGAAAAAAAAAAAAAAAAAAAAAAAAAGATTATAGAGAAAAAAAGTGTTTCAATTGTGAAAGATAGATCAACGATGCTTTGGCTTTGGCCCTCATCACACTCAAACTTTCGTGGAACGCAACTATTCTTCCTACAAACCATTTTCAATTAAAGAAAAAAAAAAGTACTTGGTGAACAAAAACCGCACTGTAACTAAAATTAATCGCAATAAAAATCGGTGATGAGGTTTTCAGTTTTTCAAAAACCCGTAAATTTGTTGTGCGGGGCGGTTATTAGTTTTCAAAAACTGCAAAAAAAACCGCACCGCACCGTATATATTATATACAGTTTTTTTAATAATTTTTAATATATTAAATATTAAAAATACGATAAGTTTCATGGATGAAAAAATGATAAAATTTTAAAAGACAAAAATATATATATATATATATATATTTTTTTTATGTTTAATTTTGGAAAATGATGAAAGTTCACAATTTTAAGATATTTATTATTCATTACTACTGATTTCACTTTTTTAAGATATTACTTGTTTGTGATTTAAGTTAAGTGTCTTATACCTTATTTTTTTTATTATTACAAGTAATATGTTTGAATTCTTAAAACCGTTTGAACTCTAAACTGCGGTTAAAAACCACACAAAATAAATGCACAAAATCCATGCGGTTAATAATCGAAACACAAAAAAAAAAACAAAAAAACAAAAAAACAAAAAAACAAAAAAACAAAACAAAAAACAAAAAAACAAAACAAAACAAAACCGCACCACAAAAATAACCGTCTAACCGCACTACAAAAATAACTGCATCAAACGGTTTTGAAAATGGATTAACAGCATTTACGGTTAGTTGTGAGGTTTTAGCCAATAACCACACCGAACCACAACGCACTCACCCCTACTTTAAAGTAAATGTGAAGTCGATGACAAGGGTATGAGTAGCACCATATACAATTCACTATACATAAATTCTTTGAAGCAATTGTATACATATTTATAGGAATTATAATGAGAAGTTAAAGTGAAGCTCTGTGGGATCCAATTGTTTCGATCGTGGTACAAAAGCGTTCTAAACGCTAGTCGGATCGGAAATCGGTACGTCTTTCAAATCTTCTTTCAATTTGTTCCAATTAGGGTTTGATTCGACTCCCAGATCCCGTTTTTGGTCATTCCTCATCTAAAAAACATGAATTACATAGCATAGTCATTTGGATAAGTGGTGCACATATTTCACAAGCATAAAAACACGTTACCCTTAGAAAAGTCAATGTCACCTCGTTTTCCAATTCAAAGTATTGACTTCATAATTCTTTACACCATAAGGCTTCAATTTCTCAGGCACATTCAATTTAGCACTAAATTCATATGATATATAGGAGTAAGTAGAACCCGATGTAACGCCATGAATTTTACCATGTTTTTTCTTCAATTAATTTGAAATATTTTTAACGAAAAACTTAACTTGCTTAAAAATATTTGAAAGCAAACCACAACATTAAGTTCTTTCTAAAAAATCATCCAAAACCATTTAAATATAGTGCAAGCAAAGTACAATAGTAAATAAACCAACTACAAGTGTCATAATTTATTCCCAAATCACTATACCTAAATGTAACCCCATCTTATCAAGCCAAGCTTCTACTATCATATACCGATCATATGGCACAAATGGCACAAAGTAAACGAAACAAGTGTCAACGCACGTTGCATGAGCCAATAAGAGTTGTACATAGTTAAAGAGAAATAATACATCTTCCATTAATGGGTCAATTATCTAAATCCAATAACAATGTATATTCCGCAAAACATATCAAATTTATATTATATAGTCTGCAAAGCACACGACTATAGATTATCCTATTCAAGGATTTTAATTTTAATAATTATTATTTATTATGTTTAGATTGAATTTACTTGCATTACATGCTCTTTTGGTTATGAAAGGAAAGATGAATCACGGGATTTATTTCCTATATGGTAGTACGGTTAGGGGAAGGGTGGTGGCATCCCAATCCTTGGATCAGTTGATTATAAATAGAGTTATGGCATCATAGAATAGGGAACATGAGTGAGGACGGTTTAACAATGAGTAAACATGGGTTGTTTGGTAGAGATGTAACTAGAAAAGTTGAACCTAGTTAAGTTTGTGTTCAAGAGATGAAGGATGAAATTCTGTAACATTCCGTTTAAAATCAATTAAATAAATAGTAAACACAAAAGCCCTGAGATGTAATTTTTTTTATTATTTTATATAATGGTAGCCAAAATCAATAATATTTAGCGGGGTGTTGGTTTCAGGGGAACCAAATGATATAATTTTGGATTTTGGGGGTTAAAAGCGTAAGTTGTGGATTTAATTTGAAAAGGATTTCAGAAGTCAGGGTGTGTTTGGTAATTAGCGGACTTAAATTGAAAGGATCTGAAGGCTTAGGGGGATGATTGGTAATTTTGGGACCTATTATGAAAGGACTTTTGGAGTCAGGGGCTAAAGGGGTAAATTCCGAGCCTAAATTGGAAAAGATCCTGGGAGGAGGGGCTGAAGTTGGAAAATGGAACACATGATTGAAATGAGACACAGGATTAACTCTTGTATCCCTTCCCCTTCGTTTCCCTTGCACGAACCCTAACCCTACGTCGCTATACCACCAGTCGTCATCACCATGTGTAGCATTTTCAGCCGCCACCATGAGAAGCTCCAAGACCGCTGCATGCCACCTAGCTGTCGAGCACCACCACCCTAGCTCTGCTGCCGGAGACGTCATGGCAGCCGGATGAAGCATCGAGAACCGTTGGAGTCGTCGTAAACAGCTAGAGAGACCACTGAAACGAAGGAGGAAGTTGTGAACGGTGGGATATGGATCGTGCACGATGGAAGGCTCTCGGTAAGTACAATCGCCACCCCCTCTATCCTTTTTCTGTGAACACGACATCGTGAACACCAACTGTGATCATCGGTGGCAGTAGGTCGCTTACGGTCATCGTCTGTCACCCAAGGTGGCTGAGTTGGAGGTGTTCACGTGTTTATTTTGTAAGTGTGAGGGTGTGCGTGGGTTTGCTCGACTGGAAACCAAGGAAGGCCCGCCATCACCACTGCGAGGTGGTGCCTGCTACCCACTGCTATCTTCTACCACCTTTTGCTACCACCAACCACCATGGGAGGTTGGTTGGGTGTTTATGAACTTATTTCTTAGGTTAATATTGTATAGATCTTTGCTTGGCCAAGAAAAAACGAAGAGAACTCGTCACCGCCAGCTATTGTCACCGTTCCGCCACTGTTTTGTTACTGCTAGCCACCATCTTGGGTGGCTGTGGACTTTCGGGTGCGTTTGGATTGATGTTTGGAGTGATTTTGGTGTTGTGTTGGCCTAAGAACATGACCACCACTACCGTGAGGTGGTGGTTGCCGCCGTGAGCCACCGCCAACAACCACTGCTCGAGGTGGTAGTGGGTGGTACCCGACCAGATTAGACTTTAATTAATGTAAAAATTAAACTATAATATTAATTGGTTTTTTATTTGGTTAAAAACCCTAATTAGGGTTTAGAAAACCCTAATTTTGGGAATATATATATATATATATATATATATATATATATATATATATATATATATATATATATATTTTGGATTTTTCGGGACCCACGTAGGACTATTGGTTTGGAACTTTGAACTATGCCCGATTAAGTTGGTCTAGTATAGTAATGGACTTAATGGACTATGTCCTTAATGGATTAAGTCCTTAATGGGTTAAGTAGGAACACGTAACCCTAATCGTCATTTTATATGAAAAACCCTAATTGCGTTTTGGGTTCTTATTGGTCCATTTATTGGACTAAGCTGATGTGGGACTTTGTGGGCCAATTGGGAACATATTTATAGACTAAGGAAATTATTAGGCTTTAGGATAAGACCCATTGGAAAGGCTTGGGCCCAATTTGTAAAATTGGGCCAGAAGTGGGCCATATGTTGCGCCTTGGTTAATTATTGGGCTTTTGGGCCTTCAGAGTGTAAGTTTGGGCCTTGGTTGTGAACCAAGCTAGGTTAGGGGTAAAATGTTCCATTTTCCCCATGTGTAGACTTACGGTTATGTATTGGAACCCAATTATTAATTGGGTGTCGTGTTGATGATTGACAGTTCAGGAACCTATCAACTAGCAGTTAGAGTTTTATATGTGGTACTTTAGCAGTGCCAGGTGAGTCTCCTCACCATACTGTCACAACTAGCATTTTAGCTAGGAAATTCTATTCTCATGTAAACGTTCAACTATTGTAGGCATGTACCCTATGTGAATGTCTAATGTTATGCTTAATCAATATCACCCATTAAATCAAACTTCACTCAAGAAGCCCATAAGCTAATACAATACATCTTACACGGGTTGAAAACCCTTGAAATCCTAGACCAAGTTAATATGGATTAGGATCCTCTTATTGGGCTCTAATTGGACCCAATTCATGAAACCATAACATTTTGTGCCATTTGGGCCTAGAATAGTTCACTTTACCTCCAATGGGCCATGATGGGCCATAAATTATTTAATTATCCCTAATGGATCATAAACCCATTCCTTTTACCATATTAGGCTGTGAACCCTCATAACGACCCAATGGGCCAAAACTATGTTATTGTGCTCCACAAATTCGAGTTAAGCTAAGAAAGGGCCCAAATCATTTCCTCTTCATTCTCTTTAGTCTAATACTTAGCCTATTTATTAAATAAAAAAAAAAGAGAAAACGAGGAATTATTTGCTTGTGACACCTCATGTTTGCACGGTGGTTTTCAATGCAAACATCACCTCAATCTTTTCTTCCTCTCTCTTCTTCTACTCTCGGCCGAACCACTCATCCCTCACCATCTCCATTTCTTTCAATATCTCTAAAGAAATATCTCAAGAACTCCTCTTTCCTCCTCTAAGTTTTTGAGATTTTGTGTGTTTTTTCAAGAGGATTTTCATCAAGATCATCATCCTTGGTAAGTTATTACTTGAATCTATGGTTTAACTTCTATATTTCATCAAGAATCTCTTCTTAACCCATATCATTTCATGATCTATACTCTTGAACTTCATAGAGTTAGAAAACAATATCTCAAGAAGCTTGCTAGGGCCGAGATCTTCTCACATCTTCACCAAAAACCGAAACTTCAAAGCAAATTGAGTTCATACCCCTTGATTTTCGGTTTTACTATGTTTTTGGGGAGAATACAAGTTGATATGTGCTAGATCTATGTATTTGTGCATGTTTATGTGTGTTCTTTAAGTGATATGTGTGATTTTGTGAAGAACTTCATAGATCTCGACAATATAAGTGAACTAAAACACTTTATACAACTTACCACAGAGCTAAAAGTGTTAAACATGTTAAGAATGTTGGAAAAACTAAAAAAAAAGCTTGTAAAGGGACTTTTTTACAAATAAACAAAAAGAATGTAGTCTTATGAAACTTGCGGTTTTACATGGACTAAAAGAGTCAAATATACATAAGAATGGTTCTTTATGCTAAACATAGTTTTAAAGGGGCTAAAAGTGTTAAATTTCGTATTATGGGCCTTAATGTGGGCCTTCATGGTTTTGTTGGGCCAAAATTTTAAATTTAACATTTTCATGGATTAAATTGTCATTTAACCCAAACTTGAGCCGAAAATGTAAATTTACGATTTTATGGGCTAAAAATGACACTCTATTTGAACTTGGGCCAAAAATGTTATTTTTACAAAACTTGGGCCGAAAATGTTATTTTTACAAAACTTGGGCCGAAAATGTCATTTTATCTAAAAAGGGGCTGAAAATGTAAATTTTATATTAAAGGGTCGAAAACATCAATTTATGGCTATTTGGGCCAAAAATGTCAACTTACATACAATTGGACTAAGGGTGTAAATTTTCATGTTTTTGGGCCTAACATACATAATCGATGTTAATGGGCTCTAGTGGCTTATTTACATGTTTATTGGGCTTGGACTATACATTATATGTTTAATGGGCCTTAGTGGCCCATATACATGTTTATTGGACCTAAACTATACATTACATGTTTACCGGGTCATAGTGGTCTTGCTACACGTCTTTTGGGCCTCGTACATTGATATACATACTCGTTGGATATTTCTTTAAAACATAGAATATACAAGTAAACATTATATAACATACTCCCTAAGTCCCAAATTAATTGTCTAGGTTTGACTTTTGAAATCTTTTTTCTTCAACTTTGACCTTAAATATTTTTATTTGTGTTATATATTACTTGATGAAACTTATAACAATGAAAAGACAATTAAAATACAATCCATTCATATATTTTGCATCAAGTGTTCTCTATCAAAAAAATATATATATTTAAGGTCAAAGTTGAAAAATAAAGACTGGAAAAGTCAAATATGGACAATTAATTTGTGACGAAGGTAGTAATACAATAATCGCATAAACTCAGTCAAGGTTGCTAGTGAGACATGTCGGTTGACACCTCTAGAGTGTACGATCGTAGCTTGTAGTTATAATTAGAGTCTCCTGGATGGAGAGTGAGAGTTTGTGTATATATCTATACGGGGTGACACCTGACACCTGAGTTGTTCGCTACAGTTAGACGAGGTCAATCTAGGGTGACAAACTTTACCGTAAATCAAACCTGTGCCTAAGAACGCCATGATAGGCGAATTCGTCATAATCAAGTATGGTCAAAACGGTTCACTTAGAGATCCTCTCCAACATAATTTTATGGAACATATATAAAATCTTGTTTATACAAAAACATACATACATTGGTATTCAGTAGTAGGGTTGAGATCACAACACTTTTAAAAACATAAAATATAGAATTTTCCGTGGAAATACACAGCTAAACAATACCCTTTTCTTACAACAGAAAATACAGGATTCTTATCTGGATTACACACACACACACACACACACACACACACACATATATATATATATATATATATATATATATATATATATATATATATATATATATATATACATTCCAAAAGCAGCAAACACACATGCATTAATACTTGATTTTGACACATTACCTTCATACTATTATATAGAAAATATCAGATTTTCTGGTGTTTTACGAACAATACAAAACTTTTTCATTCAAACATGCTTATGAACTCACCAACATTATATATGTTAACATTTTCAAAATAACTTGTATTCTCAGGGAATCGTTAAGCGGAGAGGTCATCAAGAAATGTGGAATTTGTTATGTTTTTTCATCATCATACATTAAACATTTTGGCATGTAATTTATGATACTATACTTGATGTAAACAATGCTAGTTGTATTTTGAGATGTATGATGATGGTGTTGTCTTGTTTCAATTATGCATTGTGATAATATTACAAGATGAAGTCACGCGGAAGCCCCGGGACGTTTTCCACCATTTGGTTCGAAGGTGTGACAGATTGGTATCAGAGCATTGTTTATAGTGAACTGACATATCTAATCATACAGTATATGCAACTATAAATATAATGGGACTAAAACACTCTGAATAAAATGCATACCTAGTTATACATTAAAACAATAACACTAAAAAGTCTCTGGAGGAAATTAAACACTATGATTAAACCCGGACAATTATGTGGTCATATTGGTGGTAAATATAGCCTGATCAACTATATTTATTCAAAATATGACCAACATGTGTTTGGGGGTAATCATGGCGGGAAATGGACCTAGAATCTTACCTCGTATCCAAAACCTATAAGGAACTCAAACTCAAATAATTAAAATACTATAGGAGTATTCTTGGAAAACTTATTGCACATACCCACTTCTAACTCCCAGTTTCTTGCACAGTCGCCATGGACGAAGCACATCAGATCATTGTTTTTTATTAGAACCTAGTGGCCCACGGAATGATTTAGGAAGACCCTGTGATGGGTCAGGAGGCAGCCCCCGGTGTCGGGCCCGAGGAGTACGTGGAGACGAACTATGAGTTTGGGGAATCCGGTGAGAACATAAAGGAGGGTGGAGACACTAATGGAGTCTCCAGTGAGCCTCCTACTTCATAGATAGTACAAGATCACTCCATAGCACCACGGGATCCCGTAGATAGGACTCGCTCCCTAGAGGAGGAGGTTGTCACTCTTCGGTGACAACTATTAGCGACACCGGCCCGAGCTGTACATGCCGAGCACGAGAGAGACGAGGTAGTCAGGGAGATGGCCGAGCTAGCTGATCTTGTAGCACGACATTTCGGCATGTGATTTCGTTACCATACCCACCCCGTCACAACTAGTATACGTCTATGTACTATCAACCATATGTTTAAGTGATTACACTACTCATAGGGTCGTCATGCTGTCGGATCATATGTTTTAACCATGTAATGTATGCCTTTTAGGCAAAATTTCCATGGATTAAAATGGTTATTACTAGTGGAAATGATATATATATATATATATATATATATATATATATATATTATCGTGATGTTGTGATCTGCTATGTGTTCTATTACTTTTACTACATGTTGATTGTATGCATTCACTCACTTATACACAACCAAAACTCTGACAATGTGCTATAACCAAGAAATAGTGAAACTATATACAATGGATACTCAACGTCTTTCCGTTCCATGACAGAAAGATGCCTCGAAGACCAAATCGTGGAAACAACACGACACCGACGCCACCATAAATAAACTCAGTTGCATTCCAAGCGGAAGTGTCTGTTGTGGTCACTGCAGCACTTACGCAGATTCACAACGGAAAAAACGGAGAAGGCAACGGGTAGGGAACCGGAAGCACAAATCAGGGAACAAACCACAGAACCACAAGAACATGCACCTACAAGGACTTCACCAACGCCAAGCCTCGAACGTTTAACGGGACGGGAGGCATAATAACCCTGAAACGATGGATAGAGAAGGTTGAATCAGTGTTTGAAATATGCGGATGTTCGGATCGGTGCAAGGTCAAGTTTGCGGCCTGCGCATTCATTGATCAAGCTCTCTCTTGGTGGAATGATCACATAGAGGCCATGACACTCCCGGTGGCGAACGCGATGCCATGGGAGGAGCTTAAGGAAACGTGTTGGCTAAATACTGTCCAAGGGGCAAAATTCAGAAAATGGAACAAGAGTTGTGGAACCTCATGGTTCAAAACTCTAACATCGATGCGTACATATCAAGATTTAGTGAGTTGTCTCTTTTTTGTCCCAGAATGATCACGTCTGAAGGGAAGAAGTTCGAAAGATTTATCTGTGGATTGACCACGCCAATCCAGGGGAATGTGATAATAGCAAACCCGACCATGTATGATGGTGCAAAGAGACTAGCCATCACGTCAACAAAAAGGGTGCCAATGCAGGAGATGCGGAAGTTAAGAAAGAAGGGTAAAAACAACAAGCGGAAGGGAAGACAAAATTCAGAATCATCAAAGAAACAACAAACTGTGACTGTCCATGCCACTACTCAAGCTACCACAATACCACATGCTCCAGCCTCATCCACACCAAATAATCCCAAGCAATACTCAGGGGCCCTATCCAAGTGCAACAAATGCAATTTCCACCATCACGGAGAATGCAGAGAGATGCACTACACAAGCTGCAACCGAAAGGGTCACACTGCAAGATACTGCATAACTTATCCACAACAAAACCAACAGTCAAACAACAACAACAACCACAACAACAATAGTAACAACAACAATGTTGGGTCCAGTTACACCTGCTATGGGAGTGGAGGAATAGGTCATTTCAAGCGCGACTGCCCCAAAGCAAACAATCAGGGGGCAGGAACATCAGGAAGAGGGTTAACAATGGGTCAAGGTGAAGCAGTGCAGGACCCAACAGTTGTTGCTAGTACGTTCCTACTTAACAACTCATACGCATGCGTCTTATTTGATAGTGGGGCGGAGTGAATTTTTGTTAGTAATAAATTCAAACACTTACTAAATCAACAACCCCAAAAGCTCAACGAAGCCTTCACGGTGGAAATGGCTAACGGGAAAACTGAAACAACCAAATATATCTATGTAGGGTGCACATTAACACTAAACAATCACTCTCTTCAAATAGATATGATGCCAGTAAATATTAGGAGTTTTGATGTGATAATCGGCATGGATTGGTTAAGCCCCCACCATGCTGATATAATGTGTTGCGAAAAGGTTGTTCGCATTCATCTTCCTAATCACGAAGCCCTAATAATCTATGGTGATAAACCTGGCGCCAATCTTCACTGCATCAAGGCACAAAAGTGCCTACACAAGAAGAATTACGTCTTCCTCGGACATGTTGTGGATAAAACCAAAGAAGAAGTAAACATTCAAGATATTCCAGTGGCGTGTGACTACCCGGATGTGTTTCCCAAAGACCTTCCAGGAATACCCCCAGAAAGACATGTCGAATACAGAATCGACCTAATACCAGGAGCCACATAAATTTCCACATCACCCTATAGGTTAGCTCCCGCTGAAATGCAGGGATTATCCAGCGAATGAAGCGAACTGTTGGGCAAAGGGTTCATCCGACCAAGCTTCTCACCCTGGGGAGCTCCAGTCTTGTTTGTCAAGAAAAAGAACGGATCATTCAGAATGGGCATCGATTATAGGGAATTAAACAAGCTCACCATCAAAAATCGATACCCACTTCCTCGAATCGACGATCTATTCGACCAGCTTCAAGGAGCTAGTTATTTCTCAAAAAAAAAAAGATCTGAGATTCGGTTATCATCAACTCCGATTCAGGAAAAGCATGTCCCCAAAACTGCCTTTCGAACTCGGTACGGTCATTACAAATTCGTCGTGATACCCTTCGGTGTAACAAATGCCCCCGTTGCTTTTATGGACCTCATGAATCGAGTCTGTCGCCCATTCCTGGATAAATTTCTGATTGTCTTCATCGGTGATATCCTTATCTACTCTCGAAGAAAAGAAGAGCATGGTCAACATCTCTGTCAAATCTTAGAAACCTAAGAGCTGAAAGACTTTATGCAAAGCTTTCCAAATGCGAATTTTGGATCTACAGTGTAAAATTTTTGGATCATGTAGTCAGCAAGGAAGGGATTCACGTAGATCCCTCCAAGATAAAGGCCATTGATGTTTGCGCTATCCCGAGAACCCCAACATAAATCCTTCAATTATTGGGTCTCGCAGGCTACTACCACAGGTTTATCCAGAATTTTTCTAAGAAAGCCAAACCCCTTATCGCCTTCACACAAAAGGGTGCATCCTTCAACTGGATGGAAAAGTACGGAGCCACCTTCCAAACTCTGAAGCGACCCCTTTGTAGTGCACCAGTGCTATCCTTACCAAAGGGAACCGAAGATTTCATAGTTTACTGCGATGCTTCGAATCAAGGGTTAGGTTGTATCCTCATGAAGCATGGAAAGATGATAGCTTACGCATCCAGGCAACTAAAGATGCATGAAATAAATAACACCACTCATAATATCGAGCTAGGAGTTGTGGTTTTCGCCCTAAAGGTTTGGAGGAACTACCTCTATGGTACAAAGTGCACAATCTTCACCGACCACAAAAGCGTCCAGCACATTCTAAATCAAAAGGAATTAAACATGAGGCAGCGAAGATGGGTTGAGCTGGTAAACGATTACGAGTGTGAGATCAATTACCACCCAGGCAAGGCTAACGTAGTAGCCGATGCCCTGAGCAGAAAAGAATACTCAGGTCACCGAGTGAAAACCTTATCAATAACCATCCAATCCCACCTAAACTCACAAATCAAGGAAGCCCAAATAGATGCATTGAAGCCGGAGAACATCGCAAATGAAAGGTTGTGTGGGATGGATAAAGATTTTGAATCCAGAGAGAATGGAGCTTACTATTTCATGAACAGAATCTGGGTCCCTAAACTTGGGGGATTCAGAGAAATGATCAATAACGAATCCCACAAGATGTGATATTCCATCCATCCGGGTTCAGATAAGATGTACCTGGACATAAAGCAATATTATTGGTGGCCAAATATGAAGGCAGAGATCGCCACTTACGTGGGCAATGGCTCACTTGCACCAAGGTGAAAGTAGAATACAAAAGCCCACAGGACTATTACAATAGCTCATAATACCCGAGTGGAAATGGGAAAGGATTATTATGGACTTCGTGACCAAATTACCTAAGATGACAGACGGATTGGATGTTATATGGGTAATCGTCGACAGGTTAACAAAATCCGCTCATTTTCTACTAATAAAGGAATCTTACAAGATGGAAAGGTTAATGTGAATTTACATCAAGGAGATCGTAAGACTTCATGAGGTGCCAATGTCTATTATCTCGTATCGAGATAGTAGGTTTACCTGACGGTTTTGGCAGTCACTTTAGAAGGCAATAGGAACACAATTAGACATGAGCATTGCTTACCACCCTCAGATCGATGGCCAGAGCGAGCGAACCATACAAACACTCGAAGATATGCTTCGAGCCTGTGTGATTGACTTCTGCAAGTCATGGGATACCCACTTGCCCTTGGTTGAATTCTCATACAACAACAGTTATCAAACAAGCATCAAGGTTGCTCCTTTCGAGGCTCTTTATGGTCGTAAATACATATCGCCTCTATGTTGGGCTGAGGTAGGTGACACCCAACTAGCAAAAGGAAAATCACCAGACAGCACTCTCATAGGGCCAGAAATCATTCGAGAAGCGACCGAAAAGATAATCCAAATCAAATCCCGACTTCAAGCATCGCGAGACCGACATAAGAGCTATGCTGACAAACGGCGAATGTGACATCCCCATTTTCACAGCTAGAAAAGACCGATTTTGTTTATGCTTTATAAAAATCAGAGTACCTCTTTTAATAAAGAGGTTGCGGAATTTGTTCCCAGTAAAACATGATAAATACGTTTTCAAAGCATTTCCAAAAAATTATTTTATTCAATTGAAAACATTTGGGATGTCATCTTCAATACAGAAACATAAGCATAAACAGAACTTACATTCATTATCACTAGTGATTTATATCTCTTTAATCTCTTAGTGTAATGTGACTTCATATCAACACCTATGATATAAATAAACTGAGTGGTTCAGGTTGGGAAACCAGGTGAGTACATACGGTTTTCAACCCACAATAATATAATTATTATGTTTAATCATCAAACAGTTAACCCAATTACCCATCCCCATTATTTTCTTTACTCTTAAAGATCTACCCTAAGAATCAGTTATTTCTCATTCATTCATTCCCAAGGATTATCCTAAGGAATAGGTATGAAGTCCATCGTTGTCAATGACACAGCTGTCAAGCACAACTGCTAGTTCTATCACTTAGGCCCAGCTGCAAGAATTATGACATTCTCTATGAGGCGCAGCTGTCGGTATTGTCCTTCGGGCACAACTGCTAGGGTTATCTCGTTTTTTTCCAGTATCGTTTTCGAGAGTCCACTCACAATACATGTCAATGGGTTTTTAGAGTACACTGGTGAACACATCGTTCACAGCACCTACAGGTTGCAAGCCTGCTAGTGTTCCACTGTACTATCTAGAATAGTACGTAGTTGTCATCCATACTCTGCTAGATGACGGGGCCAGCATTTAGGAACAAGGCTTCTCACATCGTCCACCTCTCAACCTTACCTCATGGTCTATATCACCTCTCAACTCGTCATCCAACTCATATTTCATCTACCCATGTTTCACCTAACATATTATGTAGATATAAATACATACACAATTTAAATCGTATAAAACTTGTATAAAATCGTTCATCCAGCATAGATAGTAAGTATACAGATAATATGCACACATATCACGTAGTGTATATAAAATAATTCATATATATGTGAAAGATTAAAGGGACCATGAACTCACTTGAAAAGGTGGTGACTCGACACTCGGACAACACTCTGTTACTCTTAAAACAATTTTTCTTTGACAAAACCTAGTATCATTACCACTAGAGTTTAGTCTAATATTCACCGAGACTAATTAATAGTCTTGCTATTATTACTATTATATAAGCACGAAACAATATTTCTCAACCACTATATACAGAAAGAGGCCAGACATACAACACCGGAGGGCAAGACCATTTTGGCATATAGCACTTCTAAAATCCAACAACCCTATGCAGCCCTTTAAACCAGATTCCCAATATCGCGAGTGGTTAAAAGATATTATAACGACACTTATATAACTCATAATAATAGCCCAAATACTTATTACAAGGTCCTAATAACATTACTATATTAAAACATAACATACATTAACGCTAGGGTAGGCGTAGCTCACTTACAGCGGGTTTTTCACAAAACCGGGCTTTTGCTTGTAACAACGTAATTTTTCAAAACAATTTTTCATTTTGAAAACACACTTTCATTCACACGATAATCATAAAAACACAATGTGTCCACTGTAACATAACAAAACATGTCCCAAGATCTCAATATCATAAACTCTATAAGTGTGTACGGATCATGTCGGCGCCTTCCCGTGATCCTCGCTCATACCTGAAACACATAACATAATAACTATAAGCATAAATGCTTAGTGAGTTCCCCAAAATACCACATACCCCACATACGCCTTTCCAGGCCATAACTCCATAGGATCTTGCAATCCATGTGTCTCAGGGGACTTCCGTCCCAAATCCCGGTAGACCTTCCGGTCCTACCCATATCGACCTTCCGGTCCTTACCCTGTTGACCTTCCAGTCCATATCATCTTGACCTTCTGGTCCTTACCATACGTAACATACATAGCACATACATAAATATCATCTTAACCTTTCGGTCCTTATCATACATAACATACATAGCACATACATATCATATAACTACATATAGCACATACATCATATCATACAAGACCTCCCAATCACACATAGGTACCCTTCCAGGTACAGTATAGTGAGAAGACTCACCTCAATGAAGTCGGATAAACTCTCGTGCTCAACATCCCAACCTAGCCTCCTCCTATTATTCAAATAACATTCCCGATCAATACTCTCCCATGGTCTCATCTCTACAAACTGGGTAGAAGGCCACTCTACCCTACCTTGAACTCTCCTGAATTAGTCTAGACCAGAACCCTAAAGTCAATGAAAGTTAATGGTCAAACTTTGACCCGACTCATCAAGTGCACAACGGCAACTCAGCGAGTCCATACGGGTCCTCTGAATCCTTTTGGACTCTCTTGGCTCGTCGGGTCATTCTTCCACTCGACGAGCTACACCTAACACGAATCATAGGTCAACCTCGACTTGACTCGTCGAGTTTGCTCATGGACTCGGCGAGTTCATTCCATTCTCACACTCAAATGACCTTCTGAGTTCAGATATGTTCATCTAATCCATAGATCTGACCTTCCTAAGCTCAATAAACACATAAAGGTTTGAACTTGATACTCAAGCAACGTCCAAATGACTCTACTTGATGATTTAGCCCCAAATACATCATCCTAAGTCCAATCCTTTCATATCTCACCATAAAGCAAGATGGATAAGGTCCTCTAGACCACTATGTGTCCAGGTCTGAAGCCTAAACATGATAAGGGACCATATCTCTAACAAATCATCCCAATAAAGGGTATAGAAAACCCTAGATCCTTGGACTCTTTAACAAAGCAGAGAGAGGATCGATATGCAACCTCTAAGATGACGCCCTCTGCTTGAAATCCACAAATATGCAACCTCCTTGACCTCCTCTAAGCTGGAATCAACTTCTTCTTGCAAAAACCAACCCACAAAGGTCAATTAATGGCGTCTTCTCTCTCACAAACACTCAAGCACTATTAGGGTTTCTCTCAAGGTTTTGGTAGCCGCAAATGGTGGCTATAAGGATCGTTAAATATGTCCCAAACCCGAGAAATCAGGGTTTTATTAACAGCGTGGACTCGCCGAGTCCACGTATGGACTCGCCGAGTCCTTCATTAAACCAGACCAGAACATGCGCGATCCCACTCGGCGAGTCTCAGCGTCCACTCGCTGAGTCCCTCTCTAAAATTCAATGTAAATACATAAAATAAGATACCTGGGAATCCGGATGTTACAATTCTCCCCCACTAGAATCAGAATTCGCCCTCGAAGTCCTGCTCGTCAAACAATTCTGGATGCTGCTCCCGCATCTCCAAGTCCGGCTCCCAGGTTAGCTCAGACCCTTTCTGATGTTGCCACTAGACCTGCACCAGTGACACATCCTTGTTCCTTAGAACCTTGATCTTCCAATCCTGGATCGCGATTGGCCTCTCGACATAATTCAAACTCGCTTCCACCTGAATATCCTCCAAAGGTACCACCACCGACTTGTCGGCTATACATTTCCTCAAGTGTGACGCGTGGAAGGTATCTTGAATCTAGCTCAACTCCGTAGGTAGCTCTAACTGATATGCTACCTTGCCCACCCTTGCGGTCACCTTGAATGGACTGATGTACCGGGGCCCCAGCTTGCCCCTCTTCCTGAATCGAATCACTCCTTTCCAAGGAGATACTTTCAGGAGTACGAAGTCCCCCACCTGGAACTCCAGCTCATATCATCGCCGATCCACATAACTCTTCTGACGACTCTGAGCCGTCAGTAACCTCTGTCTAACCTGTTGTATCTACTATGCCGTCTAAAGTACTATCTCAGTGCTACCCATCACACGTTGCCCTACCTCTCCCTAGCAAATGGGAGTCCGACACCTCCTCCCATACAACAACTGGAAGGGCGGCATATCAATACTAGAATGGTGGTTGTTGTTGTACGAAAACTCAGCCAACAGCAGATACGTGTTCCAACTTCCTCTGAAGTCCAACACACATGCTCGGAGCATGTCCTCGAGTGTCTGAATCGTCCGATCACTCTGTCCGTCCGACTGGGGGTGGTAGGTGGTACTGAAATGCAACCTCGTACCCAACTCCTCATGGAACTTCTTCTAGAACCTGGAAGTGGAACGTACATCTTGAGCTGACACGATCGAGATCGGTACCCCATGACACGATACCACCTCCCTCACATACAACTCTGCCAACCTCTCGGTAGAAGATCTCTCACTGATAGCAAGAAAAAAATGTGCGCTCTTCGTCAGCCGTTCGATGATCACCCAAATTGCATCAACACCCCTCGCGATCCTTGGCAATTTGGTGATGAAGTCCATGGAAATCTGTTCCCACTTCCACTGGGGAACCTCAAGCGACTGCAACTTGCCATGCGGATGCTGGTGCTTGGCCTTAACCTTGCAACAAGTCAAGCACCTCTCGACAAACCACGCGACATCCCTCTTCATACAGGGCCACCAATAATCTTTCTTTAGGTCCAAATACATCTTTGTGGCCCCGTGATAGATCGAGAATCTTGGTCTACGTGCCTCCTCCATCAGAATGGTACGTGCCCCGCCTGCATACGACACCCAAATCCGACCTTGAAAGGTCATCAACCATCGATTATCGGTAACAAACCCAGGTGTAACATCTAGAGTTTCGGGTATGATTTAATTGTAATTATTTATTCAAGAAAAAGGAAGGAATCGACGAGTTGGTGCCACGACTCGTCGAGTAGGTGAGGAAGTTTCCCCGAATCTTTGCGACCAAACTCGATGAGTCAGGCATATGACTCGCCGAGTCTGCGCTGGCAATTGAAACCCTAAATCCCAGGTTTGGAGCCTATTTAAGGGCACTCATAGCCTCCCATTGTGGCTACCAGTCCCTTGAGAGAAACCCTAAGTGAGCTAAATCGTTTGTGAGGAAGGAGAGGCCATATTTGATCTTTCTATCACTGGTTTAGCAAGAGAAGGTGATCAAGATCAAGAGGAGGCTAAAGGAGGTGCTATTTGGAGGAATTCTGAGCTCAGGAGTGCTTATTTGAGGTATAATCTCGATCCATCTTCTGTTTTGGTGATTGTTGATAGATTTAGGGTTTTCTAGACCCTTTGGTAGATGGTTTTGATTGAGTATATGGTTCTTTTTCGTATTATGGTCTTGGATCTGGATCATAGAGGTCCAGAGACCTTACTCATTTGAGCTTTATGAGGATTGTTGGTGAATATGAACTTAGGATGCCATATTAGAGGTCATTTCTTCAAATAGAACCTTGGAGCCTTTGCATGGGCATCAAGCTTTGAACTTTACGTGATTATTGGGACTAGAAAGGATATATATATATATATATATATATATATATATATATATATATATATATATTGAGTAGAGCATCAAATATGACCTCAGGAAGCCATTGGAAGTGAGCATGGATTGGACCCGCCGAGTCCATGAACAGACTCGACGAGTCGAGTCGAGTTGTCCCGAGACTGTGAGTCTAGAGAGTGAACTGCCGAGTTAAGTGAGTGACTCGGTGAGTCAAAAGAGAATCAAAGGAGTAGATTTCACGTGTAAACTCGCCGAGTCGCCCAAGTGCACTCGACAAGTCAGGTCAAAGTTTGATCGTTGACTTTGTTGACTTTTAGGGATTGGTCAACAATAGGGTCTTTGAGTCAAGAAAGGGGTAAAATGGTCTTTTACCCATCTAAGGGTACTAAGAGAGGGTTGGATCTAGTCTCAAGAGTTATATTTATGAGCGTATCTGACTTTATGTGATTAGGCGGAGGCTAGACTATACTGCTACCGAGTCAGGGATTTACGGAGACATCTAAGGTGAGTCTTCTCACTGTACTTTACCTTGAGTGGTAATTATAGTTATGTGACAGAGTTATTGTATGCTATTTATGTGATGTGTTGCACTACATTATTCCTATGTGATTTATTCCATGTGTATAGCAGAGTACATCAGAGTTAGAACCGAAAGGTTCATAGAGCTAGGACCAGAGGGTCCACAGAGTTAGGTCCCAAGGGCCCACAGAGTTATAGCCTCGAGTGGCTAGTATGTGTTATGTGTGGTATTCTGGGGAACTTACTAAGCTTTATGCTTACAGTGTTATGTGTTATGTGTTTCAGGTACCAGTGATGATCGCGGGAAGGCGCCGGCATGATCTGTACACACACCCACCGAGTTTATTATGATTTGATCTTGTGAAATGTTTTGTGAACAATGATACGATACAATGAGATTTTATTAATGAATGTGTTTGGAAATGTGCTTTAAAATGTGAAAATTTGTCTTAAATTTTTACGGTGTTACACCAGCTACCTGCCCAATCATACGCTCCCTCTTGCGGTTCTCCAGTCTCACGGCCTTAGCATGGGCCTCCCAAATGGTGTCCAACACTGGATTCATCACTGTCAATCTCATACAAGTGCCTCGAATCGGGGCACTCTCTGCCCTTCGGCTCAACGCATTAGCTACAACATTAGCATTGCCCAGGTGGTACAGGATCTCACAATCGTAATCCTTTACCACGTCCAACCATCTCATCTGACACATATTCAGATTGGGTTGATCCATCAAATACTTCAAACTCTTTTGGTCCGTGTATATGGTACACCAAACCCCATACAAATAGTGAAGCCAGATCTTGAGGGCGAACACCATTGCCTCCTACTCCAGATCGTGGGCGGGATACATCGTTTCATGAGGCTTCAGTTGCCTCGATGCATACACTATCACATGCCCCCTATGCATAAGCATTGCACCCAACCCCGATATCGATGTGTCACAATACACCACAAAATCCTCCATCCCTTCCGGGAGGGCTAACACAGGGGCTTCGCATAACTTCTGGCGAAGTGTCTCAAACGAGGTCTGCTGCTCCGGACCCCATGAAAATGCAACACCCTTCCGGGTCAACCTGGTGAGAGGCACGGAAATCCTAGAGAAATCCTTGATAAATCTCCGATAATAACCTGCCAATCCCAGAAAACTACTGATCTCCGAAGGGGACCTCGGCACCTCCCAACTCATCACTGCCTCAATCTTGGCCGGATCGACCAATATCCCATCCTGGTTGATGAGGTGTCCTAGGAACTGGACCTCTCATAACTAGAAATCACACTTGGAGAATTTGGCATAAAGCCTCTCCGGCCTTAGAATTTCGAGGATCTCCCTCAAATGCTCCCCATGCTGCTCTCTGGTCCTCGAATACACCAATATATCATCAATGAAGACAATCACCGAACGATCCAACATCGGCCTGCACACCCTGTTCATGAGATCCATGAAAGTTGTTGGTGCATTGGTGAGCCCAAAAGGCATCACCACGAACTCGTAATGCCCGTAACGAGTCCTGAATGTTGTCTTCTGGACATCCTCATCACGCATTCTCATCTGATGATATCCAGACCTCAAATTAATCTTTGAGAACCAAGACACTCCCAGCAACTGATCGAACAAATTATCAATCCTCGGTAATGGATAACGGTTCTTGACCATTAACTTGTTCAACTCCCCGTAATCAATACACATCCGGTGTGAACCATCCTTTTTCTTGACAAAAAAGATCGGTGCTCCCCAAGGGGACCTACTCGGTCGAATAAACCCTTTCCCCAGCAGCTCCTGAAGCTGCGAGGATAACTCCTGCATCTTTAGCGGGGCAAGGTGATAAGGCACCTTGGCGATAGGCGTTGCCCCCAGAACCAAATCGATGCGGAACTCTACCTGCCTCTCGGGAGGCACACCCAGCAAATCCTCGGGAAAAACATCCGGGAACTCGCGCAGTATCGGAATGTCATCCATTGAACTTGGCCCCTCAGCGGCCCCTCGTGTTTCCATCACATAGGTTACAAACCCGTTGCAACCTTGCTGTAAACTCTGTCTCGCTCTGGCAGCCGAACAAAACGCTAACTCAGAACGAGTACCCTCACATTACACCGTAAGTACTCCCCCACTAGGGTATCGTATCGTCACCAACTGATGCTCGCAGTCTATAATAGCCCCAAATCGGCCCAACCAATCCATGCCCACTATGACACACACGTCCCCCACCGCTATCGGGACCAGATCTATCGGAAACTCAATATCGAAGATATCGAGTACCATCCTCGTATCACATCTGTAGCATATACCGCTCGCTCATCAGCTATGGAAACTCGTAGAGGTCGACTAAAGAACCTCATGTCTGCTACTGATGTGCTGACTAAACGCAATTGACACAAATGATCTACTCACACCCGAGTCAAATAACACTAAGGAAGGTACAAAACTTACAAGAAAAGTACCTACACATAACATCATATAAACACAAAATCTCAACTCAACATAAATAAATGAAGGATACATACCAGCCACAACATCGGGCGCTGGCCGGACCTCCTCCGCTGTCAACCGGAAAGCTCTCCCGCGAGCCTTCGATGCCTCGGCCTTCACTGGCCGAACCTCGGTAACCCTAGCAGCAGGTGCAGATCCCTATGTTGATCCCTGGTGTAACTGTGGGCACTCGGCCTTTCGATGGCTAGTCTGGTTGCAATGAAAGCAAACCATAAATCCCTTGGGGCAATCCTTAGCGATATGCACCTCCTTGCCACACTTGTAGCAAGCGCCTGATCGATAGACCCCATCATGACCCTTTCCGCACTTTCCGCAAGTGTGACCCTTCTGGCTTCCAAATCTCATATCAACAGAGTTGGCCCGCTTCGCTGCCGACTAAGACTATGCCGGCTGCCGATCCATCCTCTGAGACTCGGCCTCTTCCCTGGCCTGAGTCTCCAACTCAATCTCCCTCTTCCGGGCATTTTCCTGGAGCTCATCAAATGTCCGGTAAGTCGATTTCGACATGAAATCTCGAATGTCTCTCCTCAAAATGCCCAAATAACAGCTCATGTGCCTACTCAGAAGACACCTGCTCAGGGCAGAACACCGCCCTCTCATGAAACTTCCTGGTAACCACAGTAACAGAATCAGTACCCTACTTGAGGGTCAAGAACTCCTAGACCAACCATTCCCTCTCCACCAGGGGAACATACTCATCTCTGAACATGGTGGTGAACCTCTTCCAGGTCACCTCTGAAATCTTTGCAACAGTGAAGCTTGCCGTCACGAACTTCCACTAGTCCTTCGCTCCCAAGCAAAGTTGGTTCAGCGCGAACTGAACCGTTAGATGCTCCGGACATGAACACGTGTAGAAGCATCCCTCAATATCAGCATTCCATCTCATCGCAGTGATCAGATCCTGCGACCCATCAAACTCGGGTGGCTTCATGTTGTTGAACTCCTGAAAAAACAACAAGTCACCTCCTTGAGGCCTGGCAGCAGCCACAGCTACGGTAGCTGCAGCAGCAGCAGCCTCAGTCACCGCGACGTACCGCTCATCGAAAGTCTCAATCAGTATGGTCATGATAGATCCAAATATCTCCGGAATCTCAGCTCAGATCGTCGTTGCCACCTCATCGTGGATCATCTGACGAAGCTCCTCATCACTCACACTTCTCGCTTCAGGTCTGTGGCATGTCCGAACCATGATGTCTCTGAAATACAACATAATAATGTCAGAGACTCGCTCGAGCATACTCGCACTCGATAACTCAACCCTACTTGTTCCTTAGTACCCAAAGGATTCTTACTTAGAGTGCCCACTGCTCCGGTGTCTTCAGTAGTACGGGCCATATACTACCATCCACACCGCATCAGTATTCACCCTAGGTCCTCCTCCTTGGATCCCAGATCACAAGTACTCTATATCTCAGTGGCATAGTTTACTAATGTGTGTAAAACCAACTAGTTTTAATCCTACTTTAATTATCAAATAACACACAAAAGGCAGTGAACCTATCAATTGTGGTATAGCTAAATAAGTAGGGTATCGAACACAGGGAATGGAAAATTAAATTAAAAACTAATTCTATCTAAGTTGATTAAGAAGATAGGGGTTTTTCTCTAGTTTTACAAGACTAGAAACTTACTAACTATAACTAATTAAAGACTAGAAAATGACAATTTAACTAGATTCAATAATGGGAAAGAAACTTCTGTTTAGTTCAACTCAGTTAACTTTATGGTTGATTTTAAGGTAATAGTGCAATGGATTAATTCTTTCGTTGGTTACCGATTCAAGTGATTAGGTTCATGTTCACTACCCTCATCCTTAGCAAATAAACTAACTCAAACAGTGGCCAATTGCTTAATTTAATTATATTAATAGATTAATTATTCGGGTTAAGTTAGACTTGCAATAGCTAATTAATTCATTATTCTTAATTAACCTCTTGTTTGATGGTCATCTTACAAGCTTGCACATGAATTTACTCGATCTCCTTATTAATCCTAGTTTCATATTCATTAATTCTAGACATATGATATAGTGGTCACATATCATATGAGGTTGATAATCAATAGATGTTCATGCTAATCAATTATCTTCCTATTAATAGAAAATCAATTATCATTCATACACAAGGTTCTTTAGCAAGCTAAAATAACAAAAATTCACCAACTTGGAATTAATCCTACCAATCAATCAAACCATATCGTCAACTTTGTATTCCCAAACAGAAGTCTAAAGAATTTAGTTCATAACTAAGGTAAATAACAGCAAACAAATAAGTTCAAGTTGCTTAATCATGTTGACAAAACAAAAGGAATAAGTAGAATGATGAAATTATGCCTTAATTACTCCTGGAATCGAATTCTAGCTTCCTTGGTCGACTTCTAGGGTTCTTCTGGCTTCTTATGCGCAGCAAGGCACTTCTGAAACTTCCCAGCATTCTCCCCTCTCGATTTGTGGAGTTATCTTTAAATATGCGTTCCGACTCGTCGAGTCAGGTGGTGACTCGTCGAGTCAGGTGGTGACTCGTCGAGTCCCTCTCACATTCTTCGTATTGCGATAACTATCTTGACTTCCGAATCATTATCCTTCTGAATCCGCGACCGGACTCGTCGAGTCAAGGCTCAACTCGACGAGTAGAAGCCTTTTTTTGGGTGTTTTCCTTCTTCATTCCACTCTCGAGCTCCTAACCGCTTCTCTTGCTTCCTTTCGCTTCCGAGCTTCATCTTTGGACTGATAAACATAATTTAACACTTTTAAGTACCTTTTGTCCATAATATGCAACAATTTAGCTAATATATGAATAAAAAACTATACTTAATACACACTAAATATGCACATATCAAAATACCCCACACTTGTCTTTTGCTTGCCCTCAAGCAAAACTGAATTTTAACACATTAGAATTATGTATAACAACTCCAATCTAACCCAGCCATTATGCCAAGACGGCAACACATGCATTTGTGTCTAAAATTTTTCCTAAAGAACCCCCCATACTTCAAATACTCACAATCCTCATAAACATTCGCCCACTCACCCCGAACTATGCTCATTTTATGCAACCCTCCGAATCCATCCTCAGAAAACCTCTTTACCCTCAAGGTATTTTTAATTGAGCAACCCAAGCATACATATTCTAGAATTACAACTTTTCGATACCACTATGGAATTCTTTGAATTCTTCACTTTCTTGATAATTTGATCTTTGATATCTTTGAATTCACCAACTTGTATTGACTTTTGGCATCTTCAACTTTTTGAATTTCTTGGAATTTTGATCTTTAGATCTTCACTTCATTTGTTCCAAAATTCTTACAATTTTTCTTGTAATTCTCTTTTTTTTTTTACATGTATACCTCACTTTTGTCACTCAAATCCCTACATGCTTAAGCAGGGGCGCTCAACTTCAACCTTTATTGGTTAACGATAATAATTTTCCTGGATACATTTCTGGTTTAGGCTGCTAAACATATTGCATCCCTCAGGCTGAGCAAGGTCGTGTTTTTGTCTCATGATTTCACTGAAATAAGGAAGCCACAAATGCACTAGAACGTATATAGGCTCAACTAAACATTTGGGTCTTTATGCAATTATTAACACAATTCTAACATGGAATCCTAATTTTTTACCAAAATTTTCTAAATTAAATCCTAAATAATACTTTTGGTATGCAATTTTTTTTTTTAAATTGACTATTATGTAACCAACCCCCTACCCCACACTTATGTGATGCAATGCCCTCATTGCATATGATTCATAAAAACATAAAAATAAAGAGGGAATTGGAACAAACTCCCCTGGGATAGCAGTGGATAGGTTGATCACTCTCATTTAAGCTCCAACTTCAATCAACTTTAGACATGGTAACATCTCATCCATGTCTTGGGCGTTTCGTCTCGTGTGGGTCGCTCCAAATATGCGAAAATCAATGTAAAATCTTCAAGAATGGAAATGGAAGAACAAGAAAGCAAGTGGTACAAGTATCAGCATCAAATCAGCAGTCCTTCGACATAAAAAGTGAACGACTCGTCGAGTCTGATGGTGGACTCGTAGAGTAGCAGCGCGCCTTCTCAGAATTTGTGGAAATACAAGTCGACTCGTCGAGTCAGCTTAGTGCACTCGACGAGTTGGCCACTGAACGAAAAATCTTGGTATTTTGCAACTGTTTTAGCCTCTAAAAACTTCTTTAACTCTTCCTCACGTTCGGACTCAATTGCTCATACCCCTAGGACCTGACTCGACACTTTGACGTTAAAATTCCGCTTCCTTGACTCGCTCTCACTCGCGAAAACATCCATTTGCTATATCTCTAAACCATCCTAAGCAAGCAATCATAATTCAATCCTGAAAAATAACTAAAGCAAACAACCATTAAACATAATAAAATCTCAAAGCATACACACCAAATAAAAAAAATAAAACAAAACAAAAAATTAAAATTGTTTGATTAAAAACACAAAAATATAAAAATCAATCTTCATCCTCCTCATCATCATTGGCGGCTCCACTTCCCCCAGCTCCACTTCGTCGCGCACCAATCCTCTCATCCCAAGATGGAATGAATGGGTAATTTCCACCATCAATATGTGGGATATTGAAGTGGTCAAAAAGTCGTATGTGGGATTGGTTGCTAAAGTTCAGCCCCCTCGCCATTTGATCCTGCATCCGCCTCATCTCTACATTGTACCAATCCATTTGTATGTCTTCATTCTCGACCGGAATCACTGGCGGCTCATCCTCCACATCCCGCTCTCTTCTTGATCTTACCCTCCTTCCCGGTGCTTCGGGACCAACAACGGGGTCATCATTTGGGATGGCATAATGGCCACCACCATAATCTTCAATTATCCGTGCCCTTCGGAAAAGAATGGGATTGAACGGAGGTGTCGGGATCAATGTCATGAAGTTCCAGGCACTGCGGTTCATCAACCCGAATGAGTTAGCCAATCGGGTGACAAACATTCCACCATTTATACAGGAGGTTTTGCGATCTTTGACCGCACCCTCCGAAAGGTATGAAGCTATACACCAAGGGATGTTGCAAAAGATGTCGGGTGTTATTATGCTCCATAAATAGAAGATGTCAAGGTTGGAGACCTTGTCATCATCTTTCCTTTGGTTGATGGTGGAGGAAATAAGGCGGTGAATGAGGCGGTGAGTTGGGGATCGGATGCTCCCTTCTTGTGCAGACTTTGGGATGTAAACTTTATTTCCAATGCTATTCCACCAGCCCGTGCTTGTAACTCCATCGGGGAACACCATATGAGTGTTTGCCAAAAAGGCCCGAAAGATGTTTGTTGACACCAAGGGCTGATCGTATATCCCTAGTCGGCAGGCAAGATCCACCACCGAGCATTGACGTTACTCACCCCCAAGACAAAAAGTAAAGCTTGCCGGGTGATACACATCCACTCCCCCGGTAAAAGATACCGTGGAGAAAAACTCCAAGCAAAGCTCTAAATAGACCGGCTCTTGTATGCGGAAGACCCGGCTCCACCCATCGCAGATCATTGTCTCGCCTTCATGTTGGAACTCCTTCAAAAGGTAAGGAGCTAATTCTTCTTCATATCTAACACTTTGCAGCCACTCCCAATCAATTCTGTTCAGCACATATACCTCCTTCTTCTTAATGTCAGGGAGCTTCTTCTTCCACTTCCTCATTGTTGAAGCGGATTCAATTTGCGGGAAGTTTAGCCATGGAAACTCCCCTTGGCTACCACTTGAAGTTTGTCCCCTTCTGAACATGATTTCTGCAAAACAAATAAACAAAACCCAGAAAACACATAATATAATTAAAAACTGGATTGCATCTGTAAATCGACTAGACTCGTCGAGTCCATGACCGACTCGGCGAGTCGCGCAACCTGCACGAGTCGGTCGATGGGTCTCATAAAACTGGACCATTAAACCTGTAAATTCTTTCAAGGGTTTTGTCTTAACACTTAGTATTGATGTATTTAGGCCAAAATAAGCATTCAAAACAACTTAATTCATGAGAAATCAAAACCCTAGAAATTTAGAACTTCTCAAAAACGGGTTTTTCATGCAATTTCTACCTTGGATTGCCTTATAATCATGCTCTTAACATAAAATAGGAAGAAATTTGATACCTTATTGGATTGTGCTTGAGAATTTTGGAAGAACTTGATGAATGCTTGAGAGAGTAATTGCAAAAAGCGGCCCGTCGACGAGTGTAGATGTGAAACTGATTCTTTAGGGTTAAAACCCTACTTACCCAATGTAAAATTAATTTTGAATTTTTTTTTTCTGTAAATAAGACCGACTCGTCGAGTCGTGGTCAGACTCGGCGAGTCTGGTCGCAAAGTCAAATGCTTTTCTGAAATCCATGTAGACTCGTCGAGTTGTGGTCAGACTCGGCGAGTCGCTTAAAAAATTGTATAATTTTCAAAAATTTTCTGTTTATTATGAATCATTTCACCCCACACTTAGGCTATGCACACTCTCAAGCAGACATGCCCGATGATTTGGAAGATTAAGATTAAAAACGAAGGGAAAATAAAAAGAAAACTAAAAAGTAAAAGAAAGCAAACTCTATATAACGGGTTGCCTCCCGCCAAGCGCTTCTTTTTGAGGAGTCATGAGCTAGACTCCTTCCCATCTACGTTTTGTCATCCTCGAGCATCGGGAACGCACGCCTAACTTTTTGTGATTTGTACTTGGTCTTGTAAGCGTGGATCTTTTTCTTGTAAGCCCTTTTTAATTCATCTCTTTTTCTTTTCATTGCTTCATCTTCAGCTGCTTGGGCTTCCCTTTTCCTCTTTTTCTTCTTCACCCCCTTCTTTTTCACCGTCTCTTGAACCTCCTTTTCTTTAAATTTAATAACTTCACATTCCATGATGGTCCGTGCTCTAGGTTTAGTGGTGAATTGGTGATCAACTTCCTCCTTCCTTTCCTTTATTTCTGCATCCTTTCCCGTGCTTAACCCTTCCTCGAATTGGACCGTATCAAGACATGCAACATCGGCGTATTGAACTCTCCTTTCCTTTCCCTTTTCTGCTGTTTGTTCTTCTAAAGACTCCTGTATATTGCTGAAATCTAAGGTATGTGAAGGACTAGTAACAAGCGGATCCAAGTCGGCCAAGTGTTTGCCCAAATCGACTGGACTCGTCGAGTCCACTAGAGTGACTCGGCGAGTCGGTACGAATTCCCTAGAATCTTGGGTTTCTTCTGAGTGGGCTCCTTCCAGTAGCTTTTCCAATTCTTCCAAGTCCTTGTTAACATCTCCTTCTTCTTCAGAGTGTATCACAAACTTGGTTGGATCTTCTTTCATCAAATGTGCAAGCTCTTTTTCTAATATCTCATCATCCAATTGGATCATTGAGACTTCTTCAATCTTTTTCTCTTCTTGCTTGATTTCCGGAATAGCTTTAAACTTCACATCCTCATCACCCACTCTTAACGTCAATGTAGACTCACTTATATCAATTAAAGCACATGCGGTGTTCAAGAAGGATCTCCCCAAAATAATTGGAATTTCGGGGTCTTCTTCCATGTCAACAACCACGAAGTCTACTGGGAATATGAACTTGTCAACTTTTATAAGGAGATCTTCACAAACTCCTTTTTGATGGATTATTGTCTTGTCCGCCAAATGGATCTTCATATGCACCGGTTTTGGTTCTGGTAGATTCAACTTCTTATAGAATGACAAAGGCATCATATTGATGCTTGCCCTTGAGTCAGCCAATGCTCGTGTGAAGATCTCATTACCAAATTGGCACGGAATCACCATATTGCCGGGATCACCCTTCTTTTTAGGTAGTTCACTCATCAAGACTTCTGCAACTTCAGCCAAATCCTTCCTAGCAGCAAAAAGGCCCTTAAGCAAGTTGAAGTATTTAGGCGTTTGAAGTATTGTTTCCACGAATGGCACATTAACTTGTAGAGCGTTAACATGATTCATGAAGGTTCTGTATGCTTCAACTTTTTCTGCAGGCATGGCTTTGGTTGGGTATGGCAGTGGAGGCTTATAAGGTTTCGAAGAATTGATGGGTTTAGCTGGCTCCGGTTCTTCTACCTTGTCTTCCTTCTTCTTGGAGATCCTTAGTGCTTCTGTAATGTTTTCTTCACTTCTGGAGGTTATTGCGCTCACATTCTCATTTCTTGGATTGGGCTCGGTGTTGCTCGGAAGTTGGCCCGGTCTTCTTTCATTTACTTGATGTGCAAGTTGTCCTAGTTGTTTCTCAATGTTGAGAATGGAAGCTTGCTGATTCCTCAACATGCTTCTGGTTTCTTGCATTGCTACATCATGATCATTATGTCTTTTCTCGGATGCGGTTATGAACCTTGTGAGTATGTCTTCTAAATTCGCCTTCTTTTCCGTCACCGGCTCTTCCTTTTGATAATATCCCCTCTCCCTCTATTTGTATTTTTCCTCCTTAGCCTTTTTATACTCTTCGTATGGGAGCCATTCCTTTTTCGGTTTCCTCCAGTCTTCATCGTATCTATCGCCACTGGAATAAAATACTTGAGCCTTTTTATTTCCATTCTCGTCGCGATCACAATCCTTGGTAAGATGGGGGCCGCCACAATTTTCGCATCCAACTCTAATAGCATGGATCATTTGATCCATTTTCGTCATTCTTCGGTCTAGGCTATCGAGTTTAGCTATTACTACCGCCATGCCATCGTTCACCGAGTTTACTGCTCCATGACTCACTTCATTCCTCGGGTTGTGGTATTCTCTATAGTGCCTGGAGAATTCTTCAATTAATTCCTTTATTTCCGGAGGTGGGTTTCGGGTGAGCGGGCCTTGTGAATCGAGTAGTTGCCTTGTGGTGACATTGACTCCATCATAAAAGATAGAGACCTCTTGTTGGCTATTAAGATCATGATGGGGGCAATTTCTTAGTAGGCTCTTATATCTTTCCCAAGCTTCATAAAGAGATTCTCCGGGTTGTTGCTCGAAGTTGGCGATGACTTTCTTTAGCTTGGCTATCTTGGAAGGTGGGTAGAAATGATCTATGAACTCTTCTTTCATTTTGGCCCATGTGGTAACCGATCCGGGGGGAGTGACTTCAACCAATCCTTTGCAGCTCCTTTAAATGTGACAGGAAGCATGCGTAGTAGCTGGATCTCGCGGGGCACATTGGGTACATTGAAGTAATCTGCCACATCATTTACTTCATCCAAGTGCTTGTAGGCGTCTTCATGATCTCTCCCGTGAAAAGGTATCTCCTTGAGTTGAGCGAGAATATGGCCCTTTAGTTCAAACATAGCGGTAGCGGGAATTGCGGGTTGCACAAGTCCCGGGCCAGTGTCATCACGCATCCTCTTCTTCCACTCCCCCATGGGAATTTCATCAATATTAGCCATAGCGGTGGCTAAATCGTATTCAAACTCGGATGTGTGCTCGCTTTCTTCCTCGGTCTCGTAGTCGGTGTCTTTTGGGATCGGGTCTTCGATTGTGAATGATGCACTGGATGCTCCTGATTTGCTGCTCCTTTTCTTGCTAAAAATGGATTTGAGGTTTTTGAGTGGTGAGTTCTTTGAAGAAGCGGTTTCTCCAACGGTTTTGCCATTGTTTCTTCTTAATGCGGTTTCTGGGTCTTCAAGAAGGGGAACTAGAGGCGTAGCAGATCCTCGGGTCATAAACTAACTGCAAACAAAACAAAAAAACAAAACAAAACGCGTAAAAAAGAACAAAAATTTAAATCTGATTCAGCGTTGTACTCGCCGAGTCTGGGCGAATGCACTCGGCGAGTTCAAGTGAAAATAAGGTTTTTTTTTTTTTTTTAACCTAAAAACTTAAACAAAAATTAAACAGAAATTAACTTTGTGTAAGATGAATCTTACACAAAGGATCGATTGAATTAGAATTTTAATGCTAATTTTAGAACCGTTCCCCGGCAACGGCGCCAAAAACTTAATGTGTGTAAAACCAACTAGTTTTAATCTTACTTTAATTATCAAATAACACACAAAAGGCAGTGAACCTATCAATTGTGGTATAGCTAAATAAGCAGGGTATTGAACACAGGGAACGACAAATTAAATTAAAAACTAATTCTATCTAAGTTGATTAAGAAGATAGGGGTTTTTCTCTAGTTTTACAAGACTAGAAACTTACTAACTATAACTAATTAAAGACTAGAAAATGACAATTTAACTAGATTCAATAATGGGAAAGAAACTTCTGCTTAGTTCAACTCAGTTAACTTTATGGTTGATTTTAAGGTAATAGTGCAATGGATTAATTCTTTCGTTGGTTACCGATTCAAGTGATTAGGTTCATGTTCACTACCCTCATCCTTAGCAAATAAACTAACTCAAACAGTGGTCAATTGCTTAATTTAATTATATTTACTAGATTAATTATTCGAGTTAAGTTAGACTTGCAATAGCTAATTAATTCATTATTCTTAATTAACCTCTTGTTTGATGGTCATCTTAAAAGTTTGCACATGAATTTACTCGATCTCCTTATTAATCCTAGTTTCATATTCATTAATTCTAGACATATGATATAGTGGTCACATATCATATGAGGTTGATAATCAATAGATGTTCATGCTAATCAATTATCTTCCTATTAACATAAAATCAATTATCATTCATACACAAGGTTCTTTAGCAAGCTAAAATAACAAAAATTCACCAACTTGGAATTAATCCTACCAATCAATCAAACCATATCGTCAACTTTGTATTCCCAAACAGAAGTCTAAAGAATTTAGTTCATAACTAAGGTAAATAACAGCAAACAAATAAGTTCAAGTTGCTTAATCATGTTGACAAAACAAAAGGAATAAGTAGAATGATGAAATTATGCCTTAATTACTCCCGGAATCGAATTCTAGCTTCCTTGGTCGACTTCTAGGG
The DNA here is from genome assembly GCF_052625555.1 of Lactuca saligna. Lineage (NCBI taxonomy): Eukaryota > Viridiplantae > Streptophyta > Magnoliopsida > Asterales > Asteraceae > Lactuca > Lactuca saligna. The sequence continues at coordinate 65,957,762 of NC_136417.1, read as the reverse complement.
TTCTTCTGGCTTCTTATTCGCAGCAAGGCACTTCTGAAACTTCCCAACATTCTCCCCTCTCGATTTGTGGAGTTATCTTTAAATATGCATTCCGACTCGTCGAGTCAGGTGGTGACTCATCGAGTCCCTCTCACATTCTTCGTATTGCGATAACTATCTTGACTTCCGAATCATTATCCTTCTGAATCCGCGACCGGACTCGTCGATTCAAGGCTCGACTCGACGAGTAGAAGCCTTTTTTTGGGTGTTTTCCTTCTTCATTCCACTCTCGAGCTCCTAACCGCTTCTCTTGCTTCCTTTCGCTTCCAAGCTTCATCTTTGGACTGAAAAACATAATTTAACACTTTTAAGTACCTTTTGTCCATAATATGCAACAATTTATCTAATATATGAATAAAAAACTATACTTAATATACACTAAATATGCACATATCATTTACCCTTCAGTAGACCTCTCATCAGCTCCTCACTGCTACCTATTTGCTCTCAAGCATCACATAGCAGCAAAATCCTTCCTAGGCTAAGGCATCAAAAAATCAGGCCACTCTAGTCCTAATATGAATACCTAGCCAACTCTAGCATGCATATCATAGCATAACATATCTCATAACACATAATGTAAGGGTATTTTGGGAAATCACCGTTCGGGGGCTGGCTGATCGTATACATTGCTCCTTTCTATCTTTCTCAAAACCTTTTATTCTTTTAGAAAATTTGTTTATTTTATGAAAAACTTTCTCAATTCCTTAGTTTGAGTTCAGATTCATCCGAAGATGCACCCGAATCCCTCAAACCAAGGCTCTGATACCAACTTGTAACGACGTAATTTTTCAAAACAATTTTTCATTTCTAAAATACACTTCCATTCACACGATAATCATAAAAACATAATGTGTTCACTGTAACATAACAAAACATGTCCCAAGATCTCAATATCATAAACTCTATAAGTGTGTACGGATCATGACGGCGCCTTCCTGCGATCCTCGCTCGTACCTGAAACACATAACATAACAACTGTAAGCATAAATGCTTAGTGAGTTCCCCAAAATACCACATACCCCACATACGCCTTTCCAGGCCATAACTCTGTAGGATCTTCCAATCCATGTGTCTCAGGGGACTTCCGTCCCAAATCCCAGTAGACCTTCCGGTCCTACCCATATCGACCTTCCGGTCCGTACCCTCTTGACCTTCCAGTCCATATCATCTTGACCTTCTGGTCCTTACCATACGTAACATACATAGCACATACATAAATATCATCTTAACCTTCCGGTCCTTATCATACATAACATACATAGCTCATACATATCATATAACCGCATATAGCACATACATCATATCATACAAGACCTCCCATCACACATAGGTACCCTTCCAGGTACAGTATAGTGAGAAGACTCACCTCAATGAAGTCGGATAAACTCTCGTGCTCAACGTCCTGACCTAGCCTCCTCCTATTATTCAAATAGCATTCCCGATCAATACTCTCCCATGATCTCATCTCTACAAACTGGGTAGAAGGCCATTCTACCCCACCCGGAACTCTCCTGAATTAGTCTTGACGAGAACCCTAAAGTCAACGAAAGTCAACGCTCAAACTTTGACCCGACTCCTCGAGTGCACAACGGCGACTCGGTGAGTCCATACGGGTCCTCTGAATCCTTTCAGACTCTGTTGGCTCGTCGGGTCATTCTTCCACTCGACGAGCTACAAAGTCAACGAAATTCAACGCTCAAACTTTGACCCGACTCCTCGAGTGCACAACGGCGACTCGGCGAGTCCATACGGGTCCTCTGAATCCTTTCAGACTCTATTGGCTCGTCGGGTCATTCTTCCACTCGACGAGCTACACCTAACACGAATCGCGGGTCAACCCCGACTCGACTCGGCGAGTTCATTCCATGCTCTCACTCAAATGACCTTCTGATGTCAGATCTGTTCCTCTAATCCATAGATCTGACCTTCCCAAGCTCAATAAACACGTAAAGGTTTGAACTTAATACTCATGCAACGTCCAAATGACTAAAATTCGAGTTTGGGGTCGTGCACTACTATGCCAAATCTTATAAAATTCATAACTTCCTCATACGAAGTCAGATTTGGGCGTTCTTTTTTTTATGTTCTTTTTTTAACGTATACTACAAATTTTGTTTAGATCACTAAGGATAAAAATTCCTCTATCGTAAATTCACTATTTACATCTCCCGGTGTCGTGCCGGTTTTGCCGGAAAACTTCGATGAGCCATAACTTCTTCGTTATAACTTGGATTTCAGAGTTCTTTATATGTATGGAACCCTTGTAACATATACTACAACTTGGTTAAGATTAATCCTTCTAAATAATCTCCCATTAAAAACTCAAATTTTGACGCTCATTGTCTCTAAATTGAGTAGTCCGAATCTGCGGGTGTTACAGCGAAAGCCTTTGGAATTCCAAGTCGGGGACCGGGTGCTATTGAAAGTATCTCCCAGGAAAGGGATGATCCGCTTTAGGAAACGGGGAAAATTAAACCCGCGATACATCAGACCGTTCAAAATTCTTGCCCGATTTGGTCCGGTAGCCTAAAAGTTGCAACCACCTTCAGAGCTCAGCAATGTACACCCCGTGTTCAACGTATTGAATTTGAAAAAGTGCTTATCAGATGAAACTATTGTCATTCCATTAGAAGAGATCTAAATAAACGAAAATCTCCTGTTCTTCGAATAACGAGTCGAGATAATGGATAGGGAAGTGAAGTGTACGAAGCAGAGTCGCATTCCAATTGTGAAGGTTCGGTGGAACGCTAAACGTGGACCGAAATTCACATGGGAACGCAAACACCAAATGAAGCAGAAGTACCCTCACCTACTCTCTCATTCATGAGCCTAGCTTTCAAAAAAAATTCGGGACGAAATTCCCTCTAACGGGGGGATGATGTCACAACTAGCATTTTAGCCAGGAAATTCTATTCTCATGTAAACATTCAACTATTGTAGGCATGTACCCTATGTGAATGTCTAATGCTATGCTTAATCAAAATCACCCAGTTAATCAAACTCCACTCAAGAAGCCCATAAGCTAATACAATACATCTCACACGGATTGAAAACCCTAGAAATCCCAGCCCAAGTTAATATGGATTAGGATCCTCTTATTGGTCTCTAATTAGACCCAATTCATGAAACCATAATATTTTGGGCCATTTGGGCCTAGAATAGTTCATTCTACCTCCAATGGGCCATGATGGGCCATAAATGATTTAATTAGCCCTAATGGACCATAAACCCATTCCTTTTACCATATTGGGCCGTGAACCCTCATACAAACCCAATGGGTCGAAACTATGTTATTAGGCTCCACAAATTTGAGCTAAGCTAAGAAAGGGCCTAAACCATATCCTCTTCATTCTCTTTATCCCAATACTCGGCCCATTTATTAAACAAAAAAAATGAGAAAATGAGAAATTATTTTCTTGTGACACCTCATGTTTGCATGGTGGTTTTACATGCAAACATCACCTCAATCTTTTCTTCCTCTCTCTTCTTCTACTCTCGGCCGAACCACTCATCCCTCACCATCTCCATTTCTTTCAAAAATCTCTCAAGAAATCTCTCAAGAACTCCTCCTTCATCCTCTAAGTTTTCAAGATTTTGTGTGTGTTTTCAAGAGGTTTTTCATCAAGATCATCATCCTTGGTGTAACATCCCAAAATTCGAGGCCAAAAATTTCACTTTTGATAAGGTGATTTATAAAATGGTTCATCAAAACATTGCCAAAATCATGTCAATACATAAAACCATAATATCCTATCTCAAAACCAAATCATCTAAAATAACAAAATATCATAGTACAATCCCAGAAAACTCTAAGCGGAAATCATATGTGTACGTGTGTGATGCACTGCTACACCGCCGGCTCCTTGCCCTTGTACGAAGAGGTACATGAAACCAAAACTAAAACTGTAAGGATGAAGCTTAGTGAGTTCCCCCATCATAACACATAGAATACATACTACCGGGCAATTCTGGGGCGCCCGTCCTACCCATGTCAAGCCATTCTGGGGTTTTGACTTACCCATGTCAAACCATTCTTGGGTGTTGACCTACCCATGTCAAGCCATTCTTGGGTGCTAACCTACCCATGTCAATCCATTTTGGGGTGCTAACATACCCAGGTCAAGCTATTCTGGGGTGCTGACCTACCCTCCAGTCTATCTCAACCGAACATGGGGACTATTTCACCCCTACTACTAACACATAACATCGTATCATAATCATGCTTTCAGACATCTCTAGGGTGTCCGACCTACCCATTGGTCCTAACGACCGAATCGGGGACTAGTCCCCTTATACTAATACTATCTCATATAACATGACAACTAGCAAACTAGCATACTCACATATCTAATAGTCTAACATACTCACATATCCAAGAATAACAAACCAAACAATTATCACAAAGATAACCATCCCAACTAACAATTACTAGTGGTCCGGCCTTTGTGCTTTAGACCCACTCCTACTGGAAGGTAACTCACCTCGATGCCGTGTAGTGTCTAAATTGTTCTCGGCGTGAAGGTCGGCTCACCTCGACTCCTCAATCCCTACACGATAACCCTCAAGACATCAAATAGAACATACAACCCTAACCAAGGTCATTACCAAAACCAGGCAGAGTCAACATTGGTCAAAGTCAACACCTAGTTGACCTGACTCGCCGAGTTGGTCTACCAACTCGTCGAGTCCATACTCCACTAACCCGATCCAACCCCGACTCCACTCGTCGAGTCTAGCAAGAACTCGATGAGTTATCCTTCATTCAAACCATCAGGACCATCTTCATCCGACTCGCCAAGTTCATCCTTCAACTCGGCGACTTCATCTCCCTCATAAGAAAGTGTCCAGTCTACCACTCGTCGAGTTGTATGAACAACTCGTCGATTCCATCTTCAAAGATTGGTAGATTGCCTTGGACTCGCCAAGTCTGTTCATACACTCATCGAGTCCCATTATTCCCATGTCCCTTTTCACGTCTAAACATCTACGGGACTGTCCTCCCTAACAATTGGACCATCCACAGAAAGGATTTAGTGCTCATTACACCGCGACTTCTCGAGTCCCAAGAACAACTCGGCGAGTCCATCCTTAACCAACACCATACAGTCAATTTAGATGAGCCTTAACACCTCAAAACTATAGATCTGGCCCCCTAATGTCCATTTCATACGTAAAGTTTCCAACTTGGTGCACATGAAAGGGGTCTTTGGCCCAAAAAGCCATAAAATATGGCCTCCAAGGTGCATGTGGTGTTCATGGCAGCAAAACAGGCACCTTTGTGCCATAAAACCCCCTAATAGTCCTGGATCTAAAGCATACACTGACTTCCAACACTTGATCCCGAATACAACCTTTCTAGGGCTTAGAAAGATGTAGGAAAAGGTCCAAAAATCAAGATCTATAGACAAAGTTTCAGCTTCACACCTCCAATAAGCTGAAAATGAGCTCCAAACTCTGGATCTTCTTGTTTCCCCTTGGTCTCACAAGTCTCCTTCTCCTTTCCAAGCTTCAAACACAAAAAGTATCACCACAACTGTAACGCCCCGATCCTCAGGTATTCTTTAAATATGAAATTCTTTGATTTTGAGGTCTACTCAATGAGTTGGTTGTCCTACTCGCCGAGTAGTAGCGGGATGGGGATGCGTATTTAGTGGCCTACTCACTGAGTCCATGAAGGGACTCGACAAGTAAGAGCTGGCAGATGAAACCCTAAATCTCGGGGTTTTTCACCCTATTTAAGGAAGCATAAGCCTCCTTTGACCTCTTTGCAGTCCATTGATAGCCCTGAAAACCCTAACTCGTGTGGTGCTTAATTCTTGTGTGTTTAAAGCTTTGGAGAGGAGATCTTTTGGGAAGAAGAGCTTGGAGGACAAATGCTAAGGGCAAGGAGGTGTGGGAAATCATAAATCTACCTCAGATAGCATCATTTGGAGGTATCAAGTCATCACCTTTACTTCATTTTCCTTCTAGATCTCTTTTGGTTGAGATTTAGGGTTTTTATGGTTTGGTTGAGATGATAATGTGGGATATGAGCTAGATCTAAAGTTATAACTTCAGATCTGGACCCTTCTTGGGTTCTAGGGTCATAAAGCTCCGAACTTGGTCATGTATGAAGCCTTTTTGAGTATGAAACCCCATTGTGATCTTGGATTTGACATTTAGAGCCTTTGTAGCTATGCATGCACGTAAAGTTTGCAACTTTACGTGAAAAGCATGCCTTAGAAGCTTGGATCTGTAATTTGGAGCCACTACATGTATGGCTTAAGGACTGAAGGAACTCGGCGAGTTGCATGGTTAACTCGACGAGTCTCGTGAAGATGAGCCTGGACCCGACGAGTTAGATGAACAACTCGGCGAGTCCGTTGAAGACTGCCATAGACTCGACGAGTTGTATGAACAACTCGGAAAGTTAGATGAGATTTCCCCAAGCTATGTATGTGTGCGTATCCATCGATTTGCATGAAGGAAACTCGACGAGTGGCCTTAGAGTTTCGATAGTAGACCGAAGGAATTCAACGAGTCACCCCGCTGACTCGGTGAATGGGCAAGTACTTCAAGGAACTCGGCGAGTTAGGGTCAACATGGACTGTTGACCTTCACTGAGGACTTTGACTTAGACCAGGGGTTGATTAGTTGGTTTATGGAGTACCTTGTAAGGTTAAGGATTTATGGGTATATTCGTATTATGGTAATAGGTGGTGGAGCCTTTGGCAAGTGACCCGAGAGTTGGAGTTTACCTACCGATTCGACATCTGCGAGGTGAGTTATCCTCACTATATCAAAAGGGTCTAAGGCACCAAGGTCGTCCCTTTAGTTGTTATGGTTATGATATGATATATGCGGTTATGACCCGATAGATCGGAATCAGGATAGATAATATGTTATGCTTTCATGATCCCTTAGATATTGGTATGTTAGTGGCCTGCTAGGTCGGTGCTCTAGTATGAAAGATTGTTATGATTGATGATCAGTGAGATAGATATGTTTGATGTTTGTATATGCCAGTATATATTAGTTATGCGCACATGATTATTTGCTCGTTGGTTGGGTTGAGGCAGTCCTGCTTTGTGCTGAAGGACAATATACCTTATGAGCAATCCGGGGAGACTGTAGGCCCACGTGGCAGTCCAGTCATGTCGAAGGCTCGGTATAGATTCAATTAGACTGTAGGCCCTGCAGGGCGGTCCAGTCGGGCTGATGGCCCAGTATACATGTTGATTGATTGGTTGTTATGGATATGGTATTATTAGTGTGGTATTGGTATTTTGGGGGTAGCTCACTAAGCACTCGGGCTTACAGTTTTCAATTATTGTTTCAGGTATTTCAGGAGATCATGGCAAGGCGAAGGCGTGACCTTACCGCTCCTCGTCCTTATAATCTGGATTTTAGGACACTCTGATTTAATAATGATATGAAAACATTTTCTGTAAACAATACTATTGGGTTTTATTTATGATTGAAAAAGTTTAAATTTGGCGTAAAATTTATGGATGTTACAAGTTGGTATCAGAGCCTTGGTTTGAGTGAAATGGAGGAACACTCGTGTGAATCCAGTCTCAAATCAAGGGAATTTTGGAAAATAATTTTTTTCTAAAATGGTTTTCAAAATAAAGGATGGAGGATGCAGAGGGTACGATCAGCCGGAGCCCATAAGTAAACCCCAAAATACCATACAATTATTTGATATTATGATATGTTAGAACAGCATGCTAGTGCTAGGCTAGGGATCTTCAGGAATCGCATGATAGACTTGCCTGATTATATGATGCCTACTAGCCTAGGGTTTCTTGTATATGGAATTGACATCATTACTGTAGTTGTTAGTGTATGCATCACGGTTGTACATAATCAAGATCTTATAGCCTGAGAATGTTTGATTCAGTTTTCGGATAGGATTGGATATTCGAAAGTCTATTGGGTCCAGTGTTATGTGCGATTAGCATGCACTAGCACTTCAGGGGTTGATGAAAGTTTCATGGATGTGTGAGTTGTGAGGAGCTGTGAGATCAGTTGCGAGATAGGCGATGTTCCCCTAGGAGTGAGGATTGAGCGCTTATTATGTTGATGATAGTGTTAGGGTGTTGTGGTTATACTTGAGATAAATATGGGTAGGTGTGGAAGGTAGTATAGGCTCGTACTATTGAAAGCACAGGACCCATACGCATAGCAAGGAAGTCACAACCCCTGGGGTTTGTGGGTTTTGGTCTCCTGATATTGTGTTGTTTATCTGATGTCTTGAGTATATCATTCAGTATGGTTGTGACGAGACGTTTTGCTGCTGGGTCCGGATCAGGATCGGGATCTGGATCAGGGTCAGGTTCGGGAGACGGAGGGTCAGAGGTGCCGGTAGCACCTGAGCCTGTGGTACAGATAGGGACAGACGAGTTGGACGCCAGGATCCGGGAGATTCTACATGATGAGGTGGCTGCGGCTTTCCGAGTGCAGCTTCCGGAGATGTTTGGGTTGATTAAGACCGCGATGGTCGAGTATTTTTATGAGCGATATGCAGCTCTAGCAGAGACAGCAATTGTTGCAGCCGCATCAGCTGTAACCGCGACAGGGGTTGGAGGAGGAGCCGGCAGGGGTTTCCAATATCGGGACTTCGATAACACGAAGCCCCCGATGTTTGATGGTACACAGGATGCGATTAGGGCTACGAGTTGGTTATCTGACGTGGAGGGCTATTTCTTCACGTGCTCATGTCCTGCTGACCAGAAGGTCAAGTGTGCCCTGAACCTGCTGAGGCTCGGGGCAAAGGACATGTGGAGATTGACGATAGGGTAGTACACTGATGACGAGCGAGCTGCTATTACTTGGGAGTAGTTCCGAAATATGTTCCGCACCCGCTATGTTCCACGTGTTGAGCGGGAGCGGCTGGTTTAGGAGTTTTTGACAATAAGACAGGATGGGGAGTCTGTGATGGAGATTACTCGTATGTTCACGGAGAGGGCTATGTTCTGCCTGTAGTTTGCTTCAGAGCAGTCTTAGATGACTCGTTATCTGAGTATACTCAAAACGGATATTCGAGAGTTTGTGGCTACACAACATTGTGATAACCTCCTGGATCTTCAGGAAGCTGCGAGGCAGCGTGAGTTAGAGATTGAGCTGCAGTTGAGGGAGCAGCGTCAGGTTCCCTCACAGTCTCAACCGGCACCTAAGCGGTCTAAGAGCACTGATACTCGGACCGGGGGTCAGCAGAATCACACTTGTGGAAAGTGTGGCCGGAATCATTCTGGGGTTTGTCGGGCGGGAGGTGGTTGCCACAAATTTAGCAAGTGGGCGCATTATGCCAGGGATTGTCACCAGTCTGCCACTCCAACAGATATGAGGATTTGTTTCCATTGTCATCAGGATGGTCACGTGAAGACCAACTGCCCGCAACTCGCCGCCAAGCCGGCGCAGGGTTCCACATCGGCTACTTTGAGGATTAGACATGGGAAGCCAGTCAAGGTGGAGCCTCCAAAGGCTCAGGGGCGCGCCTTCAGCTTACGACCGAGGACGCCAAGGCAGAACCGGATGCGGTTGCTGGTATGTTCTATTTCTTCTATTTCAGTTATTATATATGTGTTATGCTTATTGATTGTACCGGTGTTTAGGTATGTTTTTAGTAAATTACTTGCCTGCTTTGGTATTATTCGACTCGGGGGCGAGTCGGTTGTTTGTATCTCAGGCATTCAGGATAGGGTTCAGTGTGCCGGTAGATGAGCTTGAGTGTTCGTTCCGAGTTTCGATCGCCAACGAGCACGGGGTTTCTGCTCCTTCGGTATACCGGGGATGCGAGTTGGACATTTTCAGGGTATCCTTCCCGATAGATTTCATTCCTATTCGGCACCATGAGGGAAGTAAGCATGATAGTTGGGATGGATTGGCTCAGCCGATTCGGCACCATGATCGACTGTGAGGGACAGCATGTGGTGGTTCGAACCCAAAGTGGGGGAGAACTGGTGGTATATGGCGAGGGTACAAGGATCGGGTCAGGGTTTTGTTCGGCAGCCAGGGCTCGGCAGTATATTTAGCACGGGTGTTTCGGTTATTTAGCGTATGTGGTGGATACGCGGGTTAGGGAGCAACCCTTAATCTCAGAGGTACCGGTGGTTAGGGAGTTCGCCGATGTGTTTCCGAAGGAGTTACCCGGAGTGCCTCCGGAGAGGCAGGTTAAGTTTTGGATTGATCTAGTGTCGGGTGCGGCCCCTATCGGCAAAGCATCGTACCGCCTGGCACTGCCTGAGATGCAGGAGTTGTCATCTCAGCTGCAGGAGCTGTTGGGTAAGCAGTTTATTCGTCCGAGTAGTTCACCATGGGGAGCACCGATCTTCTTCGTTAGGAAGAAGGATGGTTCGCACAGGATGTGCATTGACTATAGGGAGTTGAACAAGTTAACGGTGAAGAACCGTTATCCAGTCCCGAGGAGAGATGATCTTTTCGATCAGTTGCAGGGTGCATCTTGGCTCTCCAAGATCGATTTGAGATCCGTATATCACCAGGTCAGGGTGAGGGAGGAAAATGTGGAGAAGCCCGCGTTTCAGACTCGTTATGGTCATTACGAGTTCGTGGTGATGCCGTTTGAGCTCACCAACGCGTCGGCAGTGTTCATGGATTTGATGAATCGAGTCTGCATACCGATGCTCGATCGCTCAGTCATTGTGTTCATAGTTGATATCTTGGTGTATTCCAACACACGGGAGCAGCACGAGGAGCGTCTCAGGGAGCTACTGGAGGTTCTGCGGCGATAACGGTTGTATGCCAAGTTCTCGAAGTGTGAGTTTTGGTTACGAGAGGTCCAGTTCCTTGAGCATCTTGTTAACCAAGAGTAGATTTTGGTCGATCCAGCCAAGGTGTAGGTAGTTATGCAGTGGGAAATTCCAAAATCTTCCTCAGACATCAGGAGTTTCCTGGGTTTATTAGGGTACTATCAGAGAGTCATTCTAGATTTCTCCAAGATTGCAGTACCCCTCACTCATCTAACGAGGAAGGGGGTGGATTTCCGGTGGGGCCCTGAGCAGCAGAGGGCGTTTGAGACCCTCCGACGGAGTTTATGCGATGTGCCGATCTTGGCACTCCCCGAGGGAGTCTAGGATTTTGTATTACTTTGTGATGCATCCATATCGAGCTTGGGGGTAGTCCTCATTCAGAGGGGACGAGTGATAGCTTATGCATCGCGGCAGTTGAAGCCGCAGGAGATGAGATACCCTACGCATGATCTTGAGTTGGGAGCGGTGTTTTTTTCTCTCAAGATTTGGAGGTATTATCTGTACGGGGTCCGTTGCACTATATATACGGATCACAAGAGTTTGATACACATCATGGATCAGCCAAACCTGAACATGAGGCAACACAGGTAACTGGATGTGGTCAAGGACTATGATTATGAGATCCTTTACCATCCTGGTAAAGCGAATGTGGTTGCGGATGCTTTGAGCCGCAAGTCAGTTGGGTCTTCTAACCCAACAAGGTGTATGATGATAGCGTTAGATTCCCCGCTTGTGAGTTTGATTAGGGATGCTCGGATTGAGGGTATCAGATCGGAGAACTGGAAGTTAGAGGGGATTAAGTGTGAGAGCACCCATTTTTTTCAAGATAGCCACGGGTTACTGACTCGAAACGGTCAGGTTTGGGATCTGATTTCCGGAGGGGTCCATCAGACAGTGATGGAGGAGGCTCATAAGTTTCACTTTTCCATTCACCCGGGGCCACCAAGATGTACCGCGATTTGAGTTTGACTTATTGGTGGCCTAGTATGAAGCGATAAATCGATTGGTATGTGGAGAGGTGCTTAACCTATAGGATGGTCAAGGCCGAGCATCAGAGGCTGCATGGTAAGCTGCAGCCTCTGGAGATTCCCATGTGGAAGTGGGAGCAGATCACGATGGACTTCATTACGAAGTTGACGAGGACAACGAAGGGATTCAATGCTATATGGGTCATCGTGGATTCCAAGAGTGCCCATTTCTTGGCTATACGGGAGAGTTCGTCGGCCGAGAAATTAGCTGACATGTATGTCAGCGAGATTGTCTCTCCTCATGGGGTCCCATTCTCCATCGTCTCTGATCAGGATGCCAGGTTTACTTCCCACTTCTAGCAGAAGTTCCATGAGGAACTGGGTACACGACTGCATTTTAGTACGGCGTTCCATCTGCAGATCGATGGGCAGAGTGAGCGGACCATTCAGAGCCTAGAGGATATGTTGAGGGTGTGCGTCATTGACTTCGTTGGGAGTTAGGATTCCCACCTACCGCTTGCAGAGTTCACCTACAACAACAGCTATCATTCCAGTATTGGCGCCCCGCCTTTTGAGCTGTTGTATAGGCGAAGATGTAGAACCCCAGTCAGCTGGGTGAGATTGGACACAAAGTGATGGGTCGGACGGAGGTAGTCTTGCAAATTACCTAAAAGATCCAGCAGATCAGGCAGTATCTGCAGACCCCTCTAAGTCGGCAAATGAGTTACACTAATAGACGCCAATAGGATTTAGAGTTTCAGGTTGGTGACATGGTACTTCTGAGGGTCTCGCCCTGGAAGGGTGTGATCCGCTTCAGGAAGAGAATAAAATTGTGTCCCCATTATATTGGGCCATTCAGGATCATTTCCACGGTTGGCAAAGTGGCCTATAGGCTAGAGCTACCGAAGGAGCTCAGCTGAATTCGTAGCACATTCCATTTTTTGCAATTGCGAAAGTGTATTATGGATCAGGAAGTAGTAGTATCGCTAGATGATATTCATGTCGATGAGCGCCTGAATTACGTGGAGAGGCCTGTATCCATCTTGGAAAGGAAGAAAAATATTTTACGGAACAAAGAAATACCTTTGGTGAAAGTGCAGTGGGAACAACGGAGGGGATCCAAGTGGACATGGGATCCTGAGGCGGGAATGCGGGAGCATTACCCGATGTTGTTTATTCCAGCAGACTTCGAGGGCAAAGTCTACTTCAAGTGGGGGAGAATTGTAATGCCCCGATCCTCAGGTATTGTTTAAATATGAAATTCTTTGATTTTGAGGTCTACTCGACGAGTTGGTTATCCTACTCGCCGAGTAGCAGCGGGCTGGGGACGCGTATTTAGTGGCCTACCCACCGAATCCATGAAGGGACTCGACGAGTAGGAGCTGGTATATTAAACCCTAAATCCCGGGGCTTTGCACCCTATTTAAGGAAGCATAAGCCTCCTTTGGCCTCTTTGCAGTCCATTGAGAGCCCTGAAAACCCTAAGGGAAAGGAGGTGTGGGAAATCAGAAATCTACCTCAGATAGCACCATTTAGAGGTATCAAGTCGTCACCTTTACTTCATTTTCCTTCTAGACCTCTTTTGGTTGATATTTAGGGTTTTTATAGTTTGGTTAAGATGATAATGTGGGACATGAACTAGATCTGAAGTTGTAACTTCATATTTGGACCCTTCTTGGGTTCTAGGGTCATAAAGCTCCGAACTTGGTCATGTATGAAGCCTCTTTGAGTATGAAACCCCATTGTGAGCTTAGATTTGATATTTAGAGCCTTTGTAGCTATGCATGCACATAAAGTTTGCAACTTTACATGAAAAGCATGCCTTAGAAGCTTGGATCTGTTATTTGGAGCCACTGTATGGCTTAAAAGAGTCTGTATGGCTTAAGGACTGAAGGAACTCGGCGAGTCTCATGAAGATGAGCCTGGACCCGATGAGTTGGATGAACATCTCGGTGAGTCCGTTGAAGACTGTCCTCGGATCTCGACTCTACTAGACGAGTTGGGCTTCCACCTCATCTAGTCCCAGAGAAAAAGATAAGAAATGTTTGAATTAACTGTCCTCGGAATCGGGTGTTACACTTGGTTAGTTCTTATTTGAATCTATGGTTTAACTTCTAGATTTCATCAAAAATCTCTTCTTAACCCATATCATTTCATGATCTATACTCTTGAACTTCATGGAGTTCGAAAACCATCTCAAGGAGCTTGCTAGGGCTGAGATCTTCTCACATCTTCACCAAAAACCAAAACTTCAAAGCAAAGTGAGTTCATACCCCTTCATTTTCGGTTTTACTATGTTTTGGGGGAGGATACAAGTTAATATGTGCTATATCTATGTATTTGTGCATGTTTATGTGTGTTCTTTAAGTTATATGTGTATTCTTTGAAGAACTTCATAAATCTCGACCACATAAGTGAACTAAAACACTTTATACAGGTTACCACTGTAACACCGAAAATTTCAAAACAAATTTTTTCAAATTTTCATGAAACATAATTCATTTAATATTCATAAAACAACCATATTTAATTATCCAATTCAAGTAAATCCAAAATCCCAAGATCCCAAATGTATAACTTCGAGTGTGTATACGGATCAAGCCGGCGCCTTCCCGCGGTCGTCACTAGTACCTGAAACAATAACATCAAACACTCTAAGCATAAAGCTTAGTGAGTTCCCCAAAATACCACATATAACACATATTAGCCACTCGAGGCTATAACTCTGTGGGTCCGTGCACCCAAACTCTGTGAACCCTCAGGTTCTAACTCTGTAAACATGCACGACATAAATAACAAAGAATAATGCAGCGCAACACATAACATATAAATATAGCATACAAGCATTATATCACATAACTCTATTCACCTACTCAAGGTAAAGTATAGTGAGAAGACTCACCTCGCGCCTCGGTAAGTCGTGAATCCTGATATCACTAGTGCTCAATCCCCCGAACTAAAGTCCTCCTAAATCACAATACATCTCCAATTAACACTTTCCCAACTAAGGTTGACTACTCTTTAACAAGTCAACTTAGGTCAACGTTGGTTAACGGTCAACGGTCAACTTTGACCGGACTCGGCGAGTGCACTATGGTGACTCGGCGAGTCTGAGCGTATACACTGATTTCCCTGAAATCCTCTCTTGACACGTCGGGCATTCTCTCCAACTCGACGAGTTCCACCTGGCATGAGTTGTGGGGCCACCACGACTCAACTCGCCGAGTCTCAAGAACAACTCGGAGAGTCCAGCTTGACTCAGTCCATCTATCCACTCTGATTCCCCCCCCCCCCCTGACTCACTGAGTCAACCCTCCTCTACTCGGCAAGACCACTCGCCGTGTGGTCGGGCATTATTCATACTACTCGCCGAGTCTGTTCTTCGGACTCGGCGAGTCTGTGCCATGCAATGACTCAAACTTGCTCATAAGGTCAGATCCAGTCCATTAACCCATAGATCCAGTCCTTCCAAGCTTATTTAGCACGTAAAGCTACAATCTTGATGCACATACAATCTCTATATGGCCATATATGATGTTTTTGACTCAAATACTACAACACAAGGCCATAAACTCCATTGCTATACATAAAGCTTGATGAGTGAGGCTCTCTGGACCTCCATGGATCCAGGTCCAGAGCCTCAACACAAGGAGGGAACTATTTGGCATCAAAACATCCCATAAATGGCCATAAGAAACCCTAAATCCCATTATACTTCACAAAATAGAATATAGACCGAATTCATACCTCTAGATTGATGATCTAAGCTTCAAATCCACGAAATAGCAACCTCCTTTGTTTCCTCTTGCCTAGAATTTTCTCCTTCTTTGCTAAATGACACACACAAGGTCAAGAATGCTTCCTTTTTCTCTCAAAATGTTCAAGCACACAAGGGTTTCTCTCTAAGGGTTAGGTGAGCACAAATGACGGCTATAAGGCCCTTTAAATAGGCCGCAAACCCCGGAAATTAGGGTTTCACCACACAGAGTGGACTCGCCGAGTCCACTCTTGGACTCGTCGAGTCCGGACGCGAACCCGTGCTCAAATTCGCGGTCCTACTCGGCGAGTCTGGGCTCCAACTCGCCGAGTCCACTCACAATTTCCATAAATAAATACCTGGAAATTCCGGGTTGTTACAACCACAAAGCTAAAAGTGTTAAACATGTTAAGAATGTTGGAAAAACTAGACAAAAGCTTGTAAAGGGACTTTTTTTGGCAAATAAACAAAAATAAGGTGGTCTTATGAAACTTACGGTTTTACATGGACTAAAAGAGTCAAATATGCATAAGAATGGTTATTTATGCTAAACATTATTTTAAAAGGCCTAAAAGTGTTAAATTTTTTATTATGGGCCTTAATGTGGGCTTTCACGGTTTTGTTGGGCCAAAATTATAAATTTAAGATTTTCATGGATTAAATTGTCATTTAACCCAAACTTGAGCCAAAAATGTAAATTTACGATTTTATGGGCTGAAAATGACACTTTATTTGAACTTGGGCCGAAAAAGTTATTTTTACATAACTTGGGCCGAAAATGTCATTTTATCTAAAAAGGGGATGAAAATGTAAATTTTATATTAAAGGGTCGAAAACATCAATTTATGGCTATTTAGGCCAAAAATGTCAACTTACATACAATTGGACTAAGGGTGTAAATTTTCATGTTTTTGGGCCTAACATATATAATCCATATTAATGAGCTCTAGCGGCCCATTTACATGTCTATTGGGTTTGGACTATGCATTACATGTTTAATGGGCCTTAGTGGCCCCATATACATGCTTATTGGACCTAAACTATACATTACATGTTTACTGGGCCGTAGTGGTCTTGCGACATGTCTTTTGGGCCTCGTACAGTCATATACATACTCGTTGGATATTTCTTTAAAACATAGAACATACAAGTAAACATTATATAACATAATACAATAATCGCGTAAACTCAGTCAAGGTTGCTAGTGAGACATGTCAGTTGACACCTCTAGAGTATACGATCGTAGCCTGTAGTTATGACCAGAGTCTTCTAGATGGAGAGCAAGAGTTTGTGTATAGATCTATACGGAGTGACACCCCACGCCTGAGTTGTTCGCTACAGTTAGACTAGGCCAATCTAGGGTGATAAACCTTACCATAAATCAAACAAGCACCTAAGAACGCCACGACAGGCGAATTCGGCATAATCAAGTATGGTTAAAATGGCTCATTAGAGATCCTCTAACATCTATAAAATCTTGTTGATACAAAAACATAGATACACTGGTATTTAGTAGTAGGGTTGAGATCACAACACTTTTAAAAACAGAAAATATAGGATTTTTTGGGGAAATACACAGCTAAACAATACCCTTTTCTTACAACAGAAAATACAAGATTCTTATCTGGATTACATTTATATATATATATATATATATATATATATATATATATATATATATATATATATATATATATATATACAGCAAACACACATGCCTTAATACTTGATTTTGACACAATACTTTCGTACTATTATATAGAAAATATCAGATTTTCTCGTGTTTTACAAACAATACAATACTTTTCCATTCAGACATGCTTATGAACTCACCAACATTATATATGTTGACGTTTTCAAAATAACTTGTATTCTCAGGGAATCGTTAAGCGGAGAGGCGAGAACGAAATGTGGAATTTGTTATATTTTGTCATCATCATACATTAAACATTTTGGCATGTAATTTATGATACTATACTTGATGTAAACAATGTTGGTTGTATTTTGAGATGTATGATAATGGTGTTATCTTGTTTTAATTATATACATTGTGATGATATTACAAGATGAAGTCACGCGCAAGCCCCCGGACGTTTTCTATCGTCTGGTTTGGGGGTGTGACACATACCAATGGGTCTAAAGCACCAAGGTCGGCCCATTCAGTTAGTTGCAATGTTTATTGTACATTCGCTACTGATATGTCTGGTATGCTTGTATATGTGGTATGCTAGTGATTATGTGGTATGCTATTGACTATGTGATGTGTGGTATGCTAGTTGTTTTTATGATACTTGCATGGAAGACCATGGGGGAGCCCATGGCATCCGGATGTAAGACCATGTGTAGAGCCCATGGCTTTCCTATTAAAGACCATGGGGGAGCCCATGTCACTTGGATGTAAGACAATGTGGAGAGCCCATGGCTTTCCTATTGAAGACCATGGGGGAGCCCATGGCACTTAGGTGTAAGACCATGTGGGGATCCCATGGCACCCTGGAGTAAGTCCCTGGAGGTAGCCCATGGCATCCGTATATATGTATATGCATGGTTATGTGATTGATATGGATATGTGATTGATATGGTTTACGTAGTTGTTATAGCTGATGTGAATTGTATGGATTGTGTGGGGTATGCTCTAGGGAAACTCACTAAGATTCGTGCTTACAGTTTTGTGTATTGTTTCAGGTATCATCGGTTTGGAAAGGAATGGCCCGGATTGATCGCAATGCACACACCCATGTTTTCCGCATTTAATGATTTTGGGATGAACTCTGATAAATGTTTTAATTAACAATGTTTTGGATGTTTGGAATAAATGATATCTATGTTTTGACTATATTAAAAATGAAATTTTTACCCTTGATTTTTGGGTCATTACAAGTTCAATTCAGTTCAACACTCAAGCTTGAAGATCCTCGAGTTTGTTCACTTAGATATATAAGGTCCCTCTCCTATGTCCTTTATGTCCTTTATTAATGTGTACTCAAGGAAGGTTTAGGTGTACTTTCTGAATAGAAAAGATGAAGATGAAGTGTTTGGGCAGTTCAAGGAGTGGAAGACTATGGTTGAAAAATAGACTGGAACCAAGTCACGTCACTTAGAAAAAAATAGGTTGGATTTCTGCAAGGCTTTGTTAGAAAACTGTTACAAATAGAAGGTATAGTGACGCATCACACTATACGACAAACACCACAACAAAGAAAAGTGGCAGAACAGATGAAACAAACACTGATGGAGTGTGTTCACTGCATGCGATTATCTGGTGATTTAGTAGATTAAATTTAGGCGGAAGCAGTTAACCTTGTTTGCTATCTGGTGAATAAATCTCTGCCAACTATAACTGAATTTAAGACTCCTCAAGATGTGGTCTGTTAAACCCTTTAATTATTATGGGTTACGAATGTTTGGATGACCTACTTACACTCGTGCGAATGATGGTAAACTGGATTTAGGAGTTGAAAAGAAGATAGAAGGGATGGATATTAGGAGGGATAAAAGAGCATGATGGTTATACATTTCTCACTATATTGAAAAACTTTTGCGGTCGTTCTATCATGACCAGTCTTGTGACAACCCAATACTTTCCAAGTCAACAAAAAGTTAATTCCGTTGAATAAGTTTTCGAATTTCGTGTATTATGTTAAATTCATAAGGGTTAGAAAACCATTTAAATTATATAAATAAAATTTATATAAGTGTCGGAACCAAAATCACTCGAAAAATCAAGTTTTCCCTCGAAAAATAGCAGAGATCTCGTTCAGCCATGCGTTTTCGGTCGAACACCAAGAAGGAACCTTCAAATTGTCACTTTTTTCCTCAAGAACACCAAGAACAGCCTTCATATCTTCAAGGACCGAAAACACCAACAGAACTAAACCTTGATTTCGGCCGAAAACATGTGTTCGGCCAAAACCCGCTTTGGACCAAGAACCTTGTAGCCTTGGCCGAAAACCCTCCTTTTCCACTTCAACCAAGTCTCGGTAACATTCCTAACACAAAACAAGTGTTTTCTAACACTTTAATTAATGGTTTTTCTAATTCAAATCAAGGTTGCACAATTCGCTACTCGGTACCTGCTCGACCGACTACCGAGTAGCGAGTACTCGGGAGTAGTCGGCGAGAACTCGAATTCGGTAATTCGTGTAGAAATATTATTAAAAAAATTTATATGTCAAAATCATAAGTTAAAATCATAATTTGATTGAAATATATAAAAAAATAGATATATGTGAATAAATAAGACCTGAAATACACACAATTATCTCAATTCGTGAATAAATACTGAATATTTAAGATATATATATATATATATATATATATATATATATATATATATATATATATATATATATATATATATATAGTACGAGTCATTTTATTATCATTTATTACATCAGAAAATATAGGATTTTCTGGAGAAACACGTCATGTTTTACAAAGAACAAAGAACCTGTTTTCTAAATCGAAACGCTTATGAACTCACCAACTTTAATGTCGACACTTTTAAAACTACTTGTATTCTCAGGACCCTAGTAGACAGGTACACACACCGGTTTCTAGAAGATGGAGCATAGTAGCTTCAAGTCTTTACTTGTTTTTTTGCATTTGGAGTTAGTTATATGTGATTCGAATGCAATGTAAACATTATACTATTAATCCAATGGATGTTGTTGCTTTGATTATTATTATTCAAATGTTGTGATACTATACATGAGGTCCTCCTCCTCTGAACGTTTCCTCCGTTCCGGTTTGGGGGTGTGACAAGTCTAAACTTGTTGGTAGTTCTTTTTCCGTTTGAGGCAATCTAAGGAAAACTCAATGGGAAGCGGCCAAGTGGATCCTGCGACACTCGAAGGGAACACTTGGTGTGTATTTGGTGTATGGTTCTAATGCACGACATACATCCTTGGTTGGATCGATAGAATCGTACCATGAAGGCGATCTACATATAAGAATATCATTGGCGATTGGCCTCATTTTGAGTCTTGTTTTGAAAGTGGAGAAACCTATTGTGTTATATGTTAGGTTTTTGATTTAAAAGTTTGATACCGAGGAGAATTCAGAAGACCTGTTGAAAAGGTCATTTCCAAGAGAGAAGTTCAAGGTTTGCTTGGACTTGATTGATGTTCACATGAGTTAAATCCATTTAAGGATGGATGGCAGGATAGGGGAGGAAGTTCTTAGTTTCAGGTAGAATTCACAGGATACTCAAGTCAAGGTGGAGATTGTTAAATGTGACTTGACCATTTGAAGCATTTGGAGTTCAATGCAATACTTGGAATCACTAGTAATCATCAAGGATCACGAGTGAGCATCATAGATCACGAGTGAGCATCAGGAATCATGAATGAGCATTTGGATCACAAGTGAGCATCAGGAATCACGAGTGGGCATCAGGGATTACGTGTAAGCATTATGGATCATAATTCATAAGTGAGCATCAGTGATCATACGTGAGCATCAAAGATCATGTGTGAGCATCTACGTTCAGTGGAGCACTTGAATGAACGTGGAGCACATGAGAAAGGAATTGAGCATCTAAGAAAGGAACATATCGCCAAAGAAGGGAGTATAGCACCTATGAAGGGAATGAAGCATCACTGATGCTCCATTATGCAAGGATGCACCATTTTAGAGTGTGCGCGCCACTTGAGAAGAGGATGCTCATCGATGATGTTCATGAACGATACCCAATGAAGATGCTCAAGGAGGATGTTCATCAGTTGAAGATGCTCAAAGAGGATTCTCATCAGTTAAAGATGGTCAAATAGGATGCTCATAAGTTAAAGATGCTCAATGAGCTTATCAGTTGAAGATGCTCAAGGAGGACCCTCATAAGTTGAAGATGCTTATGGATGATGCTCATGCAATGTATCTCAGTGATGAAGGTTCTAGAAGCGGTTACATGGTGGAATGTGATTGATTGACACCTTTCATTGGCCTATGGACTAATGGGATTAGCTCATTAGGATTTTAGGTATGATCCCTAGTCTATAAATAGGGATGTGTGCTAGTCATTTATTTGGGTTCGTCGGTGTCTTTTATATCCTTAGTGAGTAGGTCAAATCTTTGTTGGTTGTACTTGTAATCTTTGTTTGAAAACTCTATGAATAAGAATATTCCCCTCATGCCCATAAACGTGGGTCACCTTGGCAGAATCACGTAAATATTGTGTCTTTGTGTAATTTTGGTTTCATGTGTTATCTGCATTACTTCCAAACAAGGGTCATCAAAGTTTGGCAAGTGGCACCAGATCTATCTGATTCTTAACAAGTGTCTTCTGATTCCCTAACACACCAATAAGAGAGAACCGATCACAACTAAGAACGGCCCCCCTTCCTTGCGGTAGTTATTCCTTGTGGTAGTTATCTATCTTGATCTCTCAGATCTTGTCTTATTGCTTGCATGATAGTCTTGGTGCTACTATATTATAGGGGTTCCCCTTTAGACTCTAACTCATCCAATAATAAGAAATCGACTCATACACTTCATCCACAAAAGGTATACTTGAACCATGTACTTTGTGTTGTTTTGTTGCAAAAAGTGTACTATAACAAGATTTATGGTGAATTATGATGATCAAAAGTATTGTTTGCTATTATGTGAAAAATCAACACTCTTTCTCATGTTTTTCGTTTTTTCTCACTTTTTTCTATTGTTGATTTTTTTGGTTGTTTTTCACAGCTTTGTTCAGGACTGCTTATCTGAAAAACAGTTAAACCAAAGTAATTTGGTATGCTGCCTTTCTATTGATGATGCCTTGTACAATTATAAAGAATTTTGTCAACTGTCATTTTCTTTGTTTTTTTTATACAACTACTGTCATCTTTTTTGTTGATCATGTCAAATAACTCATATTGCTATACTGATTAAAGTAATTTATTAACTAATATTAGTGAATATTTTAGTTTCGCTGGGATAGAATATACACAATTTGATAATGCGTTGTACAATTAAAAAGAATGTTGTCAAGTGTCATCTTCTTTGTTTTTTTTATTAAATGGTTGTCATCTTTTTTGTTGATCCTGTCAAATAACTCGTATTGTTATACTGATTAAAATAGTGAATATTTTAGTTTCCCTGGGATAGAATAATATCCGTTTGCACTTGCAATTTATTTATGCTAAACAAGTCTATTTGACTTTGTGAAATCCTAACAAAAGTGTTACTAGTCACATGAATAGCCATTTACGTGTTTATGGCGTGTGGTGATTCATGTTCATCTTTTGACTATATCTTGAGACCATAGCCTACACACCTACCCAAATTTTAACAGAATATTATGTGATCATCTTTTTATTTCAAATATGTATAATATTATAATAAAAAACTTGTGGCGTTATGCTTATTCAATGAAAGAATGTACACAAAGTAAAATTAACATTAAACTTACCTAAAAGATGTATTTATTTTTGTTTTTAGTTTATATACTCAATGAATATAAATCATGAAGGAAATGATATTTAACAACCATGTATGTTTTTAGAAAACTATAATCTAATTACATAATTTAGTAGTCTTATTAAAAGGGACAAACTTAATAGTGATGATTTTTCCATATATAAAATAGGTTTAGAATTCAAACACAGGATCTGTAAATAGAATTAAGTTTTATATTTGTTCTATTAAAAATATATCAAGTCTCATTTATTTTATATTTTTTTTTAACCGGATACCGCTGGGATGCAAGTTCTAATAACAAATAAGTTTTTTAAGGTAAAATATTGACAAAAACATGTAACCCGCCATAAATTACTTCGATTCAAAAATAAGAAAGTAAATATTAATAAGATTGATCTTTAAAAAAGAATATACGCGTATCTAAGAATCAACAAATAAATAAATTATTGCATTTAAAATGCAAGACATGGTCAAATGTTTTGTTTATTTACACCATTTCCATCCGGAAAGATCGGATCATCATTTTAACCCTAAACCCATTAACCGAAAATAAACTAGAATTATCAAGCTCACACACTTGTTTGTCTTGATTTTCCGACGTATTAAAGTGTTGATTATTTTGAAGAGGTTAAATGTTTGCATTCTATAGATCACAGCTATAGAAAAATAAATTGACCAAACTTCGGTAGTCTACAAGAAGAAAACATTTTGTTTTTCAAAAACCCGGAAGGTGCTAAAATAAATTGAAATTTAAATAAACTGGTTTTTTTTTAACTTAAAAAAAAAATTCAACATTGAAATTTAAAAAAGTCTAGTTTTAAAATACTGATATTAAAATTCATACATCTATAATAACAATTAAAAAAAAAATGCTATATTTTGCATTAATTGTTTTGCAATTTCATCCCATAAACGAACCATGCATTCTTGATCAACTACACTACCATGTGGTTCAACCTTGTCTTCATCATTATCAATGTGCAAATGATCATTTAGAAGCGACATATTGGGTTTGACCGTATTGAGTAAAGAACTCATTGCACAAACCTTTTTTTCCTTATCAAATTATGAAGCACAAAACATATAACGGTGATGTTTCTTTCTATAACAAAAAAATGGTGTTATACTTTTCAATATATGGAATCATTCTTTCAAGACACTATAGTTACGCTTAATGGTGTTCTGAAGCTTTTCACGTGAATGGTTAAATTTTTCTTTATTAGTTAATGCATTTCTACGACAAAAATCTTTACACCAATACCTCACATTATGATATAGTGAAACACCCCTCTTTTGATTTTATATATTCAAAATCATTTAAATTACTTTTTAAAGTAAAAATCATCATTTGCAGAAAATTTGTCCCAATACTCTAAAAAATTCTCAACACAAATATAATTTTTCAAAGAATTTTAAGAGAAGAGTTAACAATTCAAATATCATACATAAGATAAGCAAAGACTACAAATAGTGGCCTTCAAAATGTCACAAATTTTGTAGTCCCCACATGCTACTAGAACCTAGATACATGTTAAAAAGTAATATGTTAGGCATTAATACTAGGACTTCACCATGTTTGTAGCTAAGGATTAATTAAATCATTTACCGATGAGTTCTTCAAAAATCTTCTAAAACACATAATTCTTATCTTTAAAATCTTTGAAAATTATTACTCTTAACTCTTAAAAACAATTATCACATATAAACATTTAAATTCCATCATAATAGAAAGAATATAATGCAACATGCAACTGCACCCATGAAATGGACAAGTAAATGAGAATATAAGTAACACGTAGAAAGTAATTATGTAAACTCTTCAACTCAGTTTTATTATAAAAATATCAAAACATGATATTATGGAACATGTATTCCATCCTACTCGTGTAATATCCCGAAAATCAAGGGTAAAATTTTCATTTTTAATATATAAATTCTAACATCCATTTACATTTATCCAAGCATTAAGATATTCCAAATTAAAACAATTATCAGAGTAACTCCCAAAATCATAAGTTGCAGAAAACATAGGTGTGTGCGCTGCGATCAAGTCGGATCCTTCCTTTTCGAACTGGAAGTACCTGAAACCATAAACCACAAACTGTAAGCATAAACTTTAGTGAGTTCCCAAAATATCACATATCATACATATCATACGATCCATACATGACATTCATATCCAATCAATCAATAAAAGTGCTATGTGTTAACCATAGTCTTGTCATTATGACACGAGCCGCCTCGTGGTCTTCCTTGCCAGGCTGAGGGCCAAAACCCTGGGTCTTACAGACAAGTGCCATGAGCCACCTCCAGGTCTTCCATGTAAGCATCATAAAAACAACTAGCATACAATCTACACTACTTAACTAATTAATTGCCAAAGTTCAAACTCTGGTCTTGTCTCGTCAGACTTAAACCTAACAAAAATAAAATCAACACTAATAAGAAGAAGGAAGAATAAGGGTTCGACCCATTTTGCTCCCTTTCGGCGAAGTAAATTAACCTAAGGTTAAGATAAATAAGGGTTTGATCCGGATTTTTCTTCCATTTAGGTATCATAGACCGAGAGGGAGATTTTCATTCCTTGTCTACTCTACTCTTTTCGTTTACACAGTATTTTCTGTACCACAGCCATTAGGAATAGAGAATCCATATCAACGAAAGGTCTAACTGTTGGAATAGTCGTATCCATTGCTATTTGATCTATTGTGGTTAG